>NC_040101.1:39477878-39780568 GCF_003369695.1 Bos indicus x Bos taurus
AAACAGAATGAAGTTATGCACAGAGATGAAGGTCATCTCTTTTCTGATTGTCTCCATTCCAGGGGGAACAAAGTGTTCCATAATCAAACAACATAAACACCTTTACATACAAATATGATGGACAAGTGTTCTCTGGACCTGTGTGGCTAAAACAAAATGAATCATTTCTTAAAGAATAGAGACAAAAACTCCTAGACATATAGCAGATAAATGTAGTTGCAGACACTTGTGTAGTAAATTCAAATTAGTTTAATGCAATCCATCAAAATAAATGAAATAAAATTCAAGCATACTTTTATAAAAAGTCTTTTATGGTGGACATGCTGCTTAGTGTCTATTTCCATAATTTAGAATATTAGCTGTGGGGCTATAAAACTTGGATCTGTTGTGACAGCGTGAGTGATGGTTTAAAGGCAACTTCTGAAAAATAGCATCTCTTCAAGGATCTAATGCCCAGTGATCTATCATGCCATCAAAGAATAAGGTTCAGCCATCTGAATGATTTATATTCTAGGAGTATGCTGGGTGAAAATGTATCTATTTTGGTTGGGAAGCAAAGCCATAGCATTCTGGAGAATACTGCCCAGTGGGATCCAGATATCATTGGCTGCAGATCATCACGTTAGCAGTGCTTGTTCATATTGACCTAATTTTAAATACTTTAAATAGAATATCTTTTGATAAGTTAGCATTTCCATTGGGTTATTTGTAATAAGGGCTTCCCATGTGACTCAGCTGGTAAAGAATCTGCCTGCAATGTGGGAGACCTGGGTTTGATCCCTGGTTTGAGAAGATCCTATGGGGATGGGAAAGGCTATCCCCTCCAGTATTCTGGCCTAGAGAATTCCCTGGACTGTATAGTCCATGGGGTCCCAAAGAGTCAGACACAATTGAGTGACTTTCACTTTGCTTCATTTGTAATATAGAAAATGAGGTGCCCTATACATAACAGGGAGAAGGCAATGGCACCCCACTCCAGTACTCTTGCCTGGAAAATCCCATGGACGGAGGAGCTTGGTGGGCTGCAGTCCATGGGGTCGCTAGGAGTCGGACACAACTGAGCGACTTCACTTTCACTTTTCACTTTCATGCATTGGAGAAGGAAATGGCAACCCACTCCAGTGTTCTTGCCTGGAGAATCCCAGGGATGGGGGAGCCTGGTGGGCTGCCGTCTCTGGGGTCGCACAGAGTCGGACACGACTGAAGTGACTTAGCAGCAGTAGCAGCATACATAACAGACCTGTTTCTTAAAAATCATGTTGTTCAGCCTAACATACATTTTTATTTGTCAATCGTATCTCACTAAAGCTGGAAAAAATAGAAAGAAATAAATTTCTTCTTTAAAAATTAATGACTACTCCTATGTTTTTTAATTCAAACTGAGTAATAAATATTATGGAAATTTTTAAAATATTGATGCCAGGATCACACTTCAGATCATTAAAGTCATAATCTCTGGTAGAAATACTGAATTAGTTGAATTGCTCCTTTGTTTATGCTACCCATAGTAGAAGCAGTGAACTGTCCATCAAAATTCATGATCATTTTTCATACAAAGCAACTGCCCAGCCAGGAACTCCATTGTTCAGACCCTGATATATCTAGTTGGGCCATATGACTAACTGTCATCAATGAAATGGAAGCAGAAGTGATGTGTATCACTTCTGGGCAAAGGTGGTTAAGATATCAGGGTGACTTCATTCTTTCTTTCTTGGAGCTGGATAGATGAAGAAGGATCTGAGCCCCTAGAGGATGAAAAAGGAATAATATGGGAAGAACATCAATTCCTGAAAATTCTACATAAAGAAAAGTCACCTGCTACCCAAATACCTTCGTTTGACAGACATGTGAGAGAGAAATAAATTCTATTTTGTTAAGCATCTTTACTTCTGGGAATTATGTGATGTAGCGGAGAACAGTACCCTAATATATGAAGCACCAAGTTTTAATCTCAGAACTAAGTTGCCTCTTGGCACCTAAGCAACTATAAATATGTATTGTATGGAATCTCACGGATGTTCCATGCAATGCTATTTCTTCAAACACTCTGGAAAAAAGAGGATTATATAGACAAATAAATGTGAGAATGCTAAAATTCCATACATCAGGATGGGTGTGTGTGTGTATGGATGTGTGCTCAGTTGCGTCTGACTCTTTGCAACACCATAGACTGTAGCCTACCAGGTTCCTCTGTCCATGCGATTCTTCAGGCAAGAATACTAGAGTGGGTTGCCATTTTCTCCTCCAGGGGATCTTCCCAACCCAGGGATCAAACCCACGTATCCTGTATTGGCTGACAGATTCTTTACTACTGAGCCACCTGAGAAGTCCACATCAAGATATTAAGCACTTTAAGAAAAATACAGTTTAATTTGTTTAATATGGGACTCCTATGGAGCATACTACTTCATGAAATTCCAAATTAGTCTTTCAAGCTCAAGACTTCCAACAAGTCTTTTTCATTGGTAACAACATAACAGCTTACTGCAAAATATACCAAGATTTGTATCTTGAACTTAAAAATATGTGAAATTGACTTTTTCTTCTGTGTTGACTAACTTCTAATTCCAAATAACTTTTTACATTTAAAATATTGCTTATGATGAGAAATGTCAAATATACAGAATAGCAAGGTGAGTAGAGTAATGGGCCCTGTGTGCATGCATGCTAAGTCACTTCACTCGTGTCCGACTCTTTGCAACTCTATAGCCTGTAGCCCACCAAGCTGCTCAGTCCATGATATTCTCCAGGCAAGAATACTGGAGTGGGTTTCCATCCCTTCCTCCAGGGGATCTTTCTGACCCAGGGGGAATCAAGTGTACCCTAACTTCAACCAATTGCAACCCTTAGGCAATCTGATTTTATGTATACTTCCAACTACTCTCCAAACCATCAGATTATCTGGAATAAAATATTAGATATCATTTTATCTGTAAACATTTTAGCAAGACTCTCTAAAATTTAAATCTCTGAGATGCTGTCAGATTAATTGAGGTATAATTTGCATACAGGAAAATTTACCATTTCAAATATACAGTTCCCTGTTTTAAGCTATGTTTATAGTCATGTAAACATCATTAAAATTAAGACATGGAACACTTCCATCACCCTCAAATTTCCATTATGCCTTTTTATAATTAATCCTACCAACCCCAATGATTGGCTTTTTGTTTTATAATTTTGCCTTTTCCAGAATTTCATGTAAGTGGAGTCTAGCTGCTTTGACACAATTGATATTCAACCATATTGTTTTACACATTAATAGTTTGTTCCTTTTATTTGTTGAGAAGTATTCTGTGTTATGGATTTATCACAGTTTGTTTATCTACACACCAGTTGAAGGACTGGGATGTTTCAAGTTTTGGGTGACTATTAAGTTACTATAAACATTTGTATTCAGGCTTTTGAGTGAACATGGTTCTCATGAGACTTGGGTAAATGCCAAAGAATAGGATTAATAGATGCTATGATAAGAGCATGTTTAACTTTCTGAGAAAAATCCCTCTTTTCCCAAGTGACTGGATCATTTTTTGCCTTCCATCAGTAACGTAAGAAAACTTCAGGAGACTTTTTAAACACAGGATCTTCATTATCACATGTGAAAATAACTGAGAATAATTATTTGTTAGTCCTCATGTTTTTGTTTTATAAATTACTTTTGTAGTTTTCTTTGACATTTCTTTCCTTCTGCTTTTTTTTTTTTTTTTACTTTACAATATTGTATTGGATTTGCCATACATCAACATGCTTCTGCCACGGGTGTACACATGTTCCCCATCCTAAACCCTCCTCCCACCTCCCTCCCCATATCATCCCTCTGGGTCATCCCAGTGCACCAGCCCCGAGCATCCTGTATCATGCATCGAGCCTGGTCTGGCGATTCATTTCACATATGATATTATACATGTTTCACTGCCATTCTCCCAAATCATCCCACCCTCGCCCTCTCCCACAGAGTCCAAAAGACTGTTCTATACATCTGTGTCTCTTTTGCTATCTCGCATACAGGGTTATTGTTACCATCTTTCTAAATTCCACATATATGCATTAGTATACTGTATTGGTGTTTTTCTTTCTGGCTTACTTCACTCTGTACAATAGGCTTCAGTTTCATCCACCTCATTAGAACTGGTTCAAATGTATTCTTTTTAATGGCTGAGTAATACTCCATTGTGTATATGTACCACTGCTTTCTTATCCATTTGTCTGCTGATGGACATCTAGGTTGCTTCCATGTCCTGGCTATTATAAACAGTGCTGCGATGAACATTGGGGTACACGTGTCTCTTTCCCTTCTGGTTTCCTCAGTGTGTATGCCCAGCAGTGGGATTGCTGGGTCATATGGCAGTTGTATTTCCAGTTTTTTAAGGAATCTCCACACTGTTCTCCATAGTGGCTGTACTAGTTTGCATTCCCACCAACAGTGTAAGAGGGTTCCCTTTTCTCCACACCCTCTCCAACATTTATTGCTTGTAGACTTTTGGATCGTAGCCATTCTGACTAGTGTGAAATGGTACCTCATAGTGGTTTTGATTTGCATTTCTCTGATAATGAGTGATGTTGAGCATCTTTTCATGTGTTTGTTAGCCATCTGTATGTCTTCTTTGGAGAAATGTCTGTTTTAAAATTTTTAACTATTTGATGCTGGATGCTTGGGGCTGGTGCACTGGGACGGCCCAGAGGGATGGTATGGGGAGGGAGGAGGGAGGAGGGTTCGGGATGGGGAACACATGTATACCTGTGGCGGATTCATTTTGATATTTGGCAAAACTAATACAATTATGTAAAGTTTAAAAATAAAATAAAATTAGAGGAAAAAAATTTTTTTAACTATTTGAGCTGGATGTTTAATATACCAGCATTTTAAAGAAATCTTTATTAACATAATAAGTATTTGAGTCTATGTGTTTTCCTTGAACCACTGCTTTTATTATGTGTAACAACTCAGTAGGCGTGTTGGGACTCTTCGTTATTGGCATCCAAAACAGTGCATTTGGGTTGGGTTTTCCTAGAGCAGCAGCATTATAGGAGTTTGAGTGGTTTACTTGATTTCTTGGTTTAAGAAAGTCTTCTTCTATTGCTATAGTGAGGTGCAATTTCTTTAATAAGTGACCTTTTGGGTCTATTTTCTTCTGAATCTTTGATTTTATCATATTAAGTTGTGGCATTTACCTTCAAATGCCTCCTTCTTTCTCTTTATCTCTGAGCTACCAAGAGACAGATTCCATGGGGGTGGTACCTGTCTGTGACACTCCTTTTCTAATCCTCCATTAGACTTCTTGGTAGCCAGAGCTCCTATCCATTTCTGAATGTACACTTTATATTATTTCTCCATTCAGAATGAAGACCCAGTCCTTTTGGGGATAAACTTCCGTTGATACTATCTGTGTCATAGTGACACGCTGACGCCACTGCCCTCTCTCTCATTCTACAGAATGTCCAATTGATTCTCAACTCTTTCAGACTCCTGAGCAGACTCTACTATTTTTAGACATGTTCTTTCACCTATGTGTCAATTGAGAGTTTTTATATTCTTCTGCCTACTAAAGTTGTAACTGTGAACTATGGGAGATTTAATTTCCTCTCCTTGTTATCCTTTGTGTATTTTATGAAGCTAGGTAGAGAGGTTCAAATTTAGACATCCTCTATTATCTTCTCCAAAGCCCAGATACCTCTCCTGACTGAGTTTACACTCCATGAAAGTTTAAACCATGCTTGTTTTAATCACTAAAGTGTTCATCACATCTAGCACAGTGCCTGGATTATAGTCATCATAGTTGAAATAATGCAATTCAGATGAGAAAAACTGAGAAGATTAATTAGACTTACTAAATTTACCGAGTTGCTAAATAAATGAATTGGAATTCAAATGCAGGCAGACTAGCTCCCCTAGGCAGTCAATATTTGTCAAATGAATGAAAGGGTGGACGATGCCTTTTAATGCTAGAAGACACCGATTGTGGTATTTACAATAGCAGTTTTGTGCAGTGTGTTATCCTGGTGCGTTTGAAATCCCTTAAGTCAAAATCTTTGAGATTTGCTGCCTAAAACATGAGAATAGGTGAGAACTGAGGGAAAACAATGGTCCAAATAGAATTCACTATATAAAAAAGTCACATATGACCTTGAGTGTTTCTGCTTAGCACTGTGGCACTTGGAAACGTAGCTACTTTAATGGCAGGCATGAAAGTAGCCTCAGCATACTGCTGCTGCTAAGTCGCTTCAGTCGTGTCCGACTCTGTGCGACCCCAGAGACGGCAGCCACCAGGCTCCCCCGTCCCTGGGATTCTCCAGGCAAGAACACTGGAGTGGGTTGCCATTTCCTTCTCCGATGCAGGAAAGTGAAAAGTGAAAGTGAAGTCGCTCAGTCGTGTCCGACTCTTCGCGACCCCATGGACTGCAGCCTACCAGGCTCCTCCATCCATGGGATTTTCCAGGCAAAGTACTGGAGTGGGGTGCCATTGCCTTCTCCAGCCCCAGCATAAGCCACACATAAAAGCTCAACTGACAGCTTGTATCCCAGAGTCTGCTTGTCCTGGTACAAAGCAGTAGAAAAGTTGGCAATCATGGAAAACAGCACCTCCATGGGAGGAATTCTGAGAAAACACTCCCAGTGCTTAGAACTGTAATCTGGGAAGAGGTAATCTAAAATGTCTGAAGTTCAAATGGCAATGTGAGTTATAGCCAGAAATGGACATTTCTATGAAGACTCCAATTATTTCTCGTGTTTCAATTTACACAGAAACTTGGCCATAGTTCAGTCCCTCTCTGACAGTTCCAAGTTGTGTTAGAAGAAACATTTTGCATAAAAACAGGGACTTAAATAAAATTCTGTAACTATGCTATTTTTTAAAAAGAAAGAAACAGATATCAAATCTATCTACTAAAAGTTGAAAAGTCTGCATGAGGTCTATCTTCAGGGACTGTTGCTTCTGTTAAGCTTGCAAGTTCACCCACTGATTTTAACTACAATCATTGGGAAAACTAGTTATGAGAGTATATGTTTTTATTGTTTAGTCGCTAAGTTGTGTCTGACTCTTGCAATAACATGGACTATAGTTTTCCAAGCTCCTCTGTCCGTGGGATTTTTCAGGCAAGAATACTGGAGTGGGTTGCCATTTCCTTCTCCAGGGGATCTTCCCGACCCAAGGATCAAATTTATGTCTCCTGAATTGGCAGGCGGATTCTCTACCACTGAGTTACCTGCTAAGCCTGTGAGAGTATATGAGAGATAGTAAAAAAAAAAAAAAATAGCCACCTAATTAGTTAAAAGTGAGCTAAGAAGAGCAGAGGCAGCTTCTAGTTCTCCTGATATAAAGGATGATATAAATTTAGAAGACAGTATGTCTAATAACTTTAATTTTAGAAACAGTCATGCAAATCAGTAATAAAAATATTTGATATTGGCAACTGACATAAAGAACCATTCACTAACCACTCAAAAACCATGCACTAATAATAAACTTGGAAGATTTTTCAAACTCATGTATCATTAAGAAAATAACTATATATTTAAATCTATAAATATTAATATATTAGTAAATATTTGCAAACAATTAGCAAATATTTCTTTAAAAATTAAAACCATGGTGGGCCACATGAAATCATTTTCCTATATGGTCAGCCCTCCATATCTGCAGGTTCCAAATCTGTGGATTTACCAACTGCAGATAGATAACATTTTTTTTAAATTCCAGAACATTCCAAAAAGCAAAATTTGAATTTGTTGCACCTGCCAGCAAATGTAGTATTTACACTGTGTTTACAACTATTTACATAGCATTTACATTGTATTAGTACTATGAGTTTTCTAGAGATTATTTAAAAGATGTGTGTAGGTTACATGCAAATGTATTTTATGTAAGGGACTTGAGAATCAAAGGATTTTAGTGTGCATATATCAAGAGATGACTGTATTTCTGGGGTTAACAATTTGCCAATATATTATTTCTTATAAATATTTCTTCTATCTGACTTAGTGATTTCAATTCTGTGAATTTGTCCTAATAAATCAAAACATGGAAAAATATATAACAGAAAAATTAACAGGAGCATTATTTATTATAGCAAAAAATAAAACAAATTAATGACCCCCAATAAATATATGATTAAGTAAACTGGTACATTCATTTAATTAAGTCCTTGAAAACGATATTTATGTCATGATTTTAATAAAACTCTAGAAAATCCAACTATGTTAAACAAACAAAGCTTACCCATAGAAAAAAAAGGTTGAATGTAAATACAAAGAAATTACTAGTTATTTCTTTATTAGAACTATGCAGTTTTTTCTGTACAAACATCTATGCTTCTTTCTACAATGAACTATGTAACTATTTTAATTGAAAACATAATAATTTTTAATGCTGCATCCCTTACTGCATTAAAATTATTTAAAAAAAAATACAAACACAACAAAGTTAAAATGGTAGATACATGTTTTCCCAGCTCCTAAGTTTTTCATGTCTTCAGCAGAAAAACCACTTACTGATATAGAGAGGCTGCCATTATCTGGGCACTGTCTTTATGGATGGAGACAGTTCTACAAGTACTTACGTTGTGACCAGTCAGCTCAGTTGATCACATCAGAATCATGGTTCAGTCTCCACATAAGCTTGCAACCTTACTTCTTTTACTTGACAGTCAACTCTGCTTCTATAATAGTAGATCAGGCAAAAGATCACCACCCATCACACCACCACCACCACGACCACGTGGATTATCTTAGTATAAATTCACAGCCTTGTAAGTTGAATGTTATTTTTTATGGTCATTTTAGAAACAAAGAAATTGAGCCATAGAGAAGTTAAATAATGTTCTTAACATGCATGGTTAGTTTGTAGCAGAACTGGAATATAAACTAGATCTACTGATATTAATGACTTTATTCTTAATCTCTAAATAAACATGACCTTAAAATAAATTGTAACACCACAAAATGAGCCTTTATGGTGCCAAACATTGCTCTGCGCTTTGCATGCATGCTGTCACTTCAGTTGTGTCCAGCTCTTTGCGACCTTATGGACTATAGCCTGATAGGCTCCTCTGTCCATGGGATTCTCCAGACAAGAATACTGGAGCAGGTTGCCATACCCTTCCCCAAGGGATCTTTCAGACCCAGAGATGGAACCTGCATCTCTTACATCTCCTGCATTGGCAGCCGGATTCTTTACTACTAGCACCACCTGGGAAATCCCTGTGCTTTGTGTAAATTATCTCGATTCATCTTTGTAAAATGCAATTCATTCTTTGGCCTCTTCTGTAGATGAATGATCAGTGCAGAAACAAAATAGATTTCAATGACTTAACACAACCCAGAGTTGTCACCCCAGCACAGTCTTAGGTGGGTTGGGTAGCTTTCCTGTGTGAGTCTTCTCCAAGTGATTCTGAGATCTATATTTTCTCCAATTCTTGCTCTGCAGAATAGAAGAAAATGAGCTGAGGGTCTCAGGGCAGATTTTAGGGACCATATCTGGAAGTTTCCTATCCCACTGCCCAGAACCTGTCTCATGGCCTCACCTTAACTGCAGGTGGAGTGATTAAATATAAGAGAAGCATGTGGATTTTTCTTTGATATTTCATGATCAGAAAATAGACTCTGCCAGAGAAACTGAGGCTCAGAAAAGTGAAGCGCCTCACCAGGTCACCAAGCGAATAAACCAATTCCCATCCAGCACAATCTGAGATCTGTGTGCATGAGCCCTTAACCTCCAGCTGCACAACTTCCACATATAATAGAGGACTAGCCACAGGTTTTAGAAATGTTATCCCACAGGGCCTTTCATTTTCAAACTCACACGTCCCTGCCGTGTTCCTCATTTTGACTCGGTTTACTGTGTGTCCCAGTTCAAGGACTGTCAGTCTATTGTATTATTGTTCCCAAGTATTCACTCCCTTTTATAAGAGTGCATACACACGACTTGCAGAACTTCTGTGCTGCTGGCAGGCACTTCTTCAGTCTAATATCAGGCTTCGACAGATGATGTGTTTTGGCCAATGGCGTGGAAGCAGTTATGACACATCATATCTGAAAAGAACCATAGCCATGATCGTGTGTTTAAACACTGCTTTCATGTCTCCTTCCCCATAAGAATGCCATGTCCCAAAAGGTGCTTCTCCTTCAGCCGGGATTTGCAGTAAAGGGATATTGACATGGAGCTATAACTGACACAGCCAACATGAAATGCACATCAGAAATAAGCATTTATGTTTGGAAACCTTTGGATTGGAGGGTTATCAAGCACCACAGCACAGCCAATTACTACAAACGCGGACTTCCTGCCCCAGATGTTCCCACTCGTGCACAGCTAGGAGCCCTCTCTCAGGCATTGCCACCGGACTCTGTGTCTTTGGCCACATCTTTGAGGGTCATATCATATCATATCAGTCACTCAGTCATGTCCGACTCTTTGTGACCCCATGAATCGCAGCACGCCAGGCCTCCCTGTCCATCACCAACTCCCGGAGTTCACTCAGACTCACGTCCACTGAGTCAGTGATGCCATCCAGCCATCTCATCCTCTGTCATCCCCTTCTCCTCCTGTCCCCAATCCCTCCCAGCATCAGAGTCTTTTCCAATGAGTCAACTCTTCGCATGAGGTGGCCAAAGTACTGGAGTTTCAGCTTTAGCATCATTCCTTCCAAAGAAATCCCAGGGCTGATCTCCTTCAGAATGGACTGGTTGGATCTCCTTGCAGTCCAAGGGTCTCTCAAGAGTCTTCTCCAACACCCCAGTTCAAAAGCATCAATTCTTCGGCACTCAGCCTTCTTCACAGTCCAACTCTCACATCCATACATGACCACAGGAAAAACCATAGCCTTGACTAGACGGACCTTTGTTGGCAAAGTAATGTCTCTGGTTTTGAATATGCTATCTAGGTTGATCATAACTTTCCTTCCAAAGAGCAGGCGTCTTTTAATTTCATGGCTGCAGTCACCATCTGCAGTGATTTTGGAGCCCAGAAAAATAAAGTCTGACACTGTTTCCACTGTTTCCCCATCTATTTCCCATGAAGTGACGGGACCAGATGCCATGATCTTCGTTTTCTGAATGTTGAGCTTTAAGCCAACTTTTTCACTCTCCACTTCATCAAGAGGCTTTTTAGTTCCTCTTCACTTTCTGCCATAAGGTTGGTGTCATCTGCATATCTGAGGTTATTGATATTTCTCCCAGCAATCTTGATTCCAGCTTGTGTTTCTTCCAGTCCAGTGTTTCTCATGATGTACTCTGCATAGAAGTTAAATAAGCAGGGTGACAATATACAGCCTTGACGTACTCCTTTTCCTATTTGGAACCAGTCTGTTGTTCCATGTCCAGTTCTAACTGTTGCTTCCTGACCTGCATACAAATTTCTCAAGAGGCAGAGGTGAGGATGGGAGGTACCATTTCTTTATGAGGATGCTTTCCTGGAAGACGAAGACATCAGTTGAGTTTGATTATTTCTGAACAAACTTGAAATCCTATTGATTTCCTCTTAATTAAATACTTTTCCTGTATGTAATTGCTTAATTAAATTCTCAGAGTTTTATCATATTTAGTTTGCAGTTTCACCAGAATGGAGAATCTATTTAACATGATACATCCACAGTTCCTTTTTCACATTTTCTGCCACTCTTTGTTCTAACGACATAGTCTGTAATCCATCTTCTCTTGTAATAATCAAAGCATACAAATGAGCAGAATCTTATATTCATTTTTATGAAGGGCAGCCTAACCAGCTGGTTTTGGCCTAACCAGCTCTGCATTTGCCCAATCTGCACTTATCTTTTCTGAAAAGAAGTTACAAGCAAATATGTTAATATTGGGTATTAATTTTAGAACAAATCTCCTAGGGCACACACCCAGGTAACTAAAGATTCATTGTAAATAGTTTATCTGCTATCTTTTCTTATAGTGCATATAGAAAAGGGATATTTAAACAGATTAAATTTTATGGTTTTTGATAAAGCAGTACGTTCATTTATTTCATTAAAATATATGGAGCGACATCTACATTTGTCACTGTGTTAGCTATTGGGTTTTTAATGGTGAGAAAGATTTAACTCATTACCATAGAGGACCTAAAAGACTTGGGGAGACAGAGAGATAAACAGGAAATCTGAGTCCAAAGTGCTGGGATGAAGGATGTTTAGTGATCTGCTATGGGATCCCTGGGGCGCCCCAGGTGGTGCTACTGGTAAAGAACTCACCTGCCAATGTAGGAGACACAATGTGATGTGGGTTCGATCCCTGGGTCAGGAAGATCCCCTGGAGGAGGGCATGGTAACCCACTCCAGTATTCTTGCTTGGACAGTCCCATAGACAGGGAAACCTGACAGGCTACAGTCCATAGGGTCACAAAGAGTCAGATATAACTGAAGTGCAGGGGCTGAGGCTCAAAGAGGTATCAGAGAGGCAGGCAGGACACTTGGATAAATTCACGGTAAAGCTGATATCTGAAGGGATATGAATTATTCATGCAATGGGATAGAAAGTATAGAACAGAAAAATAATGGTCCAGTCACAGGGGCAGCAGGTGCAGAGGCCTGGAGGCCAGGAAGTACACAGAGACTTCTGGGATCTGAAAATCATTTTTCTAATTGGAGGATAGACTGAAGAGATAGAGATAATACACCTGTGCTGAGTGGAACTGGGAAATAGAGAAGCTTGATGATGTGTGACCCTGAAAAGTATGTATGGTCCAGACCATACTGAAAATTTTGAATTTTTATCCTGAAAGAAAGAGAGCCATTGCTATTTTTAAGCAGAGAAGTAAAATGAACTTACCCTTTTAACAAGCACTCAGATTTCAGAAAGAAGAGTACATTAATCAGGGATGAGGAAAAGAGGGCTGAGTCCCCATAAAATATATCCCAAAGATAAATTTTGATAAGCCTTGGTGTTCATGTAACAATAGAGTTTGAGCCACATGAAGATTCTAAAATCCCCTGTGCCTGTGAAAGACAAGATTAAATGACGTGTTACATAGTGCTTGCAATTTTGCTTAATTTCTGGAAATGTGTCATATAATTATCAGATAACCAGAATGGTCAGTGAACTATTAGTGACCATTCCTTAATCATAGTGCCTAAGTGAGAGTTCACTGTATATGTGTAAGCTGAAGAGTAATATATACAATTAATGGCAATTCATGAAATGAAATTCATGTGGGCAGTCATTTGCAAATGATTTAGATAGGAAAAAATACATTTACACACTCTAAGAGCACTAACTAAGGATACATACTTATAATGGCAGACAAGGGAAAAGGAACAAAAATTTATGTGAACTCAACCAACTAAACATTTATTTCTAGTCATTCATAGAATAGAATCCATGAACTAATTTCACAAATATATACCTGTAAAGTGCATAGTAGGAACTCAATAGACATGGCATTGAAGTAAACATGCTTCAAGTTCTAGATGGGTCCATATGCTTCTGAAGCTTTGGACATACAACCTACCAACTACATCAGTGCTTGTTAAGCTGTAATGTGTACTCTGAGAAATAAGGATGTGTTTTCAAATTCTCTCCATAGTCCTGACCATAGGTAGAAAAATCCACATTAGTAATTTTTACTTCTGTTCACCTTACATTACTGGACCCAGAGCTAGCCACAAAGCTGGAAGAGTCTATTCTATTTTAAGTTTGACATCCACTGTGCAAATCTGGCCACATTTGGCAGATTGAACAAATGATTTTGGAAGCTGAAAGCTATTTTCATGCCATTCATTTTTAGCTTCTTCCACATATATGCCTATGCAAGAATAATCACTGTTCACTCAATTGTACTTTGAAGAAGGTAATAAGCAAAATGATTTGCAAGAATAAGAATAAAGCATCAATTGCTTTCTTTGTTCACTCCCTAAGAGCGTCATCTTGTAGACAAAATTACAGGCCTCGTATAACATTCAGAAACTGAAGAAGGTGAAATTCATGCATCCTGAATTGATCTTGATCATTTCTGCCCAATTCTCTAATCAAGGAAAGGACAGAAATGTAGCTGACTTCGTGGGTCTGCAATTTGCTAGCTGTTGTAGGATGTCTGACTTTCAAATGAAAATTGCCACTATATTTTCAAAAAAGATTTTTAAAGAAATAATGACTCTGGTATGCATCCTATGTAAGGATATTGTACTCTCTGGGGTTACAAATGTATGCTGATGATTTATAAATATAATCAAGGAAAGAAATAGTTTTTATTTCTTGAGTGTCACTCATGCATACAGTTTTTCTTTACAGCCCCTGTAGGGGTGAATAAAAGGTTCTAAACAGTAGTCTTGGCCATATACACGATAGAAATAAGTTATTTTTATAACATCCAAATATTTTAAAGTCATCAGCATGGGGCTACAGGATACCATTTGTGTTTGAGCTGTGTGCCAAAGAATTTATCAAAGTTAAGGAAATCTTCCTCTCTGACTATGGTCTTACTTTGAATCCTATAACCTCTGTGAAGAAAAAGTTTTCCTAACCCTGTATTTCCTACTCAAGACATTGTAGAGAAACATTCAAATGTCCACACTGCTTCCAAGACTTGGTCAAAGCTGGAATTTTACTTTTCCAAGACCTGACCAGTCCCAGATCGTTGGCTCCAATGTTGTTTCTATTCAGGTAGACTGTTTAGGGGTTTGCCCATGACACAAAGACAAACTCTATAAGTAAGAAAACTACTGTTTCTGAGAGGGAAAATGCTTGGTCTCCTTTTCTTAACTCCAAACTGGGGCAGAATTTGTGTTCCTGTGATAGGGGGACCGCATAATTACATTTCAAACCCAAACAATTTTGAAAATGATAAAAGAAGTCGCTATTCATAATTACATTAGAACAACAGGTAGAAACCAGGCCATTCTGGGCAAATAGAGACATTTCATCACTGTTTTCTGTATTGATATCCAATCATTTTATTTTCTCTTTTGGGACACTAAAGGAAAAGTTCTGCCTATTCTCTAAGTATACAAGACAATAAATGAATCTGCTTGCAATCCAGGAGACATGGATTCGATTCCTGGGTCGGGAAGATCCCCTGGAGGAGGGCATAGCAACCCACTACAGTATTCTTGCCTAGAGAATTCCGTGGACAGAGGAGGCTGGTGGACTACAGCCCATAGGTTTCAAAGAGTCAGATACAACTGAAGTGACTGAGCGTGCATGCATGCATCCCTATAGAGATGTAAGGCAAATTTATTATGACTGCTTTTTTTTTTTTCTTTTTTTTTCTTTTAAATTTTATTTTATTTTTAAACTTTACATAATTGTATTAGTTTTGCCAAATATCAAAATGAATCCGCCACAGGCATACATGTGTTCCCCATCCTGAACCCTCCTCCCTCCTCCCTCCCCACACCATCCCTCTGGGTTGTCCCAGTGCACCAGCCCCAAGCATCCAGTATCGTGCATCGAACCTGGACTGGCAACTCGTTTCTTACAAAAATGGGCCAAAGAACTAAATAGACATTTCTCCAAAGAAGACATACAGATGGCTAACAAACACATGAAAAGATGCTCAACATCACTCATTATCAGAGAAATGCAAATCAAAACCACTATGAGGTACCATTTCACACCAGTCAGAATGGATATGACTGCTTTTTATACTTTCTCTCAACTCAAGAAAACTGAGCAATGAAGAGGCTATAGATCATATAGGCGATCTTCCATGCATTTTGTATAATTGAACTTTGGATAAAAACTCAGGCACTAGATAATGTCAGGTTTTTCTTCTGAAAATGTTTAGAACTAAAGAGCCTCTTGATGAAGGTAGAAGAGGAGAGTGAAAAAGTTGGCTTAAAGCTCAACATTCAGAAAACTAAGATCACGGCATCTGGTCCTTCATGGCAAATAGATGGCGAAACAGTGGAAACTGTGGCTGACTTTATTTTGGGGGGCTCTAAAATCACTGCAGCCATAAAATTAAAAGACGCTTACTCCTTGGAAGGAAAGTTATGACCAACCTAGATAGCATATTGAAAGCAGAGATATTACTTTGCCAACAAAGGTCTGTCTAGTCAAGGCTATGGTTTTTCCAGTGGTCATGTATGGATGTGAGAGTTGGACTGTGAAGAAAGCTGAACACTGAAGAATTGATGCTTTTGAACTGTGGTGTTGGAGAAGACTCTTGAGAGTCCCTTGGACTGCAAGGAGATCCAACCAGTCCATTCTGAAGGAGATCAGCCCTGGGATTTCTTTGGAAGGAATGATGCTAGAGCTGAAACTCCAGTACTTTGGCCACCTCATGCGAAGAGTTGACTCATTGGAAAAGACTCTGATGATGGGAGGGGTTGGGGGCAGGAGGAGAAGGGGATGACAGAGGATGAGATGGCTGGATGGCACCACTGACTCGATGGACATGAGTCTGAGTGAACTCCGGGACTTGGTGGTGGACAGGGAGGCCTGGTGTGCTGCAATTCATGGGGTCACAGAGAGTCAGACACGACTGAGTGATTGAACTGAACTGAACTGAAAATCACTGCAGATGGTGATTGCAGCCATGAAATTAAAAGATGCTTACTCCTTGGAAGGAAAGTTATGACCAACCTAGACAGCATATTCAAAAGCAGAGACATTACTTTATCAACAAAGGTCCATCTTCATGGCTATGGTTTTTCCAGTAGTCATGTATGGATGTGAGATTTGGACTATAAAGAAAGCTGAGTGCTGAAGAATTGATGCTTTTGAACTGTGGTGTTGGAGAAGATTCTTGAGAGTCTCTTGGACTGCAAGGAGATCAAATCAGTCCATTCTAAAGGAGACCAGTCCTGGGTGTTCATTGGAAGGACTGATGTTGAAGCTGAAACTCCAATACTTTGGCCACCTGATGCAAAGAGCTGACTCATTTGAGAAGACCTGATGCTGGGAAAGATTGAGGGCAGGAGAAGAAGGGGTTGACAGAGGATGAGACGGTTGGATGGCATCACTGACTCAATAGACTCTGGCACTTGGTGATGGACAGGGAGGCCTGGTGTGCTGCAGTTCATGGGGTCGCAAAGAGTCGGATATGACTGAGTGACTGAACTGAACCGATTTTGTTCATTGCTGATTCTGGACCATCTTTGGTCTTTAAAAACTGGTTGACAGTAAAAAGAAAGAGGTTGATGTCTTATGAAAATTAAGGCACTCGAACATCACCTCTATTTGTGTAGAGATTATTCCACCTTCATTGGTTGGTGGGAATTATTTAGATAGGAACAGTATATAAGTATGACAAAGAGGTATAAGTTAGCACCAACAGTAAATGACTATACAAGACTCATAGTTCTAAACCATAGAGTATGATCACTCTGACAGTTATAGCCCAGATAATTTTAACATGGGAGTCACCAATCACCCTTAAATTCACTAAAGAAAAAGCTTAATGGTGAACACAAGAAACTATCTTATTTGGAGAAATATAGATTTCCAGGATGGATTGCATTCTGAAATATTCTAAAGAACCCAGCCCTGGGGAATTGGTAGTATGACTCAATGACATTCTCAAGTATATCTGAAATATCCAAGTGTTGATTTCAGGTTTGAGTGATTAATCCCCAGCAACTTTTTCTATGGACCTTCTTTGGATAATAAAACAAATTCATTTGTTAAATTCCTGACAAAAATATTTCATTAGCTTAGAAAAATATTTGGTATCTATTTCATCATCCCCAAGGAGCTTCACATTATTAAGAAACAAATTAAAAGAAGGAAAGCTTAAATAATAGCTACCTTCTGTTTCTCAAAATTATTATCTTATCTGTCCAGGGATAGTTTCTGATGGTTGTTTTCCTTAAGACTGCATTAAGATCCACCCAAAACAAATGGTCTCATTTAGATTAACTGTCAGCTCTACCTTTACTTGCACTATCTCCAAAACACAAGCTGTTACTTGGTCGATTCAGTCTAACAATGAGTTATTTGACAAAAGAAAGAACATCAGTCAACCTGGTTAAGGTAAATGAGTAATTGAAATGACCAGGAAACAGCATAGTAATGAATAATCCATGGGTCCCACATGCAAACAGCCTCCATGTATAAAATGGGCCTCCTCGCTCTGAATACCAGACAACAATGGTTTATGTATTTGCTACTCTGTAAATAGCTAGGAAGTTATTTTTTTTTGTTTTGTTTTTTTTTTTTTTTTTTAGGAAGTTGTTTTTATGTGATAATGTATTTGAATTTGGGAGGCCATATTTTTTTTTTTTTTGTATTTCAAGGAATGTTTGCCATTATACGTTCTCAGTAGTATTTATCTCCACACCATATAGGACTGTGGTGCTTATGTGTGCATGTGGTTAGAACAATAGGAGACATTAACATAGAACTTAGTAGAAACTTCCCTAGAGTTCAGAGACGGTGGGCAAAATATGAGTCACAGAACAGAGTTTTTCAAACTGTGGGTCGTTACCCAGTGATGGATATGAGATCAGTTTTTGAGGTGGTGCTGTGGACTGAATTGTGTCCTCCACAACAGTCGTGTGTTGAAGCCTGGATGCCCAATGTGATGGGTGTAGGAGATGATTCCTTTGGGAAGTGGTTAGGTTTAAATGATATCCTGAGGTCCTAGTGTTCTTATAAGAAGGGATGGCCAGAGAACTTTTCCTCTCTCTCCCTCTCCCCTGACCCCACCTCAGTCTCTTTCTCTCCGCATGTGTCTCTCTTTCTGTCTCTGCTGTGAGGACACAGTGAGAAGGCAAGCATCTGCTGACGGAGACAGGATCCTCAGGGGGGAGTTGGATCTGACTGTACTTGATCCAGTCTCCAGAACCGAGAAGCAAGTTGTCCATGCCATCCAGTCGATGGTATTCTGCTATGGTATATTGAGCAGACTCACATAGATGGATGCCACCTTTTAAAAAACAACAGACTAGACAATATGATTTGCATGTGTTAAGGGTAATAAACCTAAGTGGTATTTTTCAGCTTATGTTAATGCACAGGTATATGAACACAGGATTATAATGGGAAATGTGTTTCTTTGTGTGGGATATATTTTAAAATGTTTGTGCACACTGATACAGTGAAGCTTGTGGTATAGTGGTTACAGAGATGAAAAGGCTGATATGGTGCCTTTGTTATCCACAGGGTTCAAAAGCTACAAAGTGGTCATAGACTCTTCATTGCAAACAGGTTAAAATTCTAATAAAATACCATAGGAAAAGGGAGCTATCACATCATGATGAAATGAGAGAGGGAAGGAAAAAGGAAGAGAGAAAGGGGAAGCCCCCCTTTTCAGCAGAATTCTTACCATCTTACATGAAAGAAATGAACTAGCTAGAAAATCATTATTTTCAAACTCTATAGTAATAAATTGTTTCAAGGAAGAATCATTACAGATACTTACTCCATTGGCTAAAATTTTTATTAAGGAACCATTTACTTGCATAGTCTGAAAGTATCTCCTCACATATTAGTCTATTAGATACAAAAATTTACTTAATAGAGTAGAATAAACCTTCTATACTATTCATTCTACTGCCAAATGCTGCATGACTTTCATTTTTAACCATATGATCAAAGCTAATGTCACCAATAACAAAGCAAAATAACATCACAAAATTCCAGATTTGCTGTGCTAAGAAGGACATGACATTAGTTATGTAGAATTTCTGTCCCTCCCCCCGCCAAAGAAAAACACAATATCTTTGCCTGGATCTTATCACAAGGAACCCATCCTACAAGCACAAACTAAGGGACTTTCTGCAAAACAAATGGCCTGTACTCTTCAAAAATGTCTAACTCAGCTCAAAGAAAGGCTGAAAACTAATCTAGATATAAGGAGACTGAAAACAATTACTACTATGTTGAGTCTAGAATCAAAAAATAAAATTTGTTATAAAGACTGTTATTGGGACAAGGATGAAACTTGAACATGGACTATATGTTGAAGAATGGTAGAAGAATTGTAGTATACCTGTGTTGAATTTCTTTTTTTTTTTATTTATTTTTAAATTGAAGGATAATTGCTTTACAGAATTGTTTCTGCAAACATCAACATGAATCAGCCATAGGTAAACATGGGTACCCTCCCTCTTAAACCGCCCTCCCCATGTTGAATTTCTTGATTATTACATTGTGATTCTGTAAGGGAATAAAGAATTATGACATCTGCAACATTCTCTCAAATGATTCAGCAAAAATTAAACATGTAAACTTTTCTGTGTGTTTGAAAGTGTTTTAAATTGCTTTAAAAAAGCATAAGTCTGATCAATTTTGGATTAAAGACAGGTATTTGATTCTTTATTTTTTAGACACTACTTGTACACGTCAGGGCTTCCCTTGCGGCTCAGCTGGCGAAGAATCTGCCTACAATGCAGGAGACCTGCGTTCAATTCCTGGGTAGGAAAGATCCCCTGGAGAAGGGAACAGCTACCCATTCCAGTATTCTGGCCTGGAGAATTCCACGGACTGTATAGTCCATGGGGTCACATAGAGTCGGACACGACTGAGCGACTTTTCACATTCACTTGTACCGTCAAACCTGCTACTTCTTTCATCTTCAAGCACCCGCCCTGAAAGTGTGTGGCCGGAATAAACGCACTCATTTGATTTTCATATAATAAGTCAAGGAAGATGGCAGATACTTCAGCTCAAGCAAAGAGAGAACTACCAAGCTCCAAAGTAGAGAGTCATATAGTGACCTGGACACCGAGTTATACAAGACAGACAGAACCAAGTATATATTCTTAGCCCAAGCCTCAGACCAGGTGCTGCCCTTCTATGGAGGGGACACTGATCTCCTTTATAATCCAGCTTTGTATTTGCAGCCTGTGCTAAGTGCAGCCCCAGACATTCACAGGTCTGCAGAGGAATACTCCTCCAATCCAAGGCAGGCACAAAGGTGTGTGGGCAAATGCCTCTTCCTTGATGTTCTCTCTCCTCCCCTTTCTTGAACATTTTACAGTAAGTTTCCTGAAGGTGGCTATGAATCTTTGGAGCTCAAATATGTAGGGAAAAAACATATTTAGGTCTCCCACCAAGGTCTTCCCTGGCCGGGCTCATGGGCATTTGTGGGGACATAGCATCAGTTAACAGAGAAGGCAATGGCACCTCACTCCAGTACTCTTGCCTGGCAAATCCCATGGACGGAGGAGCCTGGTAGGCTGCTGTTTATGGGGTCTCTAGGAGTCAGACACGACTGAGCAACTTCACTTTCACTTTTCACTTTCATGCATTGGAGAAGGAAATGGCAACCCACTCCAGTGTTCTTGCCTAGAGAATCCCAGGGACGGGGGAGCCTGGTGGGCTGCCGTCTATGGTGTCACACAGAGTCAGACACGACTGAGGAGACTTAGTAGCAGCAGCAGCAGCATCAGTTGATGACAACTTCCAGAGGAAGAAACAGATGAACAGTGTTTCAGCATCAAGTTGAGCTGACTAGGCATGTTCAACATGCATTCTCTGCTGCAAGGCTGTCTGCTCACTCAGTCTACAACCACAAACTCTACTTGGGAATCACTGAGCCAGTCTGTTACTAATTCTACAAGTTTCAGTTGAATTTTGCTGCTCTTGTTCCCTAATCATAGGCTGCATCTTATTCACAGTTCACAGGCTTGCCCACAATCTGCCCCAGTAGCTTATCGGAAAGCACTATAACATTTAGTAAGAAATTTTTTAAATCAACTAAGGTTTTTGGTTAATCATAGGGTTTGGGTGAGTGAAGGAATAGTGGATGACATGATATATATTCTAGAAAGACAGATGTACAAAATTTTTACTGACAAATATTTTGAAATTATTTTCTCTTGAAAGAAATGAATATGACAGCATGCCAAAATAAATATATCTGCTGTATAAATTGCAGGCACTCTGTGAAATTTCTTCTAGGAAGAAAGCAAAACAAATAATGATGTGTTAGAAATATTAAGTCAAGAAACAAAGGGTAAGAGAAAAGTTTCAGGAAAGAAATTCTCTCTCTCCTCTGTCCCTTTCCCCCAGAAGCATATCTGTGTAGTGCACACCTAGAAACATGAGTATGTAGAGAAGATAGTTGGCTCTTTGTTCTCATTATCACAATGTTTCAGTCCTCTTCACACCTAACCATATCCCAGACCTTTCTGGTATTCTGCAAAAGTATTCCACAGTGGTACCAAGAAATTCTGCTCCTACTGGCATGACGGTACTCTCTCCAGAATCCTTTTAACTCTAAAAGGGAAAAGAATACCCTTAGTGAGTATTATTATTAGTCTTCCAATAAATATAAAATGATGATTCATATATATATAAAATGAACACATGTCAAAAATATTTTTGACACATTAATAAGGGAACAGGTAAGTTGTTAGAACTGGTTCTAACAATGTGGATTTAATTTATATTCTCTACTGGACAAAATTCATTTGCACTGCCATGAACAGGAATCATTTGCAAAGCCAAGAGGAAATATTTGCATTGGGTAATTTCCATTTTCTACTAGTTAGTCTTTTTTTCAGTGTTGTATAACAGCCTGTTGCTGTTGTTCAGTTGCTAAGTCATGTCTGACTCTTTGTGACCCCATGGACTTCAGTGTGCCAGGCTTTCCTGTTCTTCATGATCTCCTAGAGTTTGCTCAAATGCATGTCCATTGAGTTAGTGATACTATGCAACCATCTCATCCTCTGTTGCTCCCTTCTCCTCCTGCCCTCAATCTTTCCCAGCGTCAGGGTATTTTCCAGTGAGTTGGCTCTTCGCATCAGGTGGTCAAAGTTCTAACAAAGTATAATGCCTAGTGAAAGACAAAGGTTCACATCCCTGTAAGAGCAGACTATCCCGAGACTCTGGCATTCCACTGAATAGGTAACTTTTACAGGGAAAAAATAGTAATCCTTTTTCCCATTCTAAAATCTTAAAATTTTCCTTACAGAATGATGAGAAAAAATATGTAGATGATAGGTAGATGATGGGTAGACACTTTTTTTTTTTAAAACTCAAGTCTTGCTGATATAACTTTTCCTTCAACTGTTGATGAGAAGGAATTTATTTCATTCTTAAATTCAGGTCTCAGATATCTGTGCAAGCAATAAGAATTAGGGTTAGGGTTAGGCCACATAAGTCTTGGCCCTGACCAAGGCTCAGTACTTTTTCATCAAGTATAATTTTTTATTTTATTTTTTCCAAGGAGAATCAAAGACATTGATTTCCATATCCTTTAGGAATCTCATCATCTTCTCATTCCTTTCACCATCTCTTACATGCCTGAAATTTGGGTCCTTGATCAGCTAAGACAGCGAGCAGTTTTGTTTCATTTGGTGTTTATCTGACATTGTGAAATCAGAAACTGTTCATACATTTGAGAAATTATAATTAAGAAAAAGAGAGTGAAGCTCAGAAATCTCAGTTAATACTGAAAAATAAAAAGATGGTAATAATCAGAGAGACATCTAAAGATTGAGCAAAAGGGAGAGGAACAGAAGATTTGAAGCAGCCATAGAAAGATCTTTGCCTGGCACCAGTTCATGTCTGATCATGTCTACATTCAAAATGGATGACAGTGCCCAATACACTTCTCTGCTCCATCCCTTCAAATCAACATCTACTTGATATTATTTTCAGGAAAAAAAATTAGTTTTAGGTCTGTCTTTCACATGGGTTCCTTCCAAAATCCAACTTAAATCATGTTAGATGCTACATTAAAAACAACCCAGTGGTATGATGTTTAACCATCATGATTCTCTTTTTATGAAATTACCTCTGAATTACAAACCATCTCTATGGTAAGAGTGTGTGCTGTGTGTTCAGTCACTCAGTTGTGTCCAACTATCTGCAACTCCATGGACTCCAGCATGCTTGGCTCCTCTGCCCATGTGATTTTCCAGGCAAGAATACTGGAGTGGGTTGCCGTTGCCTCCTCTTATACTAAGAGACTCTACCTCTACAGTTTTTTCTATGCATCATACCTGAATCTTCTTTGAAAGCCTTATGGTGGATTTTAGCCCATAGTAACAACAACAACAAAAAATCTGAGGATAAGGCTACAGAATTGGCCCACATTTCAAGCAATGAGAAGTGATTTATAGGAGGAGAGTGACAAAGAGCTTTTAATATGAGAATAAGAGTTCAGTTCTCCATCCAGTTGAAAGCAGAAAGAGGTATGCAATATTTTAGTACCTTTTAAAAAATGCTTATGAAATATTTCTCTCCTTTATCAGAATCTGGCTTCTTCTGTAATGGAAGCAATCAGTATTTTTGATAGTCAGTTGCATATGTGATAATAAATGTCTTTTCAGATGCCCAACATTTCTCAGCTTCTCTCTGGTTACTAATCCATCTCAATTTATTGCTTCATATAATTTAAAATATATAGCTAAATGTGATGTTAATGTATCCTAGTTTGGCTATCTTGTATTTGATCTATGAAATGTCACTTACTTTTCTGGAACTGATTATAAATTAAGCCTAAGTGCCTTTTCTGAAGTCACAGAAACTTCGAAGCGCTCATGTTTGATTAGTGGTAAGTGACAGGTTATATTTCACTAACTGTACTGATTATTAAAAGAAATCAGTCTATCTCCCTATTTCTCTTCTTTACGTGGCAGAGATTCTGATAATTGGCCCAAGATGTGATTACAATTTCCAGTCTATATTTCCATGTGGAGCAATAATGTAGGGAACTATGCATGAACACTTTCTGAACGTCAGGCCCTGCCCACATACAGAGGACCTCTGCGAAGCCCACATGATGAGAGGGAGCATAAAACCATAGGATGATTCCTGGTGCACAGGCACAAAGATGCCAGAGAGTAAGTGTGCATACTCACACACCAATAACTTCACTCAGAGGGCCTCAGTCAGAGGTTGGACAGTGCAGGAGAAGGAAGCTATTTCTGGTGTAACTGGTGGTTTTAGTTGGCTAATTATAGAGTGTGTGTTGAAGAAGACCAACTTTCCTCTTGTTTTTATACCCAAGAATGGTGTAAGTTGAATTTGGGAGAGCCAAATGCAGCACTTTGTGGAAAGCATGCGCTTTGAGCAAATACAGAAGAAGAGGATTCTCTGGAGAACAAGGACTAATCAGAATGAAGTACCCATTCTGACACAGACAAGCCTGAGAAATACAATGAGCAGACATGAGGATCAATGAATGATGGAGGCCAGGGATGACATGGGAAGATGAGGATACAAGTGAGACAGAGTCGGAGACTTCCTCCCAGTCCTTGGGGAAGAAGGGTGGGAAGTTAGCATTCAAACCCTAGGAGGCATTCTATGTGATCTACTTGATTAGCTAAATGGAACAGAGCATGTGGCTCATACCTTAGAGAGGGGTTAGTCTTTCTCAGCAAACATTTTTATTGTTCTCAGTGGAAGATTCACAACTTATTGGTTGTGGTTCTGGTTGCCAGTGAAGGTCAATCATGATGTTAAACATAGGTAGACTCTTTCCTGCCTGGTCAAGTTCAGAGCCCATAATGACACCTGGAACAGGAGAAAAGAGGTAGAGATGATGAGATCTCCTGATTACTAGAAGGGTCTTGGAGCAGATATGCTCCCAGGAGTGACTAGTAAAGTGTTGGTCAATCCTGAAGAAGTATTAATGCAGCTCATTGAAATAAATGTCATTGGTTCCACTATTGATCAGAACAATTATATACCCAGTAGAAGTAAAGACATGAAGAGAATCTGCAGAAGGGAAACAAGGATGACAGAGGCCTTTTTAAAAATGTAGCAAGATGTCAGTACTAATAATTCATTTTTTCTTAAGAAACAATAATAGAATTGTTCCTGCTTGACTTATTACACCAACAAACTGTGGTTCATTGAAATGAAATTGAAAGTCCGCCGCTCAGTCATGTCTGACTCTTTGTGACCACATATAGCCTGCCAGGTTCCTCTGTCCATGGGATTTTCCAGGCAAGAATACTAGAGTGGGTTACCATTCCCTTCCCAGGAAGATCCAGGGGTTGAACCCAGGCAGATTCTTTACCATCTGAGCCACAAAAGAAGCCGTCATCCAAATATAGGCTTCCAAAAATGTGAAATTAAGAGAGGGAGGAAACAAAACAATGACAAAAATGGTCTCCTTTTCCCTTCATTTCCAGGAAAGCTCAAGGGAAAATACCACATTCACACAAACTGTTGAAGCCATAGGTCTTATATGGGTGATTTTTCTTTTTTTTCTGTTGGAACTAAAGAAATTTCCCAACCATGTAACTCTACAGTCTTTGAAGATGCCCTTTGAATAACTCTTCTTGGCTTTGTCCACAGTGAGGCATGTGGACCTTTACCAACCAGGGATCAAAACTGTACCCCCTGAAGTAGAAGCCCAGAGTCTTAACCACTGGACCACCAGGGAAGTCCTGGGTGCTTTTATTATGTTACAGTTTTGTTTACATAATTTGGGAGAAAAGGTTTTATTCCAAAGTTACACACACACAACTCAGGAGGAAGCACACGTCTTGGAGTCTAGAGTGAGCTCTGATGACATTCTTTCACCTGCTCTTTGCATCCAGCTTCCACTTGCTTTTGCTTGCTCTGCTGCTAAGTACTGCTACCTGAGAGAGTTGCTCTGCAGAGAGGGAAGGGCCTGGC
Organism: Bos indicus x Bos taurus; assembly: GCF_003369695.1. NCBI lineage: Eukaryota > Metazoa > Chordata > Mammalia > Artiodactyla > Bovidae > Bos > Bos indicus x Bos taurus. Next base: position 39,504,337 of record NC_040101.1, read on the forward strand.
CAGCCAGACTAGCTGATGAGGGAGCACAAAGTCTGCATTTGCCTCAAAGCAGAACCTCAGTCTAAGGCTTCATCTATAATTGCACCCTTGTCTGTTTCCCCGGGCTTCCCCAGTGGCGCTGGTGGTAAAGATCCTGCCTGCTAATTCAGGAGACGCGGGTCCCATCCCTGGATCTGGAAGATCCCCTGGAGGAGGGCACAGCAACCCACTCCAGTATTCTTGCCTAGAGAGTCCCATGGACTGAGGAGCCTGGCAGAGTACAGTCCATGGGGTTGCAAAGAGTTGGACATGACTGAAGTGACTTAGCGTGCATGTACTATTTCCCTGCCCATCCCTTTCCTACTTACCTGCTCCTGGGAACACTTTCTCCTTAATCACTTGGAATCAAACTTGGCTCAGGGTCTGCTTCTGGGAGGAACTACCTCAAGTAAAGTCAGGAAACCCTAATTCAAAACCTGGTTAGACTTACCAGCTGCCAGGCCTTGAAACCTGTCATTTAACCCAGAGGCATGTCAGTTTCTGCCTCTGTTTAAAATAAAAAAAAAGAAAGAAAGAAATCTATAACTCTTATTTGGCTGGGTTCTTATGAAGATGAAAGGAGGTGATATATGAGAAGTGCTTAACATGGACCCTAGTGTGCAGTAGGCACTCAATAAATGTTAGTTGAATAAGATCGACAGTATTATTTTTAGTTTCATGCTGCCCCTTACCAGCTGGTATGCTAGATTCCTATTTATTGCACAGAATGTATATATCTTTTTGCTGAGTTACTCAGCTCTTGTTCACTTGTTTATTCATTGTGTTTGGTCGACTTGAGTAGAGGGATTCTATAGTCACAAGCTGGTGGCTTTGACCCACACATGGGGCTGGATTATATGCATGGCTTCACCATTCAGCTCATGCTGATAAAATAAGTTAACAAATGAACTAAAGAAATCCAAAAGGCGCTTTTGTCTCAATAAAATGATGGCTGTATCTCCTTATGCAAAGTGCAACAAATATTTGGACAAGACCAAGAGAAGCTAAAGTGCTGAATTTATCTTTAATTTTCTCTAATTCCTTATTTGTATAGACTGTGCTTTTAAAAAATATTTGTATAATCTAGTCTTAGATACCCAGAGACTTTTGTCGGGGCAGGATAGCAAAAAACCCTCCTGTATTTTTACATTTGGCTTATACATTGAGCTTAATACCCTGAAAGCCAAACCTGCAATCAGAACTTTCTTGAGGGAAAATTAGAGATCCATTTTCCAATCTTTGAGGAGATGCATGTATCATAAAATATGGGTGCCTGAACAATGATCGTTGTTTGATTGAACAATTGCTTTTAGCAAGCTGCCCAGGCTTGTTTGTATAACTGTCTTTGCCTTTATTCCTGGAATATGTAGGGACAAACATCAAAAGCAATAATTATTTAATATTCTCAGGTCATATAATTTGGAAGGGCTTAAGACATCCTAATGACTTTGAAAGGTCCCTGTCCTTAAAATAATAATGTGTTTTGAATATGGGTTTTTAGACTGTGTAGGCACTTGATGGCATTGATTTTTCAATTCTGTTATAAACACTCTTCCCTTTATGAATTTTATTAGCATTCATTATTCAAATGGTATTTGTATTTACCTTCCACTGTTGACAAAGAACAGTAGAAAAGAAAGGTTTATGAGCATAAAATTGTATTTAAATTGTGATACAAACAGTAAAGAATAATGTTCTCTTTTGAAAAGATAAAGACTTCATATTTCAAAAAAATTATCCTACGGCCAAATTACTGTGGCTAAGTGGTCTTGCCTTCTATGATGGGATTCAAAACAAATGATAGAAAACAAGCATTTGAGAATTGGTCGTGATTTCTCCAGCTTGCTTCAATCTTTCATACCACACACAATGGATGAGGCATCCAATTTGATCATTTTTCTCTACTCTGCAGGCAAATTTCCAACTGTTCTCATGGGCCTGGAACAGTATACATACATAGCCCAGTATGACATGAGGTTTGCCCACCCAGACCTCACCGCCTTGGCCCTGACCATCCTACTTTTGTTCTCATCTTATAAAGAGGCCACCAAGCTGAGTGATGACATAGCAGCTAGTGACATCATCTAAAGTCAGGATGGACAGTATGAACGATGGATGAGGGCTTGATTTGGTAAAAACCAAGGTCTTGTACCTTCAAGGAACACTCTAGAAATCTATATCCATTTAGCAGAGCCATTGCTTGTGCCATTTTGATCACAGTTGGGGGAAAATGGCCATGATATCAGTGGTGAGTGATATCTAGCAGTTACCTCTTCTTCCATGCAATTTTGTTTGGTGCAAGGAGAATGACAAGCTCTGGGAGTTGGTGATGGACAGGGAAGCCTGGTGTGCTGCAGTCCATGGGGTTGAAAAGAGCTGGACACGATTGAGCGACTGTACTGACTGACTGAAGGAGAATGACATTGCTTCATAGAAAAGACATGGTCTTCAAAATTCCAACAGGTCAGAGTTCAAATTACACCTTTGTCCATTTCCACTTGTATGATAGTGTGAAAATTAAGTTCTCTAAGGATTTCTAATAAACTGTGGAAAATTCTGAAAGAGATGGGAATACCAGATGACCTGATCTGCCTCTTGAGAAATTTGTATGCAGGTCAGGAAGCAACAGTTAGAACTGGACATGGAACAACAGACTGGTTCCAAATAGGAAAAGGAGTACGTCAAGGCTGTATACTGTCACCCTGTTTATTTAACTTATATGCAGAGTACATCATGAGAAACGCTGGACTGGAAGAAACACAAGCTGGAATCAAGATTGCTGGGAGAAATATCAGTAACCTCAGATATGCAGATGACACCACCCTTATGGCAGAAATTGAAGAGGAACTCAAAAGCCTCTTGATGAAGGTGAAAGTGGAGAGTGAACAAGTTGGCTTAAAGCTCAACATTCAGAAAACGAAGATCATGGCATCCGGCCCCATCACTTCATGGGAAATAGATGGGGAAACAGTGGAAACAGTGTCAGACTTTATTTTTCTGGGCTCCAAAATCACTGCAGATGGTGACTGCAGCCATGAAATTAAAAGACGCTACTCCTTGGAAGGAAAGTTATGACCAACCTAGATAGCACATTCAAAAGCAGAGATATTACTTTGCCAACAAACGTTCATCTAGTAAGTGAAGTGAAGTCGCTCAGTCGTATCCGACTCTTTGCAACCCCATGGACCGTAGCCTACCAGACTCCCCCATCCATGGGATTTTCCAGGCAAGAACACTGGAGTAGGTTGCCATTTCCTTCTCCATCATCTAGTAAAGGCTATGCTTTTTCCTGTGGTCATGTATGGATGTGAGAGTTGGAGTGTGAAGAAGGCTGAGCACCGAAGAATTGATGCTTTTGAACTGTGGTGTTGGAGAAGACTCTTGAGAATCCCTTGGACTGCAAGGAGATCCAACCAGTCCATTCTAAAGGAGATCAGCCCTGAGATTTCTTTGGAAGGAATGATGCTAGAGCTGAAACTCCAGTACTTTGGCCACCTCATGCAAAGAGTTGACTCATTGGAAAAGTCTCTGATGCTGGGAGGGATTGGGGGCAAGAGGAGAAGGGGACGACAGAGGATGAGATGGCTGGATGGCATCACTGACTCGATGGACATGAGTCTGAGTGAACTCCAGGAGATAGTGATGAATAGGGAGGCCTGGCGTGCTGCGATTCACAGGGTCCCAAAGAGTCGGACATGACTGAGCGACTGATCCGATCTGATCTAAAGGATTTCTATAAAGAGTACATGAGAAAAATGTGGAGCTCTTAGCAGAATAATAAGTGTTTTGGACTCAGTAAATATATTCATTGATGTAGTTGATATTCTCTGCTAAGCCCCATCCAATAAAGATGGACTTTTCAATATTACTGTGAAAAAGGAAGAGGTCATTCAGAATCAAGTCTTGACTACACTTCATTTTAACTTTTTCTAGATATAAAACTTTAGCTATACTAGGTGCTTTCAGTAGTGTGTATATGTTAATCCCAAACTCCTGATTTATCCCTCCCTCCCATACCTTTCCCCTTCATTAAGCATAAATTTGCTTTCAAAGTCTGTGAACCTGCTTCTGTTTTGTAAATAGGTTCATTTGTATCATTTTTTAGATTCTACACTTATAAGTGATATCATATGGTATTTGTCTTTCTCTGTCTGACTTACTTCACTTAGTATGATCATCTCCAGGTTCATCCATGTGGCTGCAAAATGGCTTCATTTCATTCCTTTTATGGCTGAGTAGTATTCCGTTATATAAATATACCACTTCTTATTTATCCATTCATCTGTTGAAGGACATTTACTTCCATGTCTTGACTATTGTGAATAGTGATGCAATGAACATTGAGGAAGTGCATGTATTTTTTTAAATTATGATTTTCTCCAGATATATGGCCAGGAGTGGGATTGCTGGAGCATATGGTAGTTCTATTTTTAGTTTTTTAAGGAACCACCATACTGTTCTCCATAGTGGTTTTACCAATCGACATTTATGCTAACAGTTTTTTTTGAATGTGGAGACAGCTTTTTCACTCTTCTCTTTCAGTTTCATCAAGAGGCTCTTTAGTTCCTCTTCACTTTCTGTCATAAGGGTGGTGTCATCTGCATATCTGAGGCTATAGATATTTCTCCTGGAAATCTTGATTCCAGCCTGTACTTCATCCAGCCCAGTGTTTCTCATGATGTACTCTGCATATAAGTTAAATAAGCAGGGTGACAATATATAGCCTTGATTTTAGCAGTCCTTTTTCTCATTTTAAGTATTTCTTCTCTTCCTTTGATAATGTAGTCTTACAACAGATTTTAGAAATAAGAGATTTCCTCCTCTTTTCCTCTTTCATCAAAGAAGAAGCTCTGACCCTGGAGTCTGTAGTGGAAGTGCAATGCTTTATTTGCCTTAATTCACATGAGTGACTGAGGAAAGCATAGGAACATACTTCGCCGAATTCTACCCCATCCTTAGAGCTTCTTGTTGTAGACAGCGTTGTTCTCCCTACTCTTTGTCTAAAAGTAGATAGCTGTCAAAAAGAAAGGAATAAGATGACAGTCCAGAAATGTCATGGTACTGCATGTAAATAGGTTATAGTCCTAGACTGGTTTATAGTCTAAAAGTACAGAAAATGAGAGGCCATGGGGGAATGTGTTATAAGAGAAAAAGGAGAGATTTGGAGAGTAAGCAGGCTGAAGCCTAGGAGTGGACCTCATTGAGAGAAAGGATGGCAACATGCCTTGGTGGAGGTCACATTGAGGCAGATTCTGGGCTTAGGACCCAACTTTCTCTTTCTCATCACCTGCAGACCACTCTGGTATCTTGGTATATCTCAAGAGAGTACGTTCAATTCTTGCCTCACAAGTGACGTTTATTGTTGTTTAATCGCTAAGTTATGCCAGACTTTGCAAACCCATGGACTGTCAGGTCAGATCAGATCAGATCAGTCGCTCAGTCATGTCCGACTCTTTGCGACCCCATGAATCACAGCACGCCAGGCCTCCCTATCCATCACCAACTCCCGGAGTTCACTGAGACTCACGTCAGTGAGTCAGTGAGTCATCGAGTCAGTGATGCCATCCAGCCATCTCATCCTCTGTCGTCCCCTTCTCCTCCTGCCCCCAATCCCTCCCAGCATCAGAGTCTTTTCCAATGAGTCAACTCCCACCAGAAATCCATGGGATTTCCCAGGCAAGAGTACTGGAGTGGGTTGCCATTCCTTCTCCAGGGACCTTCCCGACCCAAGGATCAAACCCACATCTCCTGCATTGCAGACAGATTCTTTACAGCTGAGCCACAAGGGACCCTCAAGTGAAGTTTATTCACCTGTAATGCTCGGAATGGGCAACATTCATCTCAAAAACAAAATTTTCTTGAGAGAGAAAAGGAATTTTTCAAAGTTCACCTAATTCATTTTGATATATCACAGGAGAGAAGCTTTGCTGAAAACTGTAGTGTAAGCAAGCTGTGCTGCAGTGTACGGCAACCCCTACCTCACAGAGACCAGGTGAAAAGCTTTCTGCTTCTGCAGCCTAGAGTGGTGGTTGTTCAGTCACTCAGTCGTGTCCGACTCTTTGTGACCCCATGGACTGCAGCACGCTAAGCTTCCCTGTTCTTCCCCATCTCCCAGAGCTTGCTTGAACTCATGTCCATTGAGTCAGTGATGCCATCCAACCATCTCATCCACTGTCATCCCCTTCTCCTCCTGCCTTCAATCTTTCCCAGCATCAGGGTCTTTTCTAAGAAGTTGGCTGTTCCTATCAGGTGGCCAAAGTGTTGGAGCTTCAACTTCAGCATCAGTTCTTCCAATAAATATTCAGGGGTGATTTCTTTTAGGATTGACTGGTTGGATCTCCTTGCAGTCCAAGGGACTCGCAAGAGTCTTCTCCAACATCACAGTTCAAAAGCATCAATTCTTCAGCACTCAGCCTTCTTTATGGCCGTACTCTCGCATATATGACTACTGGAAAAACCATAGCTTTGACTATACGGAGCTTTGTCGGCCAAGGCCTATAAAGCCAAAGCCTGGGGAACCTTATGCAAATCCTCCTTTCTATATACACTTTTGGAAGAAGTGCCTGTGTGCTCAGTCACTTCAGTCATGTCTGACCCTTTGTGACCCTATGGGCTGTGGCCTACAAGGCTCCTTCGTCCATGGGATTCTCTAGGCAAGAATACTGGAATGGGTTGCCATTCCCTCCTCCAGGGGATCTTCCTGACCCAGGGATCGAACCTGGGTCCCCTGCATTGTAGGCAGATTCTTTATCACTGAGCCAACAGGGGAGGAAATGATATAAAATGCCCAGACATATTGCAGCAGTGAGAGAAGCTGAGCCAAGAGGAATTCGTGCCCCTGTTCTTGAGAGAAGCCAGCCTCAGAAGATGCACCCACAAAGGATCAAATGGTGGTGGTGGAAGCACAGGGGTATTGGCTAGAGAAAGAGTCACAGAGTGGGCACCAGAAGCTCCTGTGACCTTGCAGGAGACACATAACTGATGGCTCTGGTCCAGTAGGTGTGCTGAGTGATGGCTTCAGGGAAGATGAGGCCTTGGCTGGTCAGCAGGGAGATGGCGGAGATCCCAGGGAATGCTGCCTGTGCTGAGCGAATAGGACATGACCAGTCATGTACCTCAGATAAGAGCTGGCCACTCAGTGGACAAGGACATCTCAACAAGAGGTCAGTAACGCAGCCATAAAAGGAATTAAATAATGCCGTTCACAGCGATGCGGATGGACCTAGAGATTATCATACTAAGCAAAGTAATTCGGAAAGAGACAAATGCTATCACTTACATGTGGAATCTAAAAGATAACACAAATGAACACATCTGGTGGCTCAGACGGTAAAGAATCTGCCTGCAATTCAGAAGCCCTTTGTTTGATCCCTGGGTCAGGAAGATCCCCTGGAGAAGGGATTGGCTATCCAGTCCAGTATTCTTGCCTGGGGAATCCCATGGACAGAGGAACCTGGCAGGTTACAGTCCATGGGGTCGCAAAAAGTCTGACATGACTGAGCATCTAATACCACATAGCACATGAAACAAAAACAGACTCACAGATATAAAGAGCAGGCTTGTGGTTGCCATCGTGGGGAAGAGGTGGGAGAGAAAGGACTGGGAGTTTAGAACTAACAGATGCAATTATTGTATATGTGATGGATAAACAACAAGGATCTATTGTGTAGTAAGAGAACGATATTCAATATCTTATGATAACCATGACAGAAACAGAATGGGAAAGAATAGATGGATAGTCACTGTGCTGTACAGCAGAAATTAAACACAACATTGTAAATCAATTATAATTCAGTAACATTAAAGAAAAAGAACTACAGATGACGCAAGGACCCACATATACAACAGTTGCCTCTGTTCTCCAGAGGAGATGCGTGATTTGCCGTCCTTACTGATTCCATCTTGGGGAGGGAGACGATATGGGATGGACCCTTGAAAGGTAAACACAGCCTGGGAAGAAGCAGAAGCTTGAACCCAAAAGGGACTGAACTAAACAAGAGGAAAACTATTTATTTAATCCTAGCAGAGACTGAAATACATTGATTGTCAAGATGGTTCTTCTTACAACTCCCAGCCCCTCTGGAAGGAAATCGTTCCAATTTATATATCTCACCTCCTTTTTAGACATCTGAATATGCTGTATAAAAAATGTTGACCCCATGATAGCTGCATAATTTATACCTAGCAGAAGACTTATCGTACAGCATATGCTCAGAATATATCTGTTGTATAAAGATTTCAGACATAAGGCAAACTCCTCTATTAAACCAAAAAACAAGTTAACATCATGTTCCATTTCTGTGTATAGAGGTAACTTTTATAGTCATGTGTACTTGCATAATATATTTTTAAACTCAAGTTGAAAGCCAAAGCCATTTTACTGCAACTGATTAAAAGTACTTACAATGAACAAGTCAAAACATACAATATGAAAGAGGATTAAAGTGATCTGAAAAATAGACCCACGCCTCATACACACCTCAATTCTGCAACTGTTCTGGGGAGACAGTAATGTTTTGTCCTATATTTTCTCTTTTTTCATTTCTCTATTTTGTTACTCAGACTTTATGAGCCCCAGGGCAGTTTTGTGTCTCTGCATTGACTCTAAATAATGGGATAAAAATTCTTTTTTTTTTTTTTAGGTAAAAGCAAAGGTGTGAAAGTGGGTTTAGTATATGGAGGCAATAATAACTTTTATATATAATATTTTAACTGAAATCAGCTGCCTTCTTCAATTTCTTTGTAAAAGAAGAATGAGTTTGATGAAGGGATGGCTTGAGGATTTTAATAATTATACAAGATGCATAAGGGAATATTTTTACAAGGATAAAACAGAAATTGATAAAGGTTATCTACACCATAAAATAGGCAGTAGAAAATGTAATATTATAAACAAAAACTTTGGCACACACAGAAAATAAAAGAGGCTAAAGTTATCCTGCCAAACAAAGCAATTAAACGAACTAAAGAAAATAACAGCTCTAGTAATGGACTTCTGTCTTGACCCATTAACTTACAAGGACAAGGTTAAATAAAATGAAGCTCACAAATAGCACAATAATTTTGAATTGGTTGTTGGCTTGGTTGGTTGGTATGTTTGTTTTTGCAAAATGTCATTTTCCCCTGGCACCAGGTAGGTTGTCAGAGACATTCTATGCCCATACTGACAGAGCAAAGCGGGAGAGTTTTGGGTTATCATATCTATAATTTTGCCCCATTTCTTTCGCTTTTCTAAAGAACTTAATTTTACTCTACTAGATTATCATTAATCTTCCTGTTCTCAGGCTCTACTCCATTATGATTCAAATGTTATAGTGGACTTTTTCCAAGGAGAACACTGCTTCTCTTTACATATTTCAACCTTATCAGCCCATTGGAAGGGTAATTTAGTTTTTCCCCTGTCTAAAGTCATCCATCAGAGCCTGAACTGTTGACACTCTGTGCTGTCAAGTTATTTAAACCAGGTTGGTAATGGGGCCAGCTTGCCAATGCGGAAGCACCCGTTGACTGCTTGACAATTTTGCTCAATAAGCTCCCAAATGATCAATGTGCTATCCTACTGAGAAAACCTATAAAAATCTCTCATCAGTTGTATAATTCTGTTGTGGCCATACGGGCAAGTGGGAAGGACGGAGAACATAACTTTGCACTTGAAGTTCCTCACATCCTACTGCACAGATTTTCAGCAACTATCCAGGATCCTCAAAGCAACTGTGAACTAAATTCCTATAAGATCTATAAGCCTACAGAAGGTTTGTTTTTCCAAAGCTGCCTCTCGTGACTCTCGTCTATTGCCACTCTGTCCTCGTGTTCCCCCACATTCTTGACTATGAAAATAAGAACTATTGACTAAAGTGATAAAGATATGCAGCCTCATAGCAACACAGGAAAGTCCAAGAGACAGATAAAAAAACTGGGGTTGGGGGGGGACTTCCCAGTAAGAATGTTATACAGAAATTCTCTTACCTTTGATTCTGAGGATTCAAATCCCCTCAGCAATCCCTGCTTACTAGAAGTACCCAGGCTTCAGCCACTCAAGAATTCACTTTCACTAGAAGCAATGCAATCTTGAGTCCTTTCTCACTGTTAGAAGACTATTCCTGAAACTCAGATGTTCCAGCCATCACCAGCCAGCTAAGAGTACAAATGTATTTACATGAATCCCATAAAACTCCTACTCTGAAGACTCCCCATTGCTTTTTAATTAGAAATACTCAGAGAAGAGACTTGACCTTCCCAAATATTTCTGAGATTCCTCCAAAACACTTATAATTCAACTGTTTTCTAGGTCCCAGAAGTTGTGGGTCCTAGGTATGATTGCTTTGCCTTTTGAAGTCCCTACATCAGTAGGTTGAAGGAGACAGTGATGTCTCAGCATATAAACCAAACTACTGCAACTGCTTTTGTCGTGTTCCCAGGTCATCAGGAGTCACTGATGACCTTTCCCAGGCCACTAAACTATTTTTTTTCTGGATCTGGGAAGGAGAAACATGAGTTTGTTTCTTAAGAGATACCTCTTTCAGAGGGAGTTCCCTTAGGAGAGCCACTGAGATCTTAACGACATAGTTCTTTTATGCCATCACCCAAGGGTTGGAGGGCTAGATCCTGGTGTTGAAGGGCATTAAGCAGTGAAAGAAATCAGCAAGGACTTGCTTCTGGCATAACTACCAGGGGCATCCCCATGGATTGAGGAAGGGCTGTTTGTTGGTGGATTTAGGAATAAAAATGCTTGTGTCACATGTATTTCATCACCCTCTTACTTATCCAGGTTGTGTCAGGGCTATGTTCACACAAAATTAGAGTGTGAAAGCTGAAGCTACTAATTTGGGGAGACTCTCCATCACCAAGCAAGGATATCCCAGGCCAGCTGGACTGAGCTCAGCTGAGGCTGTGCCTTCAGCTATGAATGACAAGGAAGTTCTGGGTCACTGCTGGCTCTGAGGCAGTCTGTCTGTAGTGCCTGGTTGGACAAATTCCAAACTCTTTTCCTTCAACAGCTCCCATCACAGATGGGCAGTAAATGGGCCTGGGAAAGCTGATAAGGAGGTGGGCTTCCTTCCATCTTGGTGGTGAGTCCCTCTGGCGGTGGGGTGGGTGGGGGCAGGAGACTTCTCTGCTAACTGTCCTTCTAAGTACTTTTGAAAATATTTAGGTTTGTGAGACCAACTGCTGCCTATTTTTGTTATTCTAACTGCCTGTGATAAGCACACTTCATCCTGTATCTGTGAGTAGAAAACCCTCTGATTCCAGGTCCGCTGCTCTTCTCTCTGCCCAGCTGATGGTCGCCTCCGATTCTATGTGTATGTGCGTGTTTCCCATTCAGCTTTCCATCTAGAAAAGGATATCAAGTCCCTTCCTTTGGTCCTTATTTCCCTTGGATCTGCTCCCTTCCTGTTCTCTGCTCCGCTGTATCTCACTTTGTTTCACAGGTCTTGTGTCAGCTGGCTTCTGGCAAACGCCTGGCCTATGCAAGGACAGGCAGGTGATTGTGGAGTCAGAGAAAGAAAGAACCCACATGATTTTTCCCTCTACTTCACTATCTTGGGCATCGTCTCAGCCATTGACCATATCTCTTCTATGGCTCCAGCTCCTGCCAAGTGGCAGGTATTCTACTTTCTGACCAGTGACTTTAGTCCTTGGGCTACACTAACCCCAGACCCCTGCCTATGGCTGCTAGCAGCTTCTTGATATTGCTAATGTGTGAGCTATCTGACTGCTCCCTATATAGATTTTTAGCTTCATCATTGGTGATACCCATTCACTCTGATAAATATTTACAGTATTTTGTTTTCTGGTTGAATCATGACTTATGCTGAGGGTAATATTGAGTTATGGATCATGCTAATGTTGAGCTGGATGGAAAACTTTATGAGAAAAAGCCACTAGACATTTATACGTGATTGCATATAAGTGCTGAAGACCGTGACTAATAAAATATGACTCCAGTATCTTTGTAATCAATCAGTTTCAGTACCAGAAAATGAACTCAAGAGATAAAGCAGTGATTAAGAAATGAAGACTGCTGTTGGCTTCCCACTAAGAAACTTATGTGAGCTCTGGGAAGGTTTCAGACCATACTATCACAGGCCATCAGGCCAATCCTTTGAGCAAAATTTTGGGTAGTGAGGAACATCATGGTTGTTGATGCTGAAAGTTATTTCAATAAGGTAGAAACAACATCTGGGTTCAAGAGTTAATATAAATGAAACCAGAAGAGTGAGAGTGGAGAGAAATGGCATAAAACACGGAGGAAAAGAAGAAACTCAGCAGTGCTGGAAATGATAACCTCTACCCCAGAAGTTGCCAAACCACAGCCCACCAGCCAAATCTATTGGCTGCCTGTTTTTGTCAATAAAGTTTTATTAGAACACAGCCACACCTGTTTATTTACACACATCATCTATGACTGCTTTTGAGCTTCAACAACAAAATTGATTAGTTTCAGTAAAAAACTAATATATATCTCTCAGAGCCTAAAATGTTTCCCTTTGATCCTCCACAGAAATTTTCTAATCCCTGCTTTAGTCCCACATGTAGCAGTCCACAAGCCTTTCCTGATGAAGCCCCAACATTTCAAAGCAAAATTAAACTCACTTGTATCTGTGCTCTCATGGCTCTTTTTATATCTCTTTTTATATACAGTATTGTAACACCAGTCACATTGTAACTTGAGTCACTGCAGAGATTATGCTCACCCAGCTCCCCATGGGTTATAGCAAAAGCCACCTTGTCAACCCACTTCCATCTAGCCCCTACACAAATTGCCAACATGATCTTGAGTCAGGCTATTTCAATTTTCAACACCTCCCCACCACAGCAGCTCCTATCACATTTAGGATAAAACTTCAGTGCTTTACCATGGTCTTGAGGTCTCTGCCTGCAACTAGTATCCCATGTCATACAAGGTCCTGCTCCAGCCATGCCGCCTCACTTACAGTGTCATGCCAAACTTTTTCTCCTCTCAGGGCTTTTGAAATTATAGCTCCCCTGCATGGAAAACTCCTCTTCCAGATCTTCCCCGCTGGCCACTTCCTCATATTCATATCTCAGCACAGATGTCACCTACTCAGAGAAGCTGTTGCTAATGATCCCAGCAAAGTGTTACACTCCCTAGTACATCATTCTATATCAATTCACCCACTTTATTTTATTCATAGCTCTCATGGCCATCTGAAATTATCTTGTTTATTTGTTCACTTATTCATTGACTGTCTCCTGCAATGCCAGCTTGCTAAAGCAGGGACCTTGTATCTTGGGTTTATTGTTGCATTCTCAATGTTTAGAATAATTCCTGACATTTAGGTGCTCAATAAGGATTTGTGAATCCATGAATGAATGATTTATAGAAGCATTCATTTATTTGCACTTTGTGTCAAGCCAACAGCCAGCTCCTAGAGGTCAATGATCACAACTGTTATATCTTTGGGACATAACATGATGCCTAGAATTCAATTAATGCACTTACTAAATGTTTGTTGGAAAAAATCATTGTTATTGAGTAAATATTTAAAGATAATGAAAATGCATGCAACCATAGAAAAAATGGAATATACAAAATGAATTAGTTAAAATATTAAGGTATTCTTATGACAAATATTGATATATTGAACATTACAAGTTTTAAGAAATTTCAGAGAATGGCCATGGTTCCAGTTTACTTAATTGGCTGATTATCTTTGCCTTCAAACTATAACAAATATCTGCAAACATCTTTGTGCAGATTTTCGGTTTGTTTGTACTAGTATGTGCTCATCCATAGGTAAAGCCGACAGGTTTTCTCACCTGCTAATAAAAAAGATTGCAAACCTAGCATCTTCAAAAATAGTGCACTTCAGACCCAATCATGGAGATAGAAGTCTGACAGTATTGCAATGAAAAACTTGAGAAGAGTCTATTTCTCTCCAAGTTCTGTCTTTGATGACACTAATCATGCCTGCTTTTGTTAGTTCAGGTTTGGTTCAAAATGAATAGGGAATAGAGTAGACAGCTGAATGTCATGCTCTTTTTCTATCTAAGATAATTTACCCCTTGAAGAAAGAGAAAAACCTGTTTTTGCAGGTGCAAATTCATTCAAAGTCAGCTATCCAAAATGCAAGTCTTGTAAGTAAAGATGCTATGCCTTGAGGTTCAGATCCCAGCTACTGAAATGAATTACTAATGAACAAAGAAAATGGTCCTAATTCCACAAGAGATGGAGCCTTAAACAGAGCCTTCCTTCTAGCTAATCCCATGCACGTGTGTTCAGGTCCGATGCAGTTACATGCCAGCACACTTGCAGTTGGAGGAGGGGTAAATGCGTCATCTGGGGAGGCAGCTGTCAGGCCTGGCCGGGCACAGACACTTCCCTGGGTCACAGCATTCCAGCGTCTGCTCCTCAGCTTTGCAGATCCAGAAGATGGAATGTGTCAGCGTGCTTGTAGTTGATTAATCCCCGGGAATTTACAAGAGACTGATGTACAAAGCAGAGTGCCAATTCACCAGTTCGTACTATGAAATATAACTGCCAAACGGTTCCGAACATTTATGTCAGCAGGAGAAGGCAGCCTGCTAAAGACATGAAGAGGTAAACCATAATCCAAAGTTTGGTGGGTGGTCATGGGCTTGGCACGCATGGACTCGGAGCAGGAGGGGGAAGCTGGATGACCTTAAGAACTGGTGTCATTAAGCCTGACCCATTCATCTCCAGACTGAGATTGACCTGCCAGGAAGACAGGACACTTGGATTCTCTGGCCAGTGCTGGAAACACATAGACAATTCCTGCTCACTGGCCTTCCTTTTTCTAGATTCCTTGCTGGATACACACATATTCTGCCTTTACATATATTAATGCCATTGAATAGGGTGTGCCTTTTTTCTCATTATTAATAGTAATGAGCTAATATTAATATTTATTGAGTGGTAATAAGTGCTGGATATATGCTAACTTCACAGTCAATTCTGCTTAAATGCTTGTTTTGAAAACACTAACTAGTTCAAGAATCATATATTAGGGAACAGTTTGAACATATTGCAAATTCATTTGCTTATACACAACTTTGTCTATAGGAACCCCTCAGTTCAGTTCAGTTCAGTCGCTCAGTCATGCCCGACTCTTTGCGACCCCATGAATCACAGCACACCAGGCCTCCCTGTCCATCACCAACTCCCGGAGTTCACTCAGACTCATGTCCATCGAGTCAGTGATGCCATCCAGCCATCTTATCCTCTGTCATCCCCTTCTCCTCCCTAGGCCAAAGCAAAAACTCAATGGAATCCGACCGCTATGAATATACAAACTGTATACATGGACACACATCAGACCTCTACCAGCTGCCTCAGTTCCCCACATGAGTCACTTCATCCATATCCAGTGTCACAGCTTTCTTCCCAATTTCAGATACACCCACTGTCCCCCCCTCCCCCACCCCGCCAATCTGGCTTCCCTGGTGGCTTGGTCTGTAAAGAATCCGCCTGAAATGCAGGAGATTGACTGCAGTACATAGGCCTGGGTTCAATCCCTGGGTCAGGAAGATCCCCTGGAGAAGGAAATGGCTACCCACTCTAGTATTCTTGCCCGGGAAATCCCATGGACAGAGGAGTCTGGTGGGCTACAGTCCATGGGGTCACAAGAGTCGGACACAACTTAGATACTAAACCCCCACCCCCGACCCATCCACTGCTCCACCATAACCCACAAGCTGCAACCCTCTGGCACCCAGTTTCACAGCCAACTCCAGCTCTTTTCACAGGGCCATAATTACTGTAGTATTCTATGTATTTCTTAACCATTTATCATGTACAATCGCTCTAGTATTTCCATTAAAGTGTCCTCCTCTTTTTTGTGTTTCACCAGTGTTTTAGTATTGTGTTTCTAACCTCGTTTCTCCTCTAAGTCTTTGGTTTTTATTATGTACTTTTGCATAGCACAGTGATTTTAGGAAATGCATATATTGCATTATAGTAGAACTGAATGCACCTTATTATCCTATTTAATCTTTCAAAAAGTATCATTTTTCATTGGAGGACACTGAGATTCGAGGGGTTTGAGTAATTTACCCAAGAACAAAGAGCTGGTGAGTAGTTGCAAACTCTCTGCTCTAAGATACTCTGATAGCTTTGGGCTCCTAATTTGATATAGGGCCAACTTGTCTCTTCAGGTGGTTTTCACCAAGAATAATTGATTTCAGATAGCAAGGAGATCCAACAAGTCCGTTCTAAAGGAGATCAGTCCTGGGTGTTCTTTGGAAGGAATGATGCTAAAGCTGAAACTCCAGTACTTTGGCCACCTCATGCAAAGAGTTGACTCCTTGGAAAAGACTCTGATGCTGGGAGGGATTGGGGGCAGGAGGAGAAGGGGACGACAGAGGATGAGATGGCTGGATGGCATCACTGACTCGATGGACGTGAGTCTGAGTGAACTCTGGGAGTTGGTGATGGACAGGGAGGCCTGGCGTGCTGCAATTCATGGGGTCGCAAAGACTCGGACACGACTGAGTGACTGAACTGAACTGAACTGACTCAGAAGTAGGCGGTAGAGTAGTAAAAATATGCTTTTTGGAGCCCTGCTGCTGATTCAGATCCTGGCTCTGTCACTTACATCCTGTGTAACAATGGGTAAGTTATATAATATGGCCAACTGTTGCAAAATGGCCCAGGAATCTCCCTTCTTATGTCCTTGCCCTTTGAAAAATGCTTTGCTATCAAGAGGCAGATTCTATCTTCCTCACCCCCCTGGCTCAGGGCTGGCACTCTGACCTGCTCTAACGAACAAATATGGCAGAAGTGACACTGTGCCAGTCTCAAGGTTAGACCTCAGGAGCCCTGAATGCTTCACTCAGCCTCCCGGAATACTGCCACCACCATGTGAACAACCCCGGACTTGCCTGTGAGGTGATGAGAGATGACACGGTCCAGTCACCCCAGTACCCCCAGATGAAAGGCCTGAAGTGTGAGTGAGGCCATGACGGACTCCCCACCCCCAGTGAGCCAGCAGCTGAGTACAGACACACGAATAAGGCCGGCTAAGACCAACCGGACCCAGATCAGCAGAATTATTATTTTGAGTTACTAGATTGGGGGTTGTTTGTTACACAGAAAAAACACACCTGATGCATTTAACTTCTCTGTACATGAACTACCCAATATGTAAAATGGGAAAAATAACAGATCTGGGAGGGTTAAATGAGTTAAGTATACAGAGACAGACTCAGAGTAACACCTTGGGTGTTAAAAATGAAGCCTTAAACACCAATAGTTTATCATTATTATTATTATTATTTCTCAAGTTTCTGAGGGTTGACTGGGCTCGGGTGGTTCATGCTGAGGGTCTCTCAGACAAATGCAGGCAGACAAGGGTTAGGGTTGGGGTCGCCTTTTTTTTTTTTAATATTCATTTGTTTGGCTGCACCAGGTCTTAGATGTAGCACATGGGATCTTTTACCTCTGGCATGTGAACTCAGTTGCCACATGCAAACTCGCATGTGGGGTCTAGTTCCCGGACCAGAAATGGAACCTGGGCCCCAGATTGGGAGCATGAAATCTTTGCTAGTGGACTACCAGGGAAGTCCCAGGGCTGGGGTCTTCTTGAGAGCTTCTTCACTTACATGGTGGTACCTCAGCTAGAAGACTCAAAAGGACCACCTGGAGCTCAGACATCTCTCTGTGTGTGTCTCCTTCTCCCTTTACTCTTTGGGGTCTCTCCAAAGAGTGAATTTGCATTAGTTAGGCTTCTTCCTCGGCATATGTTGATTCTCAGAATCCCAAGAGAAGGCAGGCAAAAACTGCATGATCGTTTCCGTTCTTGGCTTGAACACCACGCTGTGTCCCTTTACTGCATTCTCTCCATCCAGATTGTCACAAAGTCTTGTCCAAGTTTAAAGAGGAGGGCCATACCCTCCAAGTACGGATGGGAGCTGTGTGAGGGAATTCATAGTTGTGTTTTAAAAACACAATGATCTCTTTACATACAGTCATAATTACATCCTTCTCCCAGCAACCCTACTAAGGGTAGTAAAAACAGTGTATCTTTTATTAGTTGAAGACATATTTTTTGACTGTTTCAGGTTCACAGAAAAACCGAGAAAAGAGATTTCCCATAAATTCTCTGCTCCCCCACACGCGCTGACTCCCCATCACCAGCATCTCCCACTACAGTGGCACCTTAGTTACAATTGTTGAAGTGACATTGACACATCCACTTTTAACATGAGGAAAACTTGACTCAAAAAGATTGAATAATCTGCTGAAAGTCACAGAACTATACATTCTCAGAGCTTTCACTCAACCCAGGATGTTTTTAGCCAAAACCTGTAATTTTAACCCGTATGTGACACTGCTAATCACGTCTAGGTTTCCTGACCATCACGTTTAGTGAGCACAAAAATCTCTGAGCTGGGAGGTAAGCAGTTGTCACTCCCACATGGGACAGTGAATACACTAATGGACATGTAAGTATCCAATTAAACCCCTTTTCTGGACCTTTCTCATAAGCCTGTTTATACTCCACAATTACAAAACAATTGGTTCACTACAGATAGAGAAGCACCGAACAGTAGATAGATAAGACTTTAGAGACAGAGGAAGCAGAAGGGACAGGGCAAAGATAACAAGCAGCAGCCTAGTATAGATAAAATAACAATTCTTTATATTTATTAGTATTTTAAAAGTCAGATTTACATGGGTTATTTCACTTACCAGCAACAAAAAGAAAAGAGGTATTATTTCATTCGATACCTGTGAAAGGACAAAAATGAAATCTCCTTCCCATAGACACTGGAACGACAGAGCTAAGTTTGTAACTCAGGCATGGAGTCCTAGTCCTAACAGCTGCATACTACCCACAAGGTACAGTGGGGTAACTTATCCTACTCCTGTTGAATATGCCATTTAACTTCTTCTGCTTGAGTTTCTATGTCTCTATACTTTGAGGGGGTTGTTCCAAATAGCTTTTAATGTCCATCCTCTGATATTTCAATGTGTCATGGTAAAAGTGTCATGGTTTTCTCTGATGCCCCAGAAGGTAAGAATGAGCCTGATTAAAATTATCCTTAAAAATCCCTTAGTTGGGTTTCATATTGAAAGCTGATACACATCACTGTTTCGTTTTCTCCCCTGTGTTTTTCCTGTTGGGGCTTCCTTTGATGAGCCCCAGATGAAGTCAATGACTTTGGTTAAAGGTCTACACTACATTCAGTGTAGAGACATGCTCAGCCTGGAAACTGAGACTAGCCAAAGGGGCGATTGATTCATTCCCCTGTATAATAGTCAACAATCTCAATGGAATGGCTGGCAGATGAAACTATAGTATGAAATTTCTATTTAATATTGGGTTATTGGATTTCCTTTGTTTGTTGGCTTTTCTCCATTTGTTGTTTTTTCCTGTCTTTTTCTTAAAAGGCTGGGCACATAGGGATCACTTAAGTATTATCCAATACTATTATTAAGTAAGAAAATATAAAGAATTGGGAGCAATAGTTGGACAGAGGAAGGATAATCACAAAACTATATAGGTAATGATGGAGAAGGCAATGGCACCCCACTCCAGTACTCTTGCCTGGAAAATCCCATGGATGGAGGACCCTGGTGGGCTGCAGTCCATGGGGTCACTAAGAGTCGGACACAACTGAGCGACTTCACTTTCACTTTTCACTTTCATGCATTGGAGAAGGAAATGGCAACCCACTCCAGTGTTCTTGCCTGGAGAACCCCAGGGATGGGGGAGCCTGGTGGGCTGCCGTCTATGGGGTCCCACAGAGTCGGACACGACTGAAGCGACTTAGCAGCAGCAGCGTATATGTAATGGAGCATATGAACTGAGTAAGAAAGACCTCGATTCAAAACCAAACTCTTCTACATTGTACCTCAATGTTCATTGCAGCTGTTACAATAGCTAGGACATGGAAACAACTATATGTCCATCAGCAGATGAATGGATAAGAAAGTTGTGATACATATTCACAATGGAATAGTACTCCGCTATTAAAAAGAACACATTTGAATCTGTTCTAATGAGGTGGATGAAACTGGAGCCTATTATACAGAGTGAAGTAAGTCAGAAAGAAAAGAACCCATACAGTATATTAATACATATATATGGAATTTAGAAAGATGGTAATGATGACCCTATATGCAAGACAGCAAAAGAGACACAGATACAAAGAACAGACTTTGGGACTCTGTGGGAGAAGGCGAGGGTGGGATGATTGGAGAGAATAGCACTGAAAAATGTATATTACCATATGTGAAATAGATGACCAGTCCAAGTTTGATGCATGAAAAGGGCACTCAAAGCTGGTGCACTGGGACAACCCAGAGGGATGGGATGGGGAGGGAGGGGCGTTCAGGATGGGGAACACATGTACACCCACGGCGGATTCATGTCAATGTATGGCAAAAACCACCACAATATTGTAAAGTAATTAGCCTCCAATTAAAATAAATAATGTAAAAAAATAGAATCTACCAAAAAAATCAGATTCTTCTTCTCATTCTTTGGTAATCTTGGAGTTGGAATCTATAAAACTGAAGCACCACCACCTCCACATGGGCCTGCAAGGAGAAGTAAAGGAAATAATACGCATAAAGTGCTTAACACAGAGTCTGGCATACCGTAAGTGCTCAAGAAAGTCACTTAATTATTTTTGTATTATCACGGAAAGGAGAGAACTTGGGCAGGAAGTACCCCAAGGAAAGAATATCGCAAAGCCATAAATAAGCCTAGGAATAGACAAAAATGTATTCTCCCATCAAGAATTATCCCTTCAGATGGGGAGAGCAAATGTTTCTATGAGGAGATATTTTAAGAAGATGGTACTTGAGTGTGTGTTGCTTATGTCTTATTCTTTCCAAGTCCCATTCTGCATTCTCTCCAAAGCAAAACAAAAGCTAAAATGGGCAGCCTGGAATAGCCTTTATGACACCCCTTCTATAAAGTTAAAGACAAGACCAGAACTGTGTTTACCTCGCATTAGACAGTAGCCACAGTCCCAGGAATGGAAAGGCCTCAGGCAAGCATTCGAAGGTTGAAGTTCTTTGTGACAGTCTGGCCATAAAAAGAATCTCCCTAGGAAGTTGTGTAGTTGTGTGTGTGTGCGTGTGTGTGTGTGTGTGTGTGTGGTGTGTGTGTACAGTCGACTCACAAAATATTCACAATCTAAAAGTTGACAGTTCTGTTTTATTCAGTGGGAAATTTTAGGACATCAAGCCTAGGAAACAGCTCTCAGGTAACCCTGAGAGAATTGCTCTCAGGGGGTGAGGAGAGGAACCAGATTATACGAAAATTTTGCAACAAAGGGCAGGTAGTCTCTTCATCAACAGATTACTGCTGATTAAAGAAAACCAGATATCTCAAGTTAAGGAATTTAGTATTCCTCAAAGTGTGGGAAGACGCAAAAGTCTGGATTCACTGAAATCATTCCTTTCATGTGCATCTCCGTATCCTGTGTATTTCACATCCTGAGCTCCCTTGGGGTTCCCCATGGGGAGTAGCTGCAGTCCTAATGGCTGCTAGATCCCAGGTATTCTCCTTCCTGCGTGCCTTTAGGGGTGTCCCTGGTACTGCAGCTGTTGAAGAGTCTGCCTGCAATGCAGGAGACCCCGGTTTGATTCCTGGGTTGGGAAGATCCCCTGGAGAAAGGATAGGCTATCCATTCCAGTATTCTTGAGCTTTCCTGGTGGCTCAGCTGGTAAAGAATCTACCCACAAACCCAGGAGACCTGGGTTTGATCCCTGGGTTGGGAAGATTTAGGGCTCAGGAACTCACATTGAAGGGCTGCAATCACTGATGACTATGGCATCCTTATTTACTGATATGGCAGGAAATACTCCATTTCTCAGTGTGTGAGCAGGTTTTTGAACCCCAGGAACTTCAAGGGATTAGAAAAGTTTTGCATTTGAGCCAAAACCTATACCATAAACCTAAAGATATGGAAAAACAAACCCTATAACATTGCAATTGGAGAAACAAAGAAGCAGTGAAACGTTCCCCCAGTGTTTCAAGAGGGGACAAATGCATGCAAATTAATATGACTACCTCACAGAGACAAAGAATGACATCACTTCCACCGCCCCAGGCTTTGCTGCAGCTGGGAGACGCAATACCTTGATTTGACCTCCTTTCGTAACAGCACTTCAGGTATTATGCAACAGACCCTCAACCATTTTTCAACCTTCTTACCCAAGACCTCATTCAAGGAAGGAGTAAGATGCGGTAGAAGAAAAAAGGGAGTGAGAGGGAAGGAAATCTCCCACATTCGGATTGAACAACACAGTAGGAATTAGTCTGTTGAATATTATATTTACCTGGGTCATGAAACCAGGTCACATATGGTGCAGCTGTAGGAGAGATTTTGTTTTTAATTTTCTGGCTGCACCATGTGGCATGTGGGATACTAGTTCACCCATCTATCAGCCTGTGCTCCATGCAGTGGAAACACTGAATCTTAGACAGTGGACTACCAGGGAAGTCTGGAGAGATTTATCTTAAGATAAATGGGTAATGCCAGTATCAATAAGACTGAGGTGAAGATGGGAAAAAAAGGAAAAGAAGCATTAACTCTAGAGACCAAAGAATGGTACCCTCTGACTCCAAGATAAAAATGTATAGAAATATGTCATTAGAAGGAGAAACAACCCTCTAACATTTAGGAGCTTGTTAAGAGTTGAGGCTTTCACTATGGAGAACAGTGTGAAGATCACTTTAAAAACTGGAAATAGAACTGCCTTATGATCCAGCAATCCCACTGCTGGGCATACACACTGAGGAAACTAGAATCGAAAGAGACGCGTGTACCCCAATGTTCATCGCAGCATTGTTTATAATAGCCAGGACATGGAAGCAACCTAGATGTCCATCAGCAGATGAATGGATAAGAAAGCAGTGGTACATATACACAATGGAGTATTACTCAGCCATTAAAAAGACTACATTTGAATTAGTTCTAATGAGGTGGATGAAACTGAAGCCTATTATACAGAGTGAAGTAAGCCAGAAAGAAAAACACCAATATAGTATACTAATGCATATATATGGAATTTAGAAAGAAGGTAAGGATAACACTGTATGCGAGACAGCAAAAGAGACACAGATGTATAGAACAGTCTTTTGGACTCTGTGGGAGAGGGCAAAGGTGGGATGATATAGGAGAATGGCATTGAAACATGTAAAATATCATATGTGAAATGAATCACCAGTCCAGGTTCAATGCATTATACAGGGTGCTCGGGGCTGGTGGACTGGGATGACCCAGAGGGATGGTATGGGGAGGGAGGAGGGAGGGGGTTCAGGATGGGGAACACATGTACACTCGTGGCAGATTCAAGTCAATGTATGGCAAAACCAATACAATATTGTAAAGTAAAATAAATTAATTAAATTAAAAAAAATTTTTTTAAAGAGTTGAGGCTTTGTAGTTTGGGTTGAGGGTCAGTGACTACTTATACATTTAATATGACAGGGTAAGTCACTCTTAGTCCTGTACTTGTACTCTTCACATGCATTCATTTAAACTGCATTAAATGGCTTTTGCTTTGTGTGGTCAACAATGGAATTGCTTGTAAAACTTCCTATTCTGTGACCAGGTGTGAGGATTGCCCTTCTCTTCCTGCTTTGAGGTTACATGTGGTCCTATGACTTGCTTTTCTATTATGAGAAGTAACATGTGTTACTTTCTGGCAGAAACTTTAAATAAGAGTCAGTGTATGTATGATTTACTGTATATTCTTTCCTTGCTTTGGTGATTATAAAAATATGTATCAAGATGGCACCTCCACCACCCCATGTCCTTAAGTGGCTACAATGAGTAGGACATGCCTACTGACTTGAGATGGATATGTATTGTGAATGACAAGTGGGCATTTACTATGTTGGGTCATTAAAAGGCCTGATGGTTGTCTCCTCCCCATTTCACCCTTGTGAGATCATATTAGAAATCACCGCTTGTACAAGTCACAAAGACCCGTGTATACTGCATCTGAAATTCAAACAAACTTTATTTCCCCTGACTCTCTAAATCTCCCTTCTTCCCACGAAGACCTTGGAGTTGCCAAAGTAGGATGTCCATGCCTCGAAACCATTCTCTCTGGTCAGTGGGTCTAAATGTAGATGGTAATGTATATTTGCTTTCACTAATAAAAATAAAGGTGAACCTCACAAAATGATGGAATGAACCCTAAATACAGCTGCCTAAACCTTTACCCTTTCACCAAAGAGTCTTTAACACCATGACCTCCTTACTTTATGCCTTCAGTGAAAATTCTGTCCACATAGAGCCACAAGTGACCTGAAAACAATTATGTGTTCTTCAGTGCTTGGCTTTCCAGTTTTTCCATTTTCAAGTTCTTTTCTTGTGTCAAAGCCGATTTTTTGTTTCCTTGCTCTTCCCACATCTCATTTTGCAAAGCCTTTGCAATAAGGTTGCTTTCCAAGCCACACAAGAGGAAGCAGGATAGTTTCTATCCCTTTAGACATCTGGAGGAATCCTCTTACACTTTACTCACATTCAGAAAGGAGTCTTAAAAGTCCAAAGGAATAGCTCAAAAGTTTTGCAAATTGCTAGTGACTGTGACCCTTTCCATCTAATTTATTTCAATCTTCAAGGCCTGTATTAGTCTCTATTTTTATAGCAAAGCAATGGACCATCTTTAAGGCTTTCACTTCTTATTTTTATTTTACTTTCTCTCTCAACACTTTTTTTCATTTCCTGTAAACCTTTTTCAGTTCACTTCTCCAACTCGACATTCATCTTGACAAGCGATAAGGAAGTAACTTGGAGGGAAGAGGGATACGGAGACAAAGGAAAAAGAGAAGTGGGGAAAAGTAATTGTTGTAGTGAAGTCTTTAGAGAAGTTTGATAACGTGAGAAGAGTGGAGAATCAGGTTTTGAATGGATTTTACTGTGCAGACTGGGGAGAGACCATGAAGAAAAAAAAAATCAGAAAACCAAAGTGAGAGTTAATAGACAGAAAAAAAGGGTGAAATGGAGTTAGGATCTCTTTAGTGGCTTGGTCATCAATTAAGTTCGTAAATTGTTACTACTGGACAAACCACTGGCCTTAGGAAACAGTGCCAGGAGAAAATGCTTAGTCCAATGACACATAACAACTTGTAACTTCTCACGGCATTTGTTCCTTAGTGAAAGTGGAATGCCTGATTCTGCTTATTTCAATAAAAACAGCTTTGACACATACGAACAGTATACTTGATTGGGACAGCAACCAAAACAATGACTCGTTTTCATCTCACATGCAAATCTTAAGACTTAACTGACAAAACCATACTGTTTTATAATTATTTTTGCATCTAGTTACCATACACTTGGAACCATATTCTTCTCTGAAGCGCATCAACACAATTTTTTTCAAGCTGGAAAATGCCTGTCTACCCACCTTCTTTTCTGTTCTTCTGGTATTTACCAAGTGGCTAATGTATGCAAACCTTTGTGTTCCATTTTCAAATGGCTCAGAAATAAAGCTAGATGAAGCAGCCCTCTTTTTGGTATCCCTGATGAAATTTTAGTTCTGGAGAAAACAAGTGATATTGTAATCTGATTTATAATGGTAAGGGACCTGTATTGTTTTTATCTGCCAGGTAGCTTTTATTTTTCTAATAACAATGCCCCTTCTCTGCCTTAAGAAAAAAAATGTCCTTCTCTCATGCCACGTGGTTCTGGCGTGACTATCAGAACACTTTTCTCCTTTTTCTAACCCCTCTCCCTATGGAGTAGGGCTCTGATCCAGACCTCACCAACTGTGTCCCTCCTTCAGCAGATACACACTTGAACCATTGTAAGGGAAAGAACAAATGTCATGTTTTGCTATTTAAAAATTTGTATTTAATTTGATTTTCTACCGTAAGCCTCGTGTGTATGTGTGTGTACCTATGTACCTTCAGTCGTTCAGTCTCATAAATTTTGTTAAATGTTTTAACACTCAGCCAGCAACTTTTTAAAAAACAGCCAACCATGTGAAAATTCACAACAGCAGAAAGTTAATATTTATTTCCCTTATTCTCATAGATGTTATACAGTTTAAAGTTACTGCTTTTGCCAAGAGAAGTAACAGCCCCTTAGTCTGCCTGGGGGGATGAATAAGTACTCCTATGAACCCATGACCAAACGTGGGAGATGTATATTACTAATAGGAATGGGAGGAACACGAACAACTCTTGAACTCGAGATTCACACTTGGTTATACTGAACTATATGTAATGTATATAGTGGTCAAATACGGTTTTTAAAACAACCTTATATAATTAAAAAAAAAAAAACAACACTTGGGCATTCTACTCCAACAAATTCTCTCTTAAAATTTTTTTTTTTTATTTGGTTGTGCTCGGTCTTAGTTGAGGCATTCAGGATCTTTAGTAGAGGCATGAGAGCTCTAAGTGGTGGCATGTGGGATCTAGTTCCCTGACCAGGGATGCTCCCCTGTGTTGGAAACACAGAGTTTTAACCATTGGACCACCAGGGAAGTCTTAACAACCAATTCTCTTTATATACAATTCAATCTTGAATAGGTGGGGGTTTTTCAATTGAAGTACAGTTGATTTACAGTATTGTGTTCATTTCTAGGATAGAGCATAGTGATTCAGTATTTTTGCAGATTATATTCCTTTATAGGTTATTACAAGATAATGGGTCTAATTCCCTATGCTAGAACAGTAAATCCTTGTTGTCTATTTTATACATAGAACTTTGTACTCTTTAACCCCATACTCCTGTTTTATTCCTCCCCGCATCTCACATTTGGCAACCCAAAACCTGTTTTCTTTATCTGTGAATCTGTTTCTGTTTTGCTTATGCATTCATTTGTATTGTTTATTTAGATTCAGGTGGGCTTTTTTTTTTTTTTTTTACATCATTTAGCTATTCACCCAGAAAACTGCCTAACAGTCTTCTGACTAGACATATCACAAAAGGTCATACAACCCTAGAATTTACAAACCTGACTGCACAAGAGCCACCTGTGGATTTTTTTTTAAATTCTGATTTCCAGATCCTTCCCTGTTTATTTTTAACAAGTTCCATGTGTTATTCTTCTCTACATCTAGCTTAGCTTGAGAATCACTAGCTTAGTCCATCTTTCTCCAAATTGTTCATCTTCAGTCTTGAAAAATTAAAATTCCAAAAATGTGCATGCTTAGAGTGAGAATCATCTTCTTACTCTTCATATAAGTATTTCAGTTTCAGAACACAGAGGCTCTCCTTGATGACTATAAGCTGTCAAGATCCTTTTGCGAATGTAAAGTACATTACCAGAGTTGTTTACAAGATGCAGGGTCCCATTTTGTATGATGGTTAAATGATGAATCAGATGCACGAAGTGTTTTAATGACTCAAACATAAATTGCTGTGTAGATTTCAATTGCAAATAATTGTATTAATTATTTCAGGTCATTTGGATACCACCTAGTAAAGTTTACCATCCATGGTCATGGTCAAGAATGTAACATTTTCTCCCCCAAACATGCTGAAATTTACATTTAGAGAGTAGTGAGTTATTCAATATCTGGTCTCTAGCAGGAAGAGTGGAGAAGGCAATGGCAACCCACTCCAGTGTTCTTGCCTGGAGAATCCCATGGACGGGGGAGCCTGGTGGGCTGCCGTCTATGGGGTCGCACAGAGACAGACATGATTGCAGCGACGCAGCAGCAGCAGCAGCAGGAAGAGAGGAAGTGGAGATTCTCTTCCATGGAACAAGAGGAAAAACATAACAGGAAATGCACAGGCAGGAGAACAGTTCACTTAGACCTCAGGCACAACCTGTCAATGCTTTGAATCCTTTCTTCCTCCCCCAGTTACATTAAAATCATTCCCAAGTCACACTTCTTTCTCTCTCGCTCCCATGGCTTGGAACAGGCTATTCTGTACTCCCTTATGAAGTCCTGTTTCTTAAGACCCGTTGAACTGTTTCCCTTCTGTAGAGGTTTCTTTAGTTCTCTGGGTTTGTTCTCTACCCACTCAATATCTCTATTTAGCTTTCATGACAGTTCAGTTCATTTGCTCAGTTGTGTCCAACTCTTTGTGACCCCATGGACTGCAGCATGCCAGGCTTTCCTGTCCATCACCAACACCCAGAGCTTGCTCAAACTCATGTCCATCAAGTCAGTGATATCATCCAACCATCTCATCCCTCTGTCTTCCCTTCTCCTCCTGCCTTCAATCTTTCCCAGCATCAGGGTCTTTTCCAATGAGTCAGTTCTTGGCATCAAGTGGCCAAAGAATTGGAGTTTCAGCTTCAGCATCAGTCCTTCCAATGAATATTCAGGACTGATTTCCTTTAGGAATGACTGGTTTGAGCTCCTTGCAGTTCAAGGGACTCTCAAGAGTCTTCTCCAACAGCACAGTTCAAAAGCATCAATTCTTCATCAAAACCGCATTTCAAAATCATTTTTGAATTTCCAATTCCTAGCACAGTGCCTGACACCCAGAAAGTGCTGATTAAATGCTTATTGAATAGTAAATGAAATAATTTGCTTGATTAAATTTCCTTTCTACTGAAACTAACCTGCCCTACTTGTGTGTTTAAGTGGCAACTAGAGAGGGCTAGGTGTCCCCTTGAGTTCCATGGCACAACAATAAATCCACTGGCCTTTTGAAATAATAGACAGAAGTCCCTGTCTGGCAGCCGCATTCAGCAACTTGCCAGTTCTGTGACTGGGTTGCTGTGGTTTCAACCCATGAAGAGACAGAGGAAAAACCTGGTGTGAAAAACCCAGGTGTGCATAACCAGGTCAACCAAATGACCAGTTTCAAAACCCAGGAATATCAGCTTTATTTTGGCAGTATTTTTTTTATTGTAATATAATTGCTTTACAATGTTGCATTAGTTTCTGCTCTACAACAAAGTGAATCAGCTATGTGTATACATGTATCTCCTTTGTAAGCCTCCCTCCCACCCCACCCCACTCCTACCCTTCTAGGTCATCATAGAGCACTGAGCTGAGCTCCCTGTAATACAGCAAGTTCCCACTAGCTATCTACTTTACACATGGTAGTGTATATACGTCAGTGCTTCTCTTCCACCCTCCCTTCGGTCCACAGTCCATTCTCTAGGTCTGGATCTCTGCTCCTGTCCTGCAGGGAGGTTCATTGGTACCATTTTCCTAGATTCCATATGTATGTGGTAATATATGATTTTGTTTTTCTCTTTCTGACTTACTTCACTCTGTAGGACACTCTCTAGGTCCATCTACATCTTTGCAAATGGCACAGTTTCATTCCATTTAATTGCTGAGTAATAATCCATTGTATATATGTACCATATCTTCTTTATCCATTCCTCCATCAACGGACATTTAGGTTTCTAAAGATACGTGCACTCCACTTCATTGCAGCGCTATTTACAATGGCAGTAGGTATTGAGAGCTGTCCTAAAACCAAGAGGAGGACAGAGATCAAAGAATAGGGGCATAACCATGGATCCCAGGAAGAGATGATATAGGTTGCAGGGACTAGCAAATGATGACTCGGTTTTACCAGGACTGAAAGACTGTAATAGTCAGGACTCTAGAATTACAAGTGATAAAAAAAAAAAAAAAAGAATGTAACTGCAAAAGAATATATAGAAAAAAATACGTCCCTCCTCTAGGATCCCAAAGCCCTCTCTGGGTGTCCTTATAGTGTATCATATTATCTTTTTTCACTACCAAACTGTGAGCCCTTCAAGAAAATTCCTCTTCTGTTCCAAACACCCCCCAGGAACCCAACGTATTGTCTGACACTTAATTTACACCTAACATGTTTTGCCGTTGAACTTTAAGAATGTAGAAGTGTCTAACTTATGCCCTTAAGTCCTAGAGCTAAAGACAAGATTTTAGTCCAATGTGTTTTACTATGTGAATTTTGGGATACTTCTAGGAGCTCCTTGAATCTGCCATTATGAGACATTTTTGCCCTAAATTATGTGTGATGACCAGAGCTTCATAGATGATAGAGATAAACAGACATGAGCAGAAAAGGAAAAAAAAAAAAAAACATACATAAACAAAATAGAAAGACTTTACTTTTTCTTAGTAATGATACACTAAACAGTGTTTTATCTAGTGCCTGAGAAAGTAAAAGCTTCTTTAATTCCACTGCTATTTTGAAATGAAATCTGCCGTTGTTCTGACTGTTCGTTGCTCCAAAGTTTGGGTGTGCTAGCTGATATATGGTGCAGTGACTCTGATACAGTGTTAGATGTATGAGTGACAGAATGGTATCAGCTTTTTGCAGAAGTTAGCTCCAATTTTATTGAAAAAGAAGTTATCTGAGGAGATTGAGCAGTGACTGCATATGCATATAAATGCTCCAGCAGTCAGACTTGTAAAGTATCCACATTTTCCAAACTGACTTACACAATAGAGAGAAAAACTCCTACTTTTCTTTGTCTTATGTATCACTAAAGGGGCACTATAAAATATATTTTATATAAGTGTATATAAATATCATTGCTATAAAATATCATTGCTTCCCTTTCTTGCTTTTTATCACTATGAGTCCAGACGTAAGATTATATTAACAGTAAATGGACATCCTGGCCTATGCTTTCTTCACAAGGAGAATGTCAAATTCTTACAGTTATCTCCTCATTTATTCCATATGAATTCAATGCATCAATTGCCTATTTTATGGCAGACATAGGATCTGAATATGGAGAGATTCATAATTCATAGTCCTAGCCTTCAAAGTGCTCAAAGTCTAAGGAAAAAACAAAGAGTTATCATATAATACCCTAAGTGCTATGATAAAGACTTTACAGGGTAATGTATCACCATGGAGGGGAAAAAACCTCTAACTGCCCATCTGGGAGGATGGGAATTTGGAAGGGCTGGACACGTTTAGAAGGAAGTATCATGAGAAATTTACGGCAATTCCACGGAAAATTTGGAGATACTATTGTAATACTTTGAGGTCTGCTAGGCTAAGTCGCGGAGAAGGCAATGGCACCCCACTCCAGTACTTTTGCCTAGAAAACCCCATGGACGGAGGAGCCTGGTAGGCTGCAGTCCATGGGGTCGCTAGAGTCGGACACGAATGAGCGACTTCACTTTCACTTTTCACTTTCATGCATTGGAGAAGGAAACGGCAACCCACTCCAGTGTTCTTGCCTGGAGAATCCCAGGGACGGGGGACCCTGGTTGGCTGCCGTCTATGGGGTTGCACCGAGTTGGACAAGACTGAAGCGACGCAGCAGCAGCAGGCTAAGTAGATTTCTTCCAAATAGTAAACCAGTAAGAGTTTGCTGTTGAATGCAAAAGTCTTAATTCTGAGTGAAATGAAGATCTGGAATTTGCCCATTTGGCATAAACTATACCCACAACCTGAATAAAGCAAGCCAAATAAATCAATGATTAATTCAATTCACACAAAAGCAAGGTCCCTTAACCCAGTTTCCATGGAAATTGTTTCTCCAGACCTTAATCTTAGTTCCAGGTTTGCTCTCCTCTAAGGACCTAGTCAAAAAAGCGATGCAGGTTTACTAACAAAAGTATACACACTGATGGAGGTAAAGCTGATAAGCATTAGGACACCATGATAGTAGGAAACCTGAATGTAAAATTTGGGATATCAGGCCTAGCAATGGCTGAGAATAATGCTCTTTAGAAAATTATAAATGGTGCACCTGAAGGATGAATGGTACAGTTTGTTTTCCATTATAGCCCCCAAATACATAGCTGTTTACTCTTTTTTTTAAGACTGAAGTCTAGTTGAATTTCAAGATTCATTTCAGGTGTACAGTAGTGATTATTTTTGCAGATGATATTTCATTATAGATTATTACAAGATAATGGGTATTATTCCATTTTATACAGTAAATCCTTGTTGCTTATTTATTTTCTATATAGCAGTTTGTATCTGTTAATTCAATACTTAATTTGTCCCTTCCCCTTCCCTCTCCCCTTTGGTAACCACAAGTTTGGTTTCTTTTATCTGTGAGTCTGTTTCTGTTTTGTGTATAGATTCACTTACATTATTTTTTAGATTCCATATATAAGTGACGTCATATATAGTATTTGCCTTTGACTTATTTCACTAAGCATAGTATTCTATAAGCCAAGCCACACTGCTGCAAATGGCAATGTTACATTATTTTTATGGCTGAGTAATATTCAATTACATGCATGTACCACATCTTCCAATCCAATCAACTGTTGATGGGCACTTGGGTTGCTTCTATGTCTTGGCTATTGTAAATAGTGCTGCTATGAACACTGGGGTACACGAGTCTTTTTCGATTAGTATTTCCTTTTTTCCCCAAATATATAGCCAGGAGTGGAATTGCTAGATCATATGGTATTTCTATATTTAGCTCTTTAAGGAACCTCTATATGGTTTTCCATATGGCTTCACCAATTTACATTACCACCAACAGTGTACAAATGTATCCCTTTCTCCACATCCTTTCCAACATTTGTTTTCTGAAGACTTTTTGATGATAGCCATTCTGACTGGTATGAGGTAATAACTCATTGTGGTTCTGATTGGCATTTCTCTAATAATTTAAAAATGTTGAGCAATTTTTCATGTGCCTACTGACCATCCATATGTCTTCTTTCAAGGAATGTCTGTTTAGGTCTTCTGCCCATTTTCTTGATTTGATTGTTTGGTTTTCTGATATTGCATTGTATGAGCTGTTAATGTATTTGGGAAAATAACCCCTTGTCAGTTGCTTCATTTGCAAATATTTTCTCCCATTTCATAGGCTATCTTTTCATTTTGTTGATGATTTCCTTTGCTATACAAAAGCTTTTAAGTTTGATTAGGTCCCATTTGTTTATTTTTGCTTTTAATTCTTTTGCCTTGGGAGATGAATCTAAGAAAATATTGCTGTGACTTATGTTGACCGTTTCACATGTGTTCTCTACTCTGACCCTGATCATGACTATTAAACTGTAGGCATAATGGAGATAGGGAGAGAGTATGCTATCTCATTCATAGAACTTGACATTTTGTAGTTACTAGGGATACCTGTATAGGAATGAAGATGGAGGGACTTTCTCCTTACAGGAGTGCCCTTTCTTTTTATTCCTGACTGTAATTTGGTTCTCTGTGTCACTACATACTTCAGAGAATTCTGAAGATCACTACCCAGTATCCTTTCTAAAATGATTCAAATCCATGACAAATCCACTTTCTGAGGAAGTGATTGAAGCCCTGGATGTTCCCCATTACATAAACAATTATCACAAGAACTATTCCAACACATTTTTAAGAATAAAATATACTAATTTAAAACATTAACATGTATAATATCATATTTTGAGGAAGTATATATTTAAGACATATAAAAAAGATAAATAAGAAAGTGTTAAAATGTTACAACTGCAAAATCTTTAGACTCTTAAACAGATTCCCTGTTCTAAATAGCATTTTGCCCAGGATGGTTACTGTGACTAATTTGATGTGAACTTGGAGAAGGCAATGGCAACCCACTCCAGTACTTTTGCCTGGAAAATCCCATGGACGGAGGAGCCTGGTGGGCTGCAGTTCATGGGGTTGCTAGAGTCGGACACGACTGAGCGACTTCATTTTCACTTTTCACTTTCATGCATTGGAGAAGGAAATGGCAACCCACTCCAGTGTTCTTGCCTGGAGAATCCCAGGGACGGGGAAGCCTGGTGGTCTGCCGTCTATGGGGTCGCACAGAGTCGGACACGACTGAAGCGACTTTAGCAGCAGTAGCAGCAGCAGAGAGACTCTGAGCCATCTCAAAGTCAAGAAGTGTGGGCCAGTATTGCAATATTATCAAACATGTAACACATATTCATTGTAGAAAAAGTAGAGAATACCAGGAAATACAAAGATTAAAAAAAAAAAACAAACACCTGTAACCCCATGACTTATGAGATAACCATATTAGTAAGCTTTTAAAGTATATTTTCTAGATTTTTTTCATATTCTTTAGTTGTAAAAAAATAAAAAGGAATTATATACACATACTTTTTAAAATTATTTACTTGGCTATGCTGGATCTTAATTGTGATCCACAGGATCTTTGTTTGCTGCATGTATACTTTTTTTTAACTTTTTTTTTTTAATTTTATTTTTAAACTTTACAGTATTGCATTGGTTCTGCCATACATCGAAATGAATCCACCATAGGCGTACATGTGTTTCCCATCCTGAACCCTCCTCCCTCCTCCCTCCCCATACCATCCCTCTGGGTCGTCCCAGTGCACCAGCCCCAAGCATCCAGTATCGTGCATTGAATCTGGATTGGCGACTCGTTTCATATATGATACTTTTTTAACCTGCTTCCATTCACTTCATTTCCAGCTGAATGGTATAGCACTGTAGGAATTTATACCATGATTATTTAACCAGTATTGTAACTATCCTTTTGTTGGCTGGTTCAGTTACTTCCAATTTCTATCATAATTTTACAATGAACACCTTTGCAAGTGAATCTTTTCACACATCCTGAATTCCATTAGGATACACTTTTAGAAATGGGATTGAGGAGCCAAGGAATGGGCACATTTTTAAATTTTCTCAAAGTAGTCTCAAATTTTCCTACAGAACATTTGTGTCAGCAGAGCTTGAGCTTGCTCACACCCATAGTCTGGTTATTTGTATTCATGGTCATTATTTTCTCACCTTAACTTGCGTCACTCATACCACCACAATATTCCAATGACCACTGTAGAGATCTTGGACATTCAGCAGTTGAGAATAAAGTTCATTTCCTTAGAAACCATTTTTTTCTTTTTTTCCTGAGTAGTTACACATGGCCGTCACATGATCTTTTTCAGATTTCCCCAATTAATTAAAGACATTTTAACTCAACTGAGAGTATTTCACTTATGGATGATCATCACACTAGGCTATAATTTATGCTAAATCATGTGTGAGATTTCTCAATGAGAAAAACGTATATTGAGAACAGATCTTGAATGATTTAGCATTCAAACACCAGTGCTGATGCACTGAACTGAGATTTTGGTTCAGGAGAGAGATGCTTCAAAACACCTTTTTCTCTTTGAGGCCAGAACTTGGAAATGTTTAGACGGTTATTTCATTTTAATCAATTAATTGGTTAAGTTCCCTAGCCCCCAGAGGGAAATGTTGCGAGGAAAAGTCGATTTCAATCTGTGGGGAAAATGATGACAACGGCACTTTTAACAACCAGTTACAGGAGTTGTCTTCTGCAACAGCTGGGCTGCAGTCACCAACTAGATTCCTTCTGCTTCTTTTTCTCCTTTCCTTTTGAATTTTTTTTAACAACAAAAAAGAAAAAATTACAAAAGACAATTCTAAGAAAAATAAAGGATTAAAAAAGGAAAGCCTTCATTTCGAAGCATCCACAGGACACCATGGAAAGCTCCCAAGCACTAGAAAAGAAAATCTCATTCCACAGACATAAATCCGAAGAAATCCTTCTGGATACAGCTTAAGACAGGGGGTGAGGATGATAACACCACAGTATCTGTTTAAAGCATTGGGCTTTGCAGGCTGCATATCCTCAAGAAAAAGATAACTTTAAGGAATTAGGGTGAATTCAGCATGTGGAGATTGTGTCACTTCCTCGTATTGTTTTTTGGTCTTTCAATGATGGTAGAATCTAGTGTGTGACCCCAGAATGCACAGGTTCTATTGTTTGATGAGACAGAATGCACAGGTTCTATTGTTTGATGGGACATTTGTTCCTCACATGCATTCCAACCCACCAGCTAGAGATGCAGCTACCATGACCCAGTACCGAGCTGGGTGGAGGAGACTGCACAGCCACTGGTAACACAGCCAACTTAACTCAGACTCTGGCTGTCCATCCTCTGATTCTCCAGTGACAGTTTTTGAATCATTCTACAAGCAGCTTGTGTGGTGGTGTGTGCACGCAGTGTGCTCAGTCGTGTCCGACTTCTTTGCAACCCCATGGACTGTAGCCCACCAGGCTCCTCTCTCCATGGGATTTCCCAGGCAAGAACACTGAAGTGGGCTGCCATGCCCTCCTCCAAGCAATCTTCCCAACCCAGGGATCAAACCCAGGTATCCCAACTTGCAGGTGGATTCTCTACCATGTGAGCCACCAGGAAACCCACAAGCAGCTTGCTGAACCACAAATTTCAAGCATTTTCTCTTTGTCAGAAGTGTTCTTTGTTTTCAAACTTTCACAGACCTCAAGTTATACTTAAAGTCATATGTTTAATTATATTCCACCACATTTAATTTTACTTTATAAATATTCCAGAAAAAAAAGCCTCTAGGATCAGATAGGGAATGCAGTTCAGGATCTTTAGAGAAACACTTTTTAAATTTAGCATAAAAATCAACACCACATAAAATAAGCCCTATTCATTTCTAAATTGTTCATAAGAGAAAAATCATACACATAAATCACAATTGCAAGTATATTTTTTCCTTCAGCGAATCAAGCATTTTTAACCTGCAAAACTGCCTTTACTTCCTTGGTAGCAAAGTCAGGTGATATAAGAAAAAGAATAAACTTCGTTTGATCGTTTGCTAATTTTGCTGACTCTAAAGATATCAAGTGTCATTTCAAAGAGAAAATGGTTTGTCACAGAGATAATAGAAGTAGTCACCATTCTTTATATATGTGTATTATATTAAAATATATAACTTAAATTTGCTTATTAGTGACTTAAGCTGGTGACAGTTCTTTGAAGCATTATTTTTCACATTTTACATGAGTAAACAGGCTCAGAGATGTTAAATTACATGCAACAGAGTCATATGTGAATAAAGATATGGCCCTGAAATACATTACAGCTAATGTGTCACAAAAGCTATATTACCATACTTTCTGTCATGTCTCATTTTTCTGTGGTCACCATCCTCTAAAAAAAGGTGATGCAGTTTAGAAAACATCCCAGTCCTTCCTTGTTACCTATTTCTCTCATTTTTCTGTGGTCACCATCCTCTAAAAAAAGGTGATGCAGTTTAGAAAACATCCCAGTCCTTCCTTGTTACCTATTTCTCTAGTAATAAATTCATTTCTGCAACAAATAATAAATGACTATTATATTTGGCACTGTAGCACCAAGATGACTAATTTTATGGTCATGACCTCCAAGATCTCAGTTTAGCAACAAAATATACAGATATTTTTCAAATTAGTTAAAAGAGCCTAAAATGAGTTAAAAGGATAAGTGTATGTGACAGTAGAAGATACGGTGTGGCAACCCACTGCAGTGTTCTTGCCTGGAGAAGCCCATGGACAGAGGAGCCTGGCGGGCTACAGTCACAGAGCGTTACAGAGTCGGACACAACTGAAGTGACTTAGCAGACAAGCAAACAGTGCTCAAACCTGCGTTGTGGTGGGCTTTGCAATGTGAGTGCATGCTAAATGCAGGTTGACCAAACAGGAGGTCCCAGTCCATGCTCCCTCCTTTCAGATACTTTTTATTTCCATTATCAGACAAATTTGCCTCCTCTGCCACCTATTGGCAGGAGAAAACATCGTCTGGCTGAGTTCATCCTAAAAGCACAAACCCAGATAAAGATGATTAACCAAGAAACTGGTGTTACTATACATTATCTCCTCCACTGGATGTGTTATAGATCAGGAGAAGAAAATATTGATGGCAAAACTGAGTTTTAGTTTGGAGAATTAACCTAGCAATTATTTCTCTGTGGGTTACATTTACAGACCTATACTGAGCATCGATACTCTGGTTTTCCTTCTAGCAAGTGCTTAAGCCTCTAAGAGCCTCAGTCTCCTTATATATCAAAAGATGACAAGGATATTGTCACTGACCAATTCATAATGAAGTTCAGGGACAAATGAACTTTGTTAAAAAAAAAAAAAAAATTCTTGGAAATAGCTGTTAAATTCATTTGCCTCATTTTCCAGAGGAAACAACAGAGTCCCATAGAGGTGATGCTTCAAGATGTGTTTGTGAACTTGAAGAAACCAATGACAGATCTGGCCCTATGGTTAGAACTGAGAAGTAGCTTGCTGCTAAGTCGCTTCAGTCGTGCCCAACTCTGTGCAACTCCATAGATGGCAGCCCACCAGGCTCCCCCGTCCCTGGGATTCTCCAGGCAAGAACACTGGAGTGGGTTGCCATTTCCTTCTCCAATGCATGAAGGTGAAAAATGAAAGTGAAGTCGCTCAGTTGTGTCCGACTCTTAGCGACCCCATGGACTGCAGCCTACCAGGCTCCTCCGTCCATGGGATTTTCTAGGCAAGAGAAGTAGCTTAGAGACCCACAATAGAACAGCTACAGTCCCTCACCATTTTGTATCTTTATTTGCAGCTCCTATCACATTCTGAGTAATGGAGTCAGTGTGTGCCTGTGCCTAGATCTTATATAATAGAAATGTCTCGTATTCTGCACAGTGCAGAATCAAGTACTTTATAAATATTAAATGGATGAACTGGTGAATGCAATAAGCTTAGATTATTTAGCATAATACATTTACTATGTAGAGCATACATTCACCTGAGGCCCCGAAAGTCTTGGTAATTCATTCAGTCAACAGAGTAAATCAGAAGTGGGGCCAGAAGTCAGGCTGAGGTTCTGATTCTAGGCGTTACATTTTCCTCCATTGTTCTTCTCTTCCAGTGGGAATTCCAGACTGCCAAAGTCTTGAAATAGGTTGGTCTCCTCTGCTCCTCTGAAGTTCTAGAAACTGTGGTTCTTTCTTTCCCAGGAAATGTATGGATCATTGATGACTGTGTTGGAATGGGGACAAAGGTGCTGCAAGTATAGAAAGTGTTGGGATTCAAGTGAGTATATGAGCGTATGGGGAGACACCAAGCATGGCTTGCGAACTTACTGCTGGCTGAAGGCAGCGGGGCTGACTTGTACCGGACCGAGCAGAGCAAATATGATGACCTATGTCATACATGACTATCTTTGTTCTAGACAAATCCAGCTCTGCGACAGTAACACATTTGGATATCATTGCTTCTAAGAGTAGGGATTCATTGAACGGCACAGGGGGTTTACCGCAATATATGTCCACCATAAGAAAGACAATTCCAGGAGCATCTTTTCTCGGGGATAGCCTTACCATCTGTGTTAAGAAACTACTTTAATGCTAGTGACAGCTCAGGGCCTTTGGGCTAGCTTTACTTCTGAAAGCTACACAAAAGAAAAACCAAATTTGATACATTTTTATTGGTGGCTAAGTAAATTGACTATTAATAATAATGTAAGGGTCAGCTTGGTTATTGCTTAGTCCATGCCATCACAAAGAGTCAGACACAGCTTAGCAACTAACATGGGACTTCCCTGGTGGCTCAGACAGTAAAGAATCTGCCTTCAATACAGGAGACCCGGGTTTGATCCCTGGATCAGGAAGATCCCCTGGAGAAGGAAATGGCTACCTACTCCAGTAATCTTGCCTGAAGAATCCTATGGACAGAGGATCCTGGTGGGCTACAGTCCATGTCACAAAGAATCAGACACGACTGAGCAGCTAACACACACTATATACCTCTTGAGCACAGGTTATAATATTATTTATAGGAATAAATAGCATTGTGGTAAATACTTATGTTTCTTTAATCATCACAACAGTCCTATGTGGTTGACAAGGCAGATGAGGAACCCTGAGGTTCAGATACATCAAAGGATTTGCCTGGGGAAGTATGGGTAGGAAGGGCTTCCCAGGTAGCACTAGTGGTAAAAAAAAAAACAAAAAAAAAAACCACAAAACCACCTGCCTATGCAGGAGATGTAAGAGATGTGGGTTCAATCTCTGGGTCAGGTAGATCCCCTGGAGGAGGGCACGGCAATCCTCTCCAGTATTCTTGCCTGGAGAATCCCATGAACAGAGGAGCCTAGACAGCTACAGCCTATAGGGTCGCAAAGAGTTGGATACCACTGAGTAACTTAGCAGGCACACATGCATGTAACAGAGACAAGCATAGATTCCATCTGCTGAGTCCTTGCCCTTAACCTCTCAATCCTCTCAAATCCATATCCTGCCAAATCCAACCTTAAGTTTCTGTTACATGTGCACTTGACTTATCCCTCCCACTAGACAGCAAGATCTTAAAAATCAAGTCTTACTGTGCGCCTTCAAAAAGCATGTCACAATGCTTTGCAGAAATGTGTCCTAAAATGGCAGAATAGTCAGACACTGAGATTTTGCACGTGATGGATAGATAAATGGATGATAGATAGGTATAAGAAAGGTTCAATTATTTGGGGAAGGGGGAATGGGAGAAGGAAGAGAATTGGTGGACTAGCAAAGGGAACGAGAAAAGACATTTCAGGTTTAATACTTGAGTTCTAACTTATCCAACTCTAGTAACAAGATATGTCCTTGCAGAGAAATGGCTAACATCTCTTCTGATTTACACATAAAAGGATTTATTGCAGTTCTCGCCTCTGTAAAGCAATGTAAGATCAACAGGATTAGTGGCATTATATTGTGCTCTCTGCAGAGTTTAATGCCATTTCAAGCTGTTAAAAATTTATAGAAACAAATAAGAGAGTCCAATATCAGCTGAAGCTCTAATCCCCTCGAAATAAAGGATTGTTCCTAGGTTACAATTTCCCTTGCAAATGTAAACTCAAGAGACTGCAGTTTGCAGATAATATTACTTTCTTCTTGAGTCATGACTGGAGAAAGTCTGGCTGGGCATTCATGGAAGAGTGACTGATGGCAGCATCGTGCATCCATCAGTCTCATTTCTTTATTATGTCCATAGCATAGTGGGCAAGGAGTAAGGGTGACAGTAAAATGATTCTTCCTCTTCAAGGGTGAAAGGAAATTGAACATTAAAAAAAAAAACTGCCCTATGAACATTAAAGTACAAAATCATCCTACCAGAATGGACAGGCAAAGTCCTTTGAAGGAGGCACAGTGACTTGTAGGCCATTCATATTTATTCATTCACCCATTCATTTGTGCATTCGTAAGTTTAGGAGATAAAATGTGTCTCTCAGAAAGGAGATTCATAAACAATGGAAGACTAGAAAGCCAAGTGTTTCTAAAATACACAGATATGTGGAAAGAGATGTGTCAGGTCACTCCAACACGTAATTCATTTGATTCTCTCCACTTATGATACTTCATAGATGTGAGACTTATGGAGTCAATTCAAAGATGTATTTTATGTTATATACTGCTAAAAAAAATCAAGCTACAATTACACTATGCTACCACACTTTTTGAGTGTTTTTTTTTTTTTTAATTGAAGTATAGTTGATTTAAAAATATTGTGTTAGTTTCAGGTATACAGCAAAGTGATTTGGTTATATATTTTTTCAGATTATTTTCTGTTATAGGTTATTATAAGATTGAATGTAACTTTCCCTGTCAATTCAGTTCAGTTCAGTCGCTCAGTCTTGTCCGACTCTTTGTGACCCCATGAATCGCAGCACACCAGGCCTCCCTGTCCATCACCAACTCCCGGAGTTCACTCAGATTCATGTCCATCGAGTCAGTGATGCCATCCAGACATCTCATCCTCTGTCGTCCCCTTCTCCTCCTGCCCCCAATCCCTCCCAGCATCAGAGTCTTTTCCAATGAGTCAACTCTTCGCATGAGGTGGCCAAAGTACTGGAGTTTCAGCTTCAGCATCATTCCCTCCAAAGAAATCCCAGGGCTGATCTCCTTCAGAATGGACTGGTTGGATCTCCTTGCAGTCCAAGGCACTCTCAAGAGTTCAAAAGCATCAATTCTTCAGTGCTCAGCCTTCTTCACAGTCCAACTCTCACATCCATACATGACCACAAGAAAAACCATAGCCTTGACTAGACGGACCTTTGTTGGCAAAATAATGTCTCTGCTTTTGAATATGCTATCTAGGTTGGACATAACTTTCCTTCCAAGGAGTAAGCGTCTTTTAATTTCATGGCTGCAGTCACCATCTGCAGTGATTTTGGAGCCCCCCAAAATGAAGTCTGACACTGTTTCCACTGTTTCCCCATCTATTCCCTGTAGTTCCCTGTACTATACAGTAAATTCTTGTTGCTTATCTATTTCATGTATGATAATCTGTACCTGTTAATCCCCAAATCCTAATTTATCTGTTGCCCACACCCTTTCCCCTTTGGTAACCATAACTTTGTTTTCTATGTCAGTGAATCTATTTCTGTTTTGTGTATAGATTCATTTGTATTATTTTTTGTTCTTATTTATTTAAGATGCCTTTATTTGGCCATGTGGCATGTGGGATCTTACTTCCCTAGCAGGGACCTAACCACCTCCTACAGTGGAAACACTGAGTCTAAACCACTGAACCTAAACCACTGAACCAAAACCACTGAACCACCAGCAAGGTGCTTGTATTATTCTTTAGATTCCAGATATCATACAATGTTTGTCTTTCTCTGACATTTCACTAAGCATAATATTCTCTAAGTCCATCCAGGTTGCTGCCAATGGCAGTATTACATTCTTTTGTGTATATCAATTATATAGACAATATATATAATTGTATATATATATACACAATATTCTTTTGTATATATTCAATTATATATCACATCTTCTTAAACCAGTTGTCTGATGATGGGCAGTTGGGACGTTTCCATGTCTTAGCAATTATGAATTCTGCTGCTATGAATACTGGGGTGCATGTATCTTTTCAAATTAGAGTTTTCATCTTTTCTAGATATATGCCCAGAAGTGGAATTGCTAGCTCATTTGGTTGCTCTTTTTTTAATTTTTAAGGAAACTCCATACTGTTTTCCATAGGGGTTGCACCACTTTACATTCCCATCAGCAGTATGAGAGTGTTCCCTTTTCTCCCACACTCTCTCCAGCATTTATTATTTGTAGACATTTTGATGATAACCATTCTGATTGGTAGGAAGTGATACTTCATTGTGGTTTTGATTTGCATTTCTCTAATAATTATTAATGTTGAGCATCTTTTAATGTGCCTGTTAGTCATCTGTATGTTTTCTTTCAAGAGATGTCTATTTAGGTCTTCTGCACATTTTTCCTTTTTTTTTTTTTTTAAATTGCGGTATGACTGATTTACAATACCGTGCCAGTCTCTGCTGTACAGCTAAATGGCTCAGTCATACAGATATATACATTCTTTTTTATATTCTTTTCCATTATGGTTTATCCCAGAAAACTGGATATAGGTCCTTGTGCTATATACTAGGACTTTGCTGTTAATCCATTCTAAATGGAATGCTTTGATAGTTTGAGTCTATTAACCCCAAATTCCAAGCGTATCCCTATCTCCCCACCCCATTCTGCCCATTTTTTTGATTGGGGTGGGTTTTTTCTTTCTTTTCTTTTACATTGAATTGTATGAACAGTTAGTATATTTTGTAAACTAACACCTTGTTTATCTCACCCTTTGCAAACATTTTCTCCAGTTTCATAGGCTGTCTTTTCATTCTGTTGATGGATTCCTTTGCTGCAAAAAGTTTCTATTTGGAGAAGACCTTGCAATATTTCTTTTACATTAGGTCTACTATTTAGTATTCATCTTTTAGTTTTTGCTTGTCTGAGAAAGTCTTTATCTCTCCTGTTTTAAATGATAATATTGCTGGAAGAGTATCCTAGGTTTCAGGCTTTTCCTTTTCAGGACTTTGAACATTTCATGCAACCCCTTCTGCCCTACAAAGTTTTTACAAAGAACTCAGTTGATAGCCTTATGGGAATTCCCTTGTAATTGACTTTGTTTCTCTCTTATTGCCCTTAGAATCTTTAACTTTTGCCATTTAAATACAGTTAGTCCCCCACACATGAATGAGTTATGTTCTGAAACTGTGTTCGTAAGTCTAATTTGTTCAAGTCCAGCAAAGTTAGCCTAGTTACCTAGCTAACATGATTGGCTTTATAGTACTATACTATGATAGGTTTATCAGAGAAGGCAATGGCACCTCACTCCAGTACTCTTGCCTGGAAAATCCCATGGACGGAGGAGCCTGGTAGGCTGCAGTCCATGGGGTCGCTAAGAGTCGGACATGACTGAGTGACTTCCCTTTCACTTTTCACTTTCATGCATTGGAGAAGGAAATGGAAGCCCACTCCAGTGTTCTTGCCTGGAGAATTTCAGGGACGGGGAAGCATGGTGGGCTGCCGTCTACAGGGTCGCACAGAGTCG
The DNA here is from genome assembly GCF_003369695.1 of Bos indicus x Bos taurus. Classification (NCBI taxonomy): domain Eukaryota; kingdom Metazoa; phylum Chordata; class Mammalia; order Artiodactyla; family Bovidae; genus Bos; species Bos indicus x Bos taurus. The sequence continues at coordinate 39,548,306 of NC_040101.1, forward strand.
GACATGACTGAAGCGACTTAGCAGCATGATAGGTTTATAATACTTTTCACACAAATAATACATAAAAAAACAAACACAAAAATAAAGACATTTTTATTCTTACAGTATAGTACCTTGAAACAGTATAGTAATACAATCCAACAGTTGGCATATAGGCACTGGCATCAAGTGAACAGGCAAAGAAGGGTTACTGACTGGCGGAGGGAGAGGAAGTGGGAGATGGTAGAGCTTGAAGGATGGTTAGCAATAGGAGATGGAGGGTAAGCTTAATTTCACTCACATCCCACGTTGATAAAACACATGTTGACATCTTTGAAGGTTGACAACTTGAATGTTCAAATGTAGAGATGGTCTAATATGTCTTGATGTGGGTCTGTTTGGGTTCATCTTGTTTTGGACCCTCTGTGGTGGCTATACCAGGATACTGTATTCTTCTTTGGGTGTGGGAAATTTTCAGACATAATTTCTTCAAATCAATTTTTAATCCCCTTCTCTTTCTTCCTTCTGAAACCCCTATTATGTATGCATAGGTTGGTACATTTTATATTATCTCATAGATCTCGTATGTTGCTTTTTTTTTTGTCTTTGTTGTTCTAATTGGGTGATTCCATTATTCTAACTTCCAGATCAGTTAATTTGCTCTTCTGCATTATTTAGTCTGCTGTTCATTGCTTCTAGTCTGGTTTTTAATCTCAGCAATTGAGTTGTCTAATTTTGATTGGCTCCTTTTTATAGTTTCTAGTTCCTTGTTACAGTGATCTGAATTTCTATCAATAAAGTACTATAGGAATTAAGAAAGATTATTACCTCCCTTCTGAACTCAGGGTCTAGTAGACTGGCAAGGTCATTTTCATTATTTGCTCTTTGGGGGAATTTCTCTTGTTCTTTTCATTGGAAGTAGTTTCTCTGCTTTTTCATCTTAACTTTGTCTCTATGAATTTAGGAGGAACAGTTACCTACTGTGGTCCTGAAGGGCTGCTATTATGTAGGATCGTCTCCTTGTAGACTGTGTGAGTCCAGTATTTTTGGTATGGATGCCTGCCACATCTTTCCTCAGAGTATGCTGGCTGTTTCCCCCCGATAGGAGATGTGACCGATGGTGTGGTGTCCAGAGACTGCACTAGACGTTGGGAAGGGCCTATGCTTTGCCCCATGGATGTCACAGCCCTGTCATTGGTGGGGTCTGCTCTCCAATTGTTGGAGTAGAAACCCGGAGGGTCGGGTTCAATAAAGGATCCCTTGTGCTTAAGTGTGTGCTTTGTCTCCAGGAAGGATAAGCTGAAGCACGTGATGCACATGTGGTCACAGTGAAATGACCACCTGTGCATGCCTCTGAGGTTCTGCCCAGAAGCAGCCCAAGGTCATGTCCCTTTCTCTATGTGTTCATTCAAGACCTGCTTCTAGGCTAGCACTAGAGCCGAGGGCACTGTGCGGGCAGGAATCAAGGTGGCTTTGCTGTTACCTGTCTTAGGGTTACCTGTGTTAGCCTTTGTGTTAGGGCTTTCCTGAGACCTGTCTGCCCCAGTTCTGGTTCTAAGCAGCTGTGTGAGGGAGAAGGAACCAGAGCACTCGAACTGGGTGAGGAACCCCTGCATACTCCTCCCCAGGGGCTTTCCACTGGAATGGTGCAAATCTATGATGCTGTCTACCAGCCAGTATACATGGCAACAAAATCTACAGCTGGCTGACCCGCCCTTGGATCTGCCCTCCTGCTCCAAGGCTGTGAGTACTGATGATGGGCTCACAGGTCAGCCCGCCCCCAGCTGTGTGCGTGTGCACTTGGTCCACCACTTCAAGAGCTGTGCCCCACTATAGTTGTTGTGTGTATATGCCCAGTCATGTCCCACTCTTTGCGACCCCAAGGATTGTAGCCTGCCAGGCTCCTCTGTCCATGGGACTTCCCAGGCAAGAACATTGGAGTGGGTTACTATTTCCTTCTCCAGCGGATCTTCGTGATCCAAAAATCAAACCCACATCTCTGGCATCTCCTGCTTTGGCAGGCAGATTCTTTGGCACTGTGCCGCCTGGGGAGCCCTCTGTAGGCACCCTGACAAGAGGCTCAGAAGGTCAGCCTGGCCATAACCCAGGCCCTCTGGTCTGTCTCTGCGCAGCTAGACCAAGTCCCTTCCTAGGGTCTGTCTGCCCAGGTTTCGGCACCAAGCTGCTACGCATATTAGCACCCGCGCCTGACTCTTGTTTCAGGCTAGGTAGTGCAGCTAGGTGGCAGCCATCGGCACTGGTCTCTCTCTGCCCCGAGTGCTAGCAAGCTAGCAGAGGAGCACACAGAGTCCAGGCTCCCGTGGCACCTCTAACCTGTTTCAGTCTACAGCGGGGCTTCACAGGCCAAGCGCCTGCCAGTAGGGAACCCCCTACATTCACAGATCCCTCCCAGCGATGCCAATCCCATCGTAAAGCCTTGTTTTGATCCTACCTGGTTCTATGAGGATCTTTCTTGCAAGATTGGTTGTGGAAGAGATCTTCTGCCAGTTTCTAGCTGATTTTCTGTGAAAACTGTTCCACTTGTGGATTTATCTGTGATGTGTTTGTGGGGCAGGGGAGGTCCAAACCCTCCTACTCTACCATCTTGATCCCATCCACTATTGAATTGCTATTGTTTACCTGTACACTTGACTTATTCCTGCTCCTAAACTGCAAACTCCTAGAAACCAAAGATCAAGTCATCGTGTGACTGAGATGTGTCTTTATTTTATCCTAAAGCAGAGCGCTGATTAAGGCTTTACTTTGTACAGCTTCCTATTGTCCACCACCCTCAAATCTACTCCCCACCTTTCTCCATTCGGCCTTCTGACCCAGGAGACTGATCTGCAGGGGCCACCTCAGCAGTCCTCAAGGTACAGTCCTCAAATCCCTGGGTTTCTACAAGACTTTTTCAGGAGGTACACAAGTCAAAACTACAAGAATACTAAGACAGTACTTGCCTTTTTCACTGTGCTGCCATGCGAACCAATGGTGCAAAAGCAAAGGTGGATAAAACTGCTGTTGCCTTAGCAGGAATCAAGGCAGGGCACCCACTTGCTGGTAGTCATTGTGTTCTTCCAGCTTCCCTGGTGGCTCAGACGGTAAAGAATCTGCCTGCAATGCTGGAGACCTGGGTTCGATCCCTGGGTCGGGAAGTTCCCCTGGAGGAGGGCATGGCAACCCACTCCAGTATGCCTGCCTGGAGAATCCCATGGACAGAGGAGCCTGGCGGGCTACACCCCATGGGGTTGCAAAGAGTTGGACATGACTGAGTGACTTTCACATTCACACTGCGTTCTCCACTCACTCAGCACTCTCAATTCTTAAAGAAATGCCAGCTTCATTTAAGAATGCCCATGACAAAGCAGCAAAAACAGTATTAATTTCATTCACTCACATCTTTTGCGTCCATATCTTTTTAATATTCCATGTAATGAGAGAGGAGTATGCAGAAAGCATTCTTCTACTGTACACCCAAGCATGACGGTTATTTCCAAGAAACGCGTTGACAGGATTGTTTAAACTGCAGGCTGAATATCTGCTTTGCTCATGGAGCACCATTTGGAAATAAGACTAACAGATAAACTATAGGTATTCAGAATTGGCTTTTGGCACGTATCTTCTCAAAAATAACACACGTGAATCTGTCATTTTGAGAGAAACCATTGTATTTGTTGCCAATGATACAATTTGAGCTTTTAAGCAAATATTAGAATTTTTGAAACTTATATTTGCTCCAATGAGACTGACAGTTTCCCAAAGCTTAAAAATGTTTCTGATGAGATTGGAGGTGCTGTTAACAAAACTGATTTTTTTTATATTGTATATTCAAGTGTCAATATGTAGTAGATTTGCATAATTCACTAAACCAACATTTTCCAAATGACCAAGGCATAAAACTACACAATCATGCATGGGTAAAATGTATATTCAAAGTTCAATATAGGCCAATAGATTTTAATGTCACCAAGTACACAAAGTTCATTGGTATAATTTCAGATTCCATATGGCACTAACCTTTAAGAAACTACCTGTTGAGCTTTGGTGCATTATTAAAGGAGAATATACATGATTTTTGGAAGACATATTTAAAAGCCTCCTTTTCTAACTACATGTAGGTATGAAGCTTTTTTTTTCACGCACTTCAACAAAAGTGGTATGTCACCACATTTTGAATATAGAAACCAATATGAAAATCCAGTTGTCCTCCATGAAGCCAAACATTAGTAATTCTCCAAAATGTAAAACAATGCCACCTACTTACTAGATTTTGAAACACACAGTTGTTTTCATTGAAATGTTTCTTTATTAACATGCAATGGATTTATTACTTTTTAATTCAACTTTTTTTTTTTTTTAGTTTCTTAGCTTTTATTTCTAATGTGGTATGTATCAATGGTTATAAGCTATAGAAACAGAAGTTCTTTGGGGTCCTCGATAATTTTTAAGAGTATAATAGAGTTCTGAGACCAAAAAACTTGAAAACTGGTAGTTTACATAAATGGATCGTCTTACTTCTGCCTTGTGTTTGACCAAGAGATCAAATTTCTCCAAGAAATCAGAGGATGGGGGTGGGGGCTGGCAGTGGACGTTGATCCCCCAACTGTCTCCCTGTAGGGTTACTTGGGCTTGTTGTATCCCTCCTCCTTTTACAGTCACCCTCGGATCCTGTCTTGCAACTCTCTCACCCTGACTTCTAGGAGCACACCTCCAACCCTTTGCTTTGCGATGGCAATGTTACTATTCCCAGGTCATAGCCCTATATCTCACTATCCCTGTGTTTCCCTATTCCATGTGTAAATCAGCTTCTTGTTGAGTCTCAGCTGTTAGAAACTGATGGAGGCATTTTTATCTTCTATACACATACACTGAATTATAAATGAAATAAAACCCCCCTTTGGAATTTCTTCACAATACAAACCTGAATCTTTCTAATTACTTTCTGGGTAGGAAGAGTCACTGATATTCTTTTCCATGCTCTGTGCCATCATGTCATGGCGAATTCATGTTTCTTAAAACAGTTAGTCACATTTCTCTCCAGATTTTTTTCCCAGGTGTTGACCCATTTTGCATGTTTTGATGCTGACACTTTTTACTTTATGCATATGCAGATTTTAACAAGCCACATCTCTATTGCTACCTGGCCAGCACAATTGTAAGATACAATTATTTATTACATAGCATAATTTTGGATATTAAAATGTGATCATATATGTCTTCAGATCAGATCAGATCAGATCAGTCGCTCGGTCGTGTCCGACTCTTTGCGACCCCATGAATCGCAGCACGCCAGGCCTCCCTGTCCATCACCAACTCCCGGAGTTCACTCAGACTCACGTCCTTCGAGTCAGTGATGCCATCCAGACATCTCATCCTCTGTCGTCCCCTTCTCCTCCTGCCCCCAATCCCTCCCAGCATCAGAGTCTTTTCCAATGAGTCAACTCTTCACATGAGGTGGCCAAAGTACTGGAGTTTCAGCTTTAACATCATTCCTTCCAAAGAAATCCCAGGGCTGATCTCCTTCAGAATGGACTGGTTGGATCTCCTTGCAGTCCAAGGGACTCTCAAGAGTCTTCCCCAACACCACAGTTCAAAAGCATCAATTCTTCGGCGCTCAGCCTTCTTCACAGTCCAACTCTCATATCCATACATGACCACAGGAAAAACCATAGCCTTGACTAGACAAACCTTTGTTGGCAAAGCAATGTCTCTGCTTTTGAATATGCTATCTAGGTTGGTCATAACTTTCCTTCCAAGGAGTAAGCGTCTTTTAATTTCATGGCTGCAGTCACCATCTGTAGTGATTTTGGAGCCCAGAAAAATAAAATCTGACCCTGTTTCCACTGTTTCCCCATCTATTTCCCATGAAGTGATGGGACCGGATTCCATGATCTTCGTTTTCATATATGTCTTAGAATTAATGAAATATGATAGCTTAATTCCATGCTCAGCAAACAACCTCTAATTATTTGGCTTCATATGAAACTTCAACCAACTTCCAAATCCTTCCATTATTACAACCTTGTGCTGTGCTGTTCTTGGTCACTCGGTCGTGTCTGACCCTTTGCAACCTCATGGAGTGTAGCCCGCCAGGCTCCTCTGTCCATGGGGATTCTCCAGGCAAGAACACTAGAGTGGGATGCCATGCTCTTCTTAAGGGGATCTTCCCCACCGGGGATCGAACCTGGTCTCCCAAGTTGCAGACGAATTCTTTAATATCTGATCCACCAGGGAAGTATTACATACAACATTAGTTCACTTATTTCACAGGTACTTTAGATATAAGGATCAACTTGCAAAATTATACAGAATACTGCAATTCTTGACTCTAGGGAAAGTGGGAGATTATTAGTCCATAGCTGTCACCAACTTGCACTCAGCATATTTTAACAGGTAAGCCAGACTTTGCAGTTTGAGCTTCTCTCTCTCTCATAGAAGATAGGACCCCACTTTCCTGAGCATTAAGGATACCTGGGCTTTTCTGGTGAGACTTGGTGTGAGCTCCTGTCCCAGGCACCGCCTCCAGCCTTTAAATGGTTATTCAACCCTCAGGTATCCCTCTGGAGGAACTCCCTGGCCCCCCTCCACCCCAGCCCTAGGACAGATTCCACAAGCAGACCTTCCCTTTGAATTTTTCTCAGTTTTTGCCTCATCTTTACTTTGGACTTTTTCCCTCTTTTGTTTAACAAATGTGTCATTCTGGACAGCTGATCCAACTGCGCCTCTTAATTAAATTTATTCTGTTTCCCTCAGGCCTTCTCTTTATAATTAGTTTGCAATTTCGGCTTTCCAACATCAGTCACTTTTTCTCCTATTCCTCCAAGTCTAAGATGTCAAATCCTTGTTTTCCTTTTTTTTTTTTTTTTGTCAATTCATTTCTGGTCCATCATAAAGCCATCATCCACAGAGCCCTGTTTTTCATCAACACACACAAATTCATTTTTCAGATAATAAAAAAATGAACGTGGCTACAGAGGGCATAGACTGCAACATGTAGCAACATTGTTTTTTAACATGTATCCAGACACCAGATATTATTATGCTGAGAAGTGTACATGAATTAACCGTATAATCCTAAACACAAGCAAGAAGACAAACTGAACTAATGATAAACACTGAGGTTTGGTGGTGGTGGTGGTTTAGTCACTAAGTTATGTCCAACTCTTGCAACCCCATGAACTGTAGCCTGCCAGTCTCCTCTGTCCATGGGATTCTGAGGCCTGGAGAGGTTGCTAATTCATCCAAAGTCATAAAGCTAATGGGTCCAGCAGCCCAGACTGAGTCTGTGTTTCTGGCCACAGAGCCTAAACTCTGGGCTTTCATACTTCATTTCCTGGACATCTGCTTTGACAAGGCACTGTTCTAGGCGCTAAGAGGGAGACAGAAAAACAGAGAGAAAGCAGCTTACATTCCAGCAGGTGAAAACAGATTGTCATAATACTAGCACCTGGTAGAATGCAATCTGCACTCAGTAAAATTCAAACCAAACCCAGAGCATAAAGAATTCCAGCTGCAGAGACAGGAGGGCTTCGAGGACGAACTGGCATTTGAACTGCACTTGAGTGATGGGTAGAATATAATGAGAAAGCTGTTAAAAGGAGCAGAAAGTAGGCTGAATGCCTAAGGGTCTAGGGGAGGGAAGAAAAGGAAGCTGGGAAACGGTTATTTATTATCGCCTGTCACTATTTGTGATTCTGCTTCTTAGATTCATGGTCAGTCCAAAGTCAAGCTCAGCATGGAGAGCCCGCCCCTCCCGTCAGGTCGGTCTGTGAGCTGCTGCCATTTCCCAAGCAGCTGCAGCTCTGCCCCAGGTACCAGGTGCCAGAGGCTGTCACTGAATTCTTAAAAGGTTTCTCCTGTCTCCCTGCCTGCGATCCTCTCACTTCAGCTCACATCCCGACTATCATTTCATTCTTCACACTTGCCCAGCCTGGAAGAGGTGGATTGTGCTGAACAATGGAATTATCACCACAGAATGACAAGAACAGCGGGACCCTGCAGGATCACTGGGACCAGGGGTTATAAGAAGGGAAAAAAAAAAAAAAGCAAAAATACCTGACAGCCTCTGGGCAAATCTGACCCCCACTGTTCAGCTGGCACAGAGTACCAAAAAGGTTGGCATGTCTCAGATGGGTCACGGGCTCTCCATTCCCTGCCATACCTACCTCTGCCTTTGTCTTACAGAGTTCCTTGGTCACCAGAAAGCACTGAGTTCTGATTTATGAGCTGATGAACACATGACTCTTGAAAGAAATAAGTTCTGATTTACAAGCTGATGAACACGTGACTCTTGAAAGAAATAATGCCACCTTAGGTAGGTTTATTCTTTTTGTTGCAATGGTAAGTGGGATTGTCTCATGTATTTCCCTTTCTGACCTTTCATTGTTTATGTATAGGAATGCTAGAGATTTCTGTGTATTAATTTTGTAACCTTACTAAACTCATTGATTAGCTCTAGCAGTTTTCTGATAGCGTCTTTAGGATTCTCTGTGTATAGTATCATTTCATTGGCAAACAGTAACAGTTTTCATTCTTTTACAATTTGGACTTTTTTTTCTTTTTCTTCTCTGATTGCCATGGCTAGGGCTTCCAAGACTATGTTGAATAATTAGTGGCAAGAGCAGACACCCTTGTCTTATTCCTGATCTTAGAGGAAATACTTTCAGTTTTTCACCATTGACAATAATGTTTGCTGTGAGCTTGCTATACATGGCCTTTATTATGTTGAGGTAGGTTCCCTCTTTACCCACTTTCTGGAGGGTTTTTAATCATAAATGGGTATTGAATTTTGTCAAAAGCTTTTTCTGCACCTATTGAGATGATCATATGGTTTTTATGCTTCAATTTGCTACAATGGGGCATCACATGAATCAATTTGTATATATTAAAGAATCCTTGCATCCCTGGGATAATCCCACTTCATCATGCAAGGTTTCAGTTCAGTTCAGTCGCTCAGTCATGTCCGACTCTTTGCAACCCCATGAACCGCAGCACGCGAGGCCTCTCTGTCCATCAACTCCCAGAGTCCACCCAAACCCACGTCCATTGAGTCGGTGATGGCATCCAATCATCTCATCCTCTCTCGTCCCCTTTTCCTCCTGCCCTCAATCTTTCCCAACATCAGGGTCTTTTCAAATGAGTCAGCTCTTTGCAACAGGTGGCCAAAGTATTGGAGTTTCAGCTTCAACATCAGTCCGTCCAATGAACGTCCAGCAAGGTTTATAATCCTTTTAATGTGTTGTTGGATTCAGTGTGCTAGTATATTGCTGAGGATTTTTCTAGGACATGGAAGTAACCTAAATGTCCATCAACAGAGGAATGGATAAAGAAGATGTCATGCATATATATAGTGGAATATTAACCAGCCATAAAAAGGAATGAAAATACATCATTTGTAGAGACATGGATGGACCTAGAGAGTTTCATACAGAATGAAGTAAGTCAGAAAGAGAAAAACAAACATTGTTTATTAACACATATATGTGGAATCTAGAAAGATGGTGTAGATGATCTTATTTACAAAGCAGAAATAGAGACACAGAAGTAGAGAACAAATATGGATACCAAGGAGGGAAGAGGGATTGAGACGAAGTGGGAGGCTGAGATTGACTCATACACACTATTGATACTGCATAGAGGGATGGTACAGGGGGGGAGGAGGGAGGAGGGTTCAGGATGGGGAACACGTGTATACCTGTGGTGGATTCATGTTGATATATGGCAAAACCAATACAATATTGTAAAGTTAAAAAAGAAAAAAAAAAGTTTGATTATCTAAAAATAAAAAAAATGGGTAGCTAATGACAACATACTGTATAGCACAGGGAACTCTACCTGATGCTCTGTGGTCACCTGAATGGAAAGAAAATCCAAAAGGGAGGAGATATATGTGGTTTACTTATTATGCTGTACAGTAGAAACTAACAAAACATTGTAAAGCAACTATACTCCAATATAAACTAACTTTAAAAAAAAGAACCAATGTCCCAAATGCCTTGATTAATACTGTTAGTTAACACGAAAGCTGAGAATGAAAGCTCAGAATTTCCTCTCACTCCGGTAATTTTTGCAGCTATTCCACACCTACCCACATTGTAAGGGAAGCCAGAGCTTCTAGGATTTGCAGAGAAACTTTGAACACAATATTCACAGAGCTTACAAAAGGAATCAACCTCTGTCCTTTTATATGAATACCTCTGTCCTTATGCTGTGTCAACTTGCCAACCCCATAGACAGCAGCCATTTAATTTTGTTTATGGATACCCAGCTCTATTCAAAAAAAGATTTATTATCTTTTCAAAGATATCTTATTCAAAGATATATAAGATACACCAAGATAAAAAATTAGAGGTAGATGATGAACAGAAAGCAAGGGAATAGCATAGAAATGAGGTTGACATAAGAGACCTTTCATGAGGTCCTATTTGCCAGTTATAGGAAGTGGCATATTTGCCTCAAAATTTTCCTAACAGTTAATTTTTTCTTAGTCTATCATATGATTCTGCTTCCCAAAGATAAACTATTAGGGGGGAAAAGCAATAATTTTTCATAAATAAAGCAAAAAATTTCACTGAAGGGGCCTCGCACTGTGTAATATGACAAACCAGGCACTCAACACCCTCCAATAGATAGTTTGTTTTTCATCCGGTGATAACAAAGCATAATTTACATAGGTTACTTATGACTTCTAATTTCTGCACAACAAATTCCTGGGGAAACTTTAAGTTTTTGTAAAGTTTCCAGTATTGCCTATGTATTTATTTCATAAATAATTGTCTCACTCACTGATATATGAACAATGTTCAGATATGTATAGACACTATCATGACTACGTAGATGATTATATAGACACTTAAATTCGGCACAGAATTCATAGAGGCTTATCTTCTCATCCTGTATTTGGCGATAGATACTAGAAATACAATTATTGCCCAGGGGGTGATGGTGCTCCACGTGACTTTGTGATAGGGAAACCAACTCCATCTTCAAAGACAGAACCAATACAATATAGTCCGTAACAGCCACATCCATCCCACCTGGTCTGTCCACGTGACAAATAGCTATGTTCTTGTTTTTAATAAATCCTTTTATCTTCCTTGTTAAGAGAAATTGAGAAGCATTCATTTGGAGAACTTAATAGATTGTGTATCCTATGAGCCCTTCTCTATGAGTATTTTCCTCTTGACTAAGAGTTCGAATAGAGCACAAGAGAATTCAGTTTGTAGTCCTTGACAATTACCTGGCTTGGCCACTTTGCTCTTGCCACTTATATTCAAAATGATATGTTTTAATTTAAAGCTGAGTAGTGGATCAGTTTACATTCTTTTGTGAAACTCGAGAAGCCTAACAAAGATATATACCTCTCACCTCCATTCAGAGAGGGGATTTGAGCAATATGTGAGTAGAAAGTTGGGTTTTTAGTCATCTTTATACCTGCATCCCCTACCTAAACTTCACAGACTAAAAAGCAATCTATATTCCAGAAGACTGTAAATAGAATGGCCAAAATTGCTTATCCCAGAATATTACATAGTCAAGTGACTGTTCCACCATTTTAAAATATCGTTCATGGAATGCCTAATTTTAAGGTACGTTATTTTCTATTTCTTTCATGAGAAACATGTGCCACGAGCACTGAGTGAAGTGACTTGCTATGTGAAATTATTAAATATGAACTAATTAAATATTATTTCCATGAAAAATCATTTTTCATCTTAGGATACACAGTCTGTAGTTTTTCTCCTCCATAATAATTAGATGGCATGTTACATTGTCTACTAAGATCACAATATTGAAAACATAGCAGCTTTATATAAAAGAATGTTCATCCCAATGTGCTATCAGATGATAAGAAACTAATTAAAATGAAAGGAAGTCAGGACATAGCCATGCTTTGTCTCACTGAAAAAGCATGCCTATTTGATTAAGAAGCAACCCTACTCACTTGGAGTCTTATGGGATACTATTTTTCAGATGTTTTATGAGTTTAAGTAGTGTTAGGAGAGAGAGGTATTTTGAATTGATTTAAGCAACTTATTGTTTACAACCAAAGACTGATTGAAAGTCAATAAAAATGACAATTCTATATCATTCCTGATAGAATTCTGTATGAAATGTCTCTCTCTATATAGAATAGCAATGGCTAAATCCCATGACCCCTTCAGCTAAAATATTAGCTTGAGAAACTCCTCATTTCAAAAGTTAAAGTGACCAATATTTTGAACAGAATGTGTTTTAAGTAACAAGTTTTGGCTAGGAGTTGTAATGTTTATCTTTCCAAAAAATGAAGTCTATTATACTCTGATCATAATCAAATTGTGCCATACCTATAATCTGTCAAGGGCAAATAACAAGAAATGGGCCCACTGTTCAGCATGTGCCCTGAACTTGGGCTGGTGCAGGCAGTATATCCTGGGTGATTTATATTTACTTTGAGCTTCATAATCATAGGTACTGGGAAAGAAAGTTGAGTCAGCGATTAAGTAACTTATTTTTCTTAACTATAGAAAGATGGTAATGACAACCCTGTATGTGAGACAGCAAAAGAGACACAGATGTATAGAACAGTCTTTTGGACTCTGTGGGGGGGGGGGGGCGGTGATTTGGGAGAATGGCATTGAAACATGTGTAATATCATATAAGAAACAAATCGCCAGTCCAGGTTCGATGCAGGATACAGGAAGCTTGGGGCTGGTGCACTGGGATGACCCAAAGGGATGATATGGGGAGGGAGGTGGAAGGGGGATTCAGGATTGGGAACACATATGCACCCGTGGCGGATGCATGTTGATGTATGGCAAAACCAATACAATATTGTAAAGTAAATAATAATAATAATAATTTTAAAAAAATAAATAAAAGGAAAACAGTTGAGTCACAATATTAGCTTCAGGTATACAACATAGTGATTCAAAATTTTTATAGATAATACTCCATTTAACAGTAAAGAATCCACCTGCAGTGAAGGAGACCTGGGTTCGATCCCTGGGTGGGGAAGGTCCCCTGGAGAAGGGCATGGCAACCCACTCCAGTATTCCTGCCTGGAGAATCCCATGGACAGAGGAACCTAGTGGGTTACAGCCCCTAGGGTCGCAAAGAGTAGGACACGACTGAAACAATTTCGTGTGCACACACTATTCTATTCCATTGGTCTGTGTGTTTGTTTTTGTGTCAGTACCAGAGGGTACACAGAACTTGCATCTTCAGGGATCTAGTCAATGGCTAAATTTCCAAGCAAAAATACTCTTCCTATTCTTTGCTTCCCTTGCTCTATCAAACATATAGCAGTACCATAATGAGATGCCATTTCATACCATTAGCATCGCTGGTATCAAAAAAATAAAAACCAGGAAATAACAAGTGTTGGCGAAGACATGGAAAAATTAGAACCCTCATGCATATCTGAGAGTAATATAAAATGGTGCAACCTCTGTGGAAAATGGTTTTATGGTCCCTCAAAAAGTAAAACATAGAATGACTGTATCATCCAGTATTTCCACTTCTGGATATATACCCAGAAAAATTGAAAGCAAAGACTTAAAAGATACTTGTATATCAGTGTTTATGGCAACATTATTCACAGCAGAAAAAGGCAACAACCCTACTGTGCATTAACAGATGAATGGAAAAACTGTAACATGCCCATGAAATGGTATATTATTTAGCCATAAACAGAAATGAAATTCTGATATCTACTATGACATGGCTGAACCTTGAGAACATACTAAGTAAAATAAGCCATACACAAAAGGACAAATATCACATGATTACACTCACATATGGTACTTGAAATAGAAACAAAGTAGAATACAGAATACTAAGGGCTGGGGAAGGAGGGGAACAGGGATATTGTTTAATGGGCACAGAGTGTCTGTATGGGATGATAAGAAACTTCTGGAAATGGACAGTGGTGATAGTTACATGATTTTGTGAAGTACTTAATGCTAGCAAGTTACACACTTAAAATTCTTAAAATGGCAAATGTTATGTTATATGCGAAAGTGTTAGTTGCTCAGTTGTGCCTGACTCTTTGCAATCCCATGATCTACAGCCCACCAGGCTCCTCTGTCCATGGGATTTTTCAGGCAAGGATACTGGAGTGGCTTACCATTTCCTTCTCCAGCGGATCTTCCCAACCCAGGGATAAAACCCGTGTCTCCTGCACTGCAGGCAGATTCTTTACTGATTGAGCTACCAGGGAAGCCCCGGTATGTTATGTATACTTTACCACAATTTTTTTTTTTTTAATAAATACAGCACTAGAAGCCACAATGCCCACTTCTGACTCTCCCCCATGCCCCACACAAACCATGATTCTATTGGCATTTGCTGCCAGTCCTGGGACCACTGAAAGCACCCCAAGAATCCCTGGAACTGTCTGTACTGGGTAACCCTGACAAATCTGCTGTAAGGCCAGCATGTCCCTGATAGGAAATACTGTGATGCCTTCCAGGTGATGGTTTTAAGAGGCCACTGGGCTCCTGAACCCTCAGTTTTGTTTTTTGGTTTCTTTTTTTAAGTGGTAAAAGTTATTTTTTTTAAAAATAAAACTGATTTACAATATTGTGTTAGTTTCCACTGTACAATGAAGTGAATCAGCCATATGCATACATACATCCCCTCTCTCTTGGACATCCCTCCCACCCACCTCACTATCCCACCCCTCTAGGTCCTCACAGAGCCCTGAGCTGAGTTCCCTGTGCTATGCAGCAGCTTCCCACTCGCTATCTATTTTACACATAGTAGTGTGCATATGCCAATCCTAACCTCCAAGTTAATCCCACCCTTCCCTTCTCCCCATCTGCATTCTCTATCTATGTCTCTATTCCTGCCTTGGAAATAGATTCATCTGTACCATTTTTCTAGAATTCCATATATATGTGTTAATATATGATACTCATTTTTCTCTTTGACTTCATTGCTGTACTAGTTATAGTAGCCAGGACATGGAAACAACCCAAATGTCCAGCAACAGATAAATGGATATAGAAGATGTGGTACACACACACACACACACACACACACACACACACGAATATTAATTAGCCACAAAAAAAGGAAGAAAATAGGATCATTTATAGAGACAAGAATGGCCCTAACATCTGTGAAACAGAGTGAAGTAAGTCAGAAAGAGAAAAAAAAAAATTGCATATTAACACATATATGCAAGTTATTTTAAACATTATGAAACAATGCCTTGAATTGTGTATTGATACGAATTGTATGACTCTTCAAATTCTATGTGTTTAATTAGGCTGTAAAAGCATTAGTATTATAAGTATGCACCTGATAGAGTAATTTAATTCTTTAAAGCATTTGAATATTATTGGTTGAAAAAAATGGGAATTTTATATAGAACCCCCACTCTCAGAAACATTTAACCTTGAGGAAAACGTTAACCATCAATAAATGAAAGCTTCCATCAAGGAGCTACATTGGTCTAAGCAAAACAGTGCTTTAAACATACCCGAGTGCCTGGACTAAAGAAAATTCCTCTGCTATCATCCAATCTGGGCTTCCCTGAATCCAGCTGGTAAAGAATCCGCCTGCAGTGCATTATCCAATCTATCATCCTTCTGGCAGTAAGAGAACAACCCCATCCCTCAGACTAGTGGCTGCTCCATCACATTCCTGACACAGATAAAGCAGTTATATTCTCTCTGAATTCCCTATTTCTCCTGCCCTTGAAGTAAAGGGTAATGGCAAAATCTGGGAATCATCATAGCAAAGCACACAAAAGTACAACAGAACTGTTGGCTACTGTGTTTTCCTCTGCCATAACAAAGGAGGTTTTCTGGTAAGATACTAGGTAAATATAAACCTGTGACTCTCTCTAGGGTTCAGAAACATCCTGGTGCAAATTAAAATATGTGCCACCCAAGTGATGACTGTATCTTCTACCTCTCTTGGCCACAGGAGTAGTTGAACCAGGAACAACGCCTCAGCACCTGCCTCCTTACTCAGTGCATTACTGTTTCTCGGTGGGTAAGACAATACCTGGAATCAATAATACCTCCAGGACTAGAGTAAGATAACCTGAAATCAGCAATTCTTAGAACCAAGAGGACCTCTAAGTCTATGCGGTCTAGCTCTCTCATTTTACAAATGAAGAAACTGAGGCAAGGAAAACTGTAAAGACCTGCCTGGGGTCACACTTTTCATTAGTGATGGAGAGAACTGACCTTCAGAGGTCTCCACTGTTCATTTGAGTTCACCTTAAGAATATGCTCTGTTGTGGACACAATAGAAGCATCCAGGCTTCTGAAAGGTAGTCATGGTCTGGGTAAGTTCATTTCATTTGAAGGATGGCTCCAAGTAGAGAGAATATGTTTTTCTCTCTTCGAGCTATTTATTCTGAGTCATTGCTTAGGATGCTGGCCTCCATTTGAATGATTCATGCCATGACAGCCACTACAGACTTGAAACTCTTAAAATGTCATTGGGCCTATGATGTATTGGATTTTACTTAACACAGAGAAAATGCAACTTGTTCAAAAGTGATATTTTTCTATCCCTCTGTGGTTGGGGTTTGGTGAATGGTATCATAAGAAATTTCAAATGGAAGCTTTCAGTTTGGGGATTTTTTTTTTCCTGCTAGCAAACTTTGACTAGTGATACAGCTAGTGTATATATTATAAACTAATTTGCTTTGTCACTAGTAAGTAGGAGAATGGTTACAATTGAGTTTGTGGCCTAGACTCCACTGATTTACCAACACTCTATGATTTGATTCTCATCCCAACTGACAGCCTTCTCTACAATGTCTCATGTTACCAAGAAGAAAAAGACTGGATTCAAGTCCAAGCTTACCTTTGCTACTTCTGCAGCCTTAGAAGAACCATCAGCTTTTCTTTATCCTGGTTTTCTCATCTCTGAATTTTTGATACCAATTCCAGTTTTTGTCTACATCATGAAGGATATTGTACAGGAGAGCTGAAATTAACCCATTCACAGATGCTTTAAAGAGAATACAGTTTTCTATCATTTAAGAAAGTAGGTCTCTTAATCACCTTCTCCCCACAGAAAAAAGAAATTATTCATGCAGGTCATAAGGAATTCAGGCTTCCCAAGTGGCTTGGTGGTAAAGGACCTGCCTACAATGCAGGAGATGCAGTTTTGAACCCTGGGTTGGGAAGATCCTCTGGAGGAGGGAATGGCAACCCACTCCAGTATTCTTATCTGGAAAATCCCATGGACAGAGGAGCCCGGTGGGCTGCACTCCATAATGTCACAAAGAATCAGACATGACTGAAGTGACTGAACACATGCACACCTATGAAGAACTCAAGCACTGTGGTGGGGTAGGGTCCTTGGGTAGAGAACCAAAAGGAAATGTAGCATTTTCAGTAATTAAATCATGTGGTGTGTAAGCACTTATGGGAGCCAAATATGGACTGAGTTTTTGGACAAAAAAGCAGCTATGAGGCAGGGGTGGGTGATGGAAGGAGTGGTGTAGAGACTGAGTGGTAAGGTTACTCTAAACAAAGGACAAATACAGGAGAGAAAAAAGCGAAATATTTAACAAGAGGGGGTGAGGTAATAGAAATGCTAGGAAAACCAGGATAGAAAAATCAATGGATATCTCCTCCTGCAGATTCCATTTCCATTTAGACTCCTTAGTCTTTACACCTATGTGTAGTGTTAGTGAGTGATTCAGTGAATAAGTATTAAGTGGCACCTACTGCGTGCTGGGCTCTGTTCTAGACCTTGGGAAAATTATTGAATACAACAGATGAAAACTCTGACCTCATATTACTTACATTTTAGTAGCAGGCAGGGGAAGGGAGGAAGAATGAGCAACAAACAGAAAAACAGACATTTTCAATAGAGGTAATTTCAGAGTGCAATTAGTGCCTTAAAACCTAAAGTAGGGCAACAAGATCGATAACAGCAAGTCACAGAAGGGCACTAAATTATCTAGGGTGGTCAAAGGTGGACTCTCTGAGGAGAGGGCATTGAGCTCACAACTCTTTGGGTTGTAAGTGGTAAAAATCCACATCAAGCTACATTAAGAACAGATTTCATTGACCCAAAAGGTGAATGGGATACGGAATAGCCCTGCGATTGAATGAGCAATTGCAGGGTCCAGGGCCTTGCAGCCTTAAAGATGGGGAATTAGAGAATACAACCTTCTCTTCTGCCTCTTGCCCCGTCTCATCTCAGTAGCCTCAGATTCACATCCTCCCATTTAGGCTACGTCAAAAAAGAGAACAATGTTTTTCCCAGAGATGACCTCTCAATCCCAGAAAATGGTTTTGTTCAGATGTGAGTTATAAGGTCATCCCTATGGCAGGGATGGTGGGAGAAAAATGAGAGGAAGGAGCATTTACCAGAGAAGAAGATGGAAAAGCTCTGTGGACAACACAATAGCTACCAAGATTTGCTACATTCCACCACTTGACTTCCTAACACAAGAGGTACCCTTGCCCCCTACATTACATTTTAAAATGCCCACCTATCAAAATGCCAGTGTCCCATGTACAATGGAAAACATGCCCACCCTTTCCAAAGCAACAACCTGTCACATCATTTGCTATATCAAATCCCAAGTCTTGTCACAGTCTTGCCAAATAATAAATTTAACCACCCCAACATAGCCAGTATAAAATTACAGGGGAGTGTTATTCACTTCAGTTAAAAATTCCCATTTGGAAAGTGTCGAAAGGAGAAAGACTTCCGTGACCATAGAATAAGTCCTTGAATGAATTTCTCTTCCTGGCCCTGGACACTTGTCAGAAAAGTTGACTATAACCATTGGCCTCCTTGGAAAAGCCTAAGACAGAATTAGTACTTGATACTTGGTGTTAACAATGAGTCATCCTCTTCCCACAGTACAATTACAACTGTGGTAAGGAGAGCCTTAGGGGTTAAGTAATTATAAGGCACATTTTGCCAGCCTGGGGGTTTCTTTATCAATGTAGTTTCCTTAAAATTCCAATTTATATCTGATTTAATTCTTGAACCGTCTACTACATAGTTACCAACACTAGAGATGTTGTCAGAACATGACCCTTAAATCTGACCTTAGCGAACAATTTCTTTATCAGAACACTAAATTTTCTTTACTTATCAGAACACTGAATTTTCAAAGTCAAGCTCATATAAACATGGAAATTAAGGTTGTGACAGCCTTTTCCCCTGATTTCAGCTGACCCCCCTATGTCTGTAAAAATAAACTACTTTAGTCAATACATTAGGCAGATCTCATTCAGTTGCAAGAAATAGAAATCAAACTCATATTGACTGAAAGAAAAAATATTTTGTTGGCTTCCTAACAAAACTGTGTCCTGATGAAGGTCATGGGAGCAAAAAAAGATGTGCAGGAATCAGGATCTTAGGCTCTATCTGAATTTCTATGTGGCTTTATGATTGGCTTCATCTATAGACTCTGGGTAATAGGAGACAAGATGGCTATCAGTGGTCTCAGACTCAAAGCCTCTGAGGCAATAAACCTCACTGGAAACAAAAATATGCTTAGGCAGAAAAAGAGATACAAACATAGAGAATAAACACATGGATACCAAGTGGGGGGTGGTGGAAGGAATTGGATGATCGGGATTGACATATATAGACTATACATACTAGGTATAAAACAGGTAACTAATGAGAACATACTGTATAGCCCAGGAAACTCTACTTAACACACTGTGATGACCTGATGAGAAGGAAATCCAAAGAAAGGGGATTTATGTATATGTATGGCTGTCTGGGGAGGCCTTACAAATTGCTGTGAAAAGAAGAGAAGCGAAAAGCAAAGGAGAAAAGGAAAGATATAAGCATCTGAATGCAGACTTCCAAAGAATAGCAAGAAGAGATAAGAAAGCCTTCCTCAGCGATCAATGCAAAGAAATAGAGGAAAACAACAGAATGGAAAAGACTAGAGATCTCTTCAAGAAAATTAGAGATACCAAGGGAACATTTCATGCAAAGATGGGCTTGATAAAGGACAGAAATGGTATGGACCTAACAGAAGCAGAAAAGACATGAAGAAGAGGTGGCAAGAATACACAGAAGAACTGTACAAAAAAGATCTTCACAACCCAGATAATCACGATGGTGTGATCACTGACCTAGAGCCAGACATCCTGGAATGTGAAGTCAACTGGGCCTTAGAAAGCATCACTACAAACAAAGCTAGTGGAGGTGATGGAATTCCAGTTGAGCTATTTCAAATCCTGAAAGATGATGCTGTGAAAGTGCTGCACTCAATATGCCAGCAAATTTGGAAAACTCAGCAGTGGCCACAGGACTGGAAAAGGTCAGTTTTCATTCCAATTCCAAAGAATGCTCAAACTACCGCACAATTGCACTCATCTCACACGCTAGTAAAGTAATGCTCAAAATTCTCCAAGCCAGGCTTCAGCAATATGTGAACCATGAACTTCCTGATGTTCAAGCTGGTTTTAGAAAAGGCAGAGGAACCAGAGATCAAATTGCCAACATCCGCTGGATCACGGAAAAAGCAAGAGAGTTCCAGAAAAACATCTACTTCTGCTTTATTGACTATGCCAAAGCCTTTGACTGTGTGGATCACAATAAACTGCAGAAATTCTGAAAGAGATGGGAATACCAGACCACCTGATCTGCCTCTTGAGAAATTTGTATGCAGGTCAGGAAGCAACAGTTAGAACTGGACATGGAACAACAGACAGGTTCCAAATAGGAAAAGGAGTTCGTCAAGACTGTATATTGTCCCCCTGTTTATTTAACTTACATGCAGAGTACATTGTGAGAAACGCTGGGCTGGAAGAAACACAAGCTGGAATCAAGATTGCCAGGAGAAATATCAATAACCTCAGATACGCAGATGACACCACCCTTATGGCAGAAAGTGAAGAGGAACTAAAAAGCCTCTTGATGAAAGTGAAAGTGGAGAGTGAACAAGTTGGCTTAAAGCTCAACATTCAGAAAACGAAGATCGTGGCATCTGGTCCCATCACTTCATGGGAAATAGATGGGGAAACAGTGTCAGACTTTATTTTGGGGGGGCTCCCAAATCACTGCAGATGGTGATTGCAGCCATGAAATTAAAAGACGCTTACTCCTTGGAAGGAAAGTTATGACCAACCTAGATAGCATATTCAAAAGCAGAGACATTACTTTGCCAACAAATGTCCGTCTAGTCAAGGTTATGGTTTTTCCAGTGGTCATGTATGGATGTGAGAGTTGGACTGTGAAGAAAGCTGAGTGGTGAAGAATTGATACTTTTGAACTGTGGTGTTGGAGAAGACTCTTGAGGGAGGAGGGAGGAGGGTTCAGGATGGGGAACACATGTATACCTGTGGCGGATTCATTTTGATATTAGGCAAAACTAATACAATTATGTAAAGTTTAAAAATAAAATAAAATTAGAAAAAAAAAAAAAAAAAGAAAGAGAGTCCCTTGGACTGCAAGGAGATCCAACCAGTCCATTCTAAAGGAGATCAGCCGTGGGATTTCTTTGGAAGGAATGATGCTAAAGCTGAAACTCTAGTACTTTGGCCACTTCATGTGAAGAGTTGACTTGTTGGAAAAGACTCTGATGCTGGGAGGGATTGGGGGCAGGAGGAGAAGGGGACGACAGAGATGAGATGGCTGGATGGCATCACTGACTCGATGGACATGAGTCTGAGTGAACTCTGGGAGTTGGTGGTGGACAGGGAGGCCTGGCGTGCTGCGATTCATGGGGTCACAAAGAGTCGGACACGACTGAGCGACTGAACTGAACTGAACTGAACTGATGGCTGATTCATTTTGCTACATAGCAAAAACTAACACAACATTGTAAAGCAACTATATTCTAATAAAAATTAATTAACACAATATGCTTTCTTCCAACTTCATTCCTGGTGAAGAGCCATACTGGTTAGTCTTGGATCCTATTCCCTGCCTCTCTAGTAGTTACAGGGCAAGTGGAGGGGAGGGACACAGTAAACTACTCTGTCTACCCAGATGAAAGAGTAAGAGCAAAGTCTGTTGGACCAATACTTTAGCCACCACTGTCCACAGTATTCACAAAACCCATCAATCAATTAGCCACAACTCTCCAGTAGAAAAAACACTGTTGTTTTCCACAATTAGAAACAAATACTGCCACCGAGTTAGGTGAGTTTTTCTGGTTTGCAATAGGACATTAAGGAACAGAGCAAAGCCTGACACCCCCCACCCACTATATCACCACTTTCTATCAGTTATTCATTCATTGTCTTATTTGACAAATATTTATGAAGTGGATACTATCTCCCAAGCATTGAGATAAGTGTTAGCTGTGTATCGATAAGCAGCATAGCCATGGTCTTCATCTTCATAAATGGGTATATACACACAATTAAACAAGCAGTCCCATGAAGTGAAGTAAGTGGCAAGGTAAGTAATGTACCTGATTCTGTTAGACAATATTACAGGGGTGTATAACCTAGTCTGGGGTTGAAGGTGGGGGCGGGTAAAGTATTCAGGGAAGACTTCTTGGGAGAAATAATATTTAAAATGATACCTACATGATGAGTAACAGCCAACTCTGAGGGGCAGAATGAAGTCCCTTTAAATATATAAATATTGTATGTCGATAAGCTCAGGGCACACATGGAGAAATGAACAAGTTAAAGATAGCCAGACTTTCTGTTTGCACTCAGTAGCATTATTTTCACTTACTTTCTTCTGAGAAGGACAAAACACCCGAGTGTGTCTATTTCCACTTCACTGCTTTCCCTCCAGGTCCATTTTGATGATCCCTAAAGCTAGAAAGGCCCAAATGGGGAAATGCAGTTCAGGAATCAGTAACCAAACAGGTTTCCTTTCCATTCCCCTTCAACCCATAATTTCAAGTAAAGTCCTACTGCCTCTAAGTGTCACTGCTCCTTCCGGCCCATGAAGTGGCCTCTCAGGGAATAACAGACAGGCAATAACAGCTGGCATTTTCCATAGAAATAGTTGGCCTTGCCTCAAATGTGATTTTTCCTCAAGCAGCTCGATGCCCATAAGAGCAGTTGACCTGCATCAGAATTATGTCCTTGCCTGTGTCTTCGTGTTAGATATGAGATGAGCTATTGCTAAGCTCCATCCAAGTCATCGGGGCCATGCATAAAAAATAAATAATTGAGCATGACTAAAATGAATAATCTATTATCAGATGCATTTGCATAATTAAGCTTGCTCCCCAAAATTGGCAGAGTACAAACCAGCAAAATGGCATTGCATAATATCGACCACAAAGCCCTGGAATGTGATTCTAGCAAAACACAATGAAGTCAGAGCTCTGTGTGTACAGATTAGATAAACAAATCAGCTCAGAGACTGGAAAACAAACTACATGCTCAGAATTTTGTTTTTAAATGTAGCTTCTTCTTTTCACTCAGAATAATGGCACTTCTGACCAAAAATAGGGACTTGGGAGAAGAAACGGGTACCAAGATCAAGAAGCCAGACTGGTGGTCAGAGGACCGGGGACCTAGGCTGTGATGCATCTCTGATGTGTTCTCATATCCTCTAGCCAGATGCATAACAATGCTTTGCTACCAGTTCATTTCTAAAATGGCATAACAGCAGACTGTCTACCTACACAACAGACTGTAAAAAGTACAAAGAAAACACAGAGAAGTCTGCCCTGGTTCCCATGCTGCTGTAGGAACACATGCAGCCTCCAGATGCCCACGTCTCCACCCTGGAGTCAGTGGTGGGCATGGGTTTGCTGCATGCTCTGTGGAAATTCATCTTGAACTGGAGTAGTTGCCCTTCCAACCTTTCCCTCTGCTTCTTATGTTGGAGAGAAGCGTCAGAGCCAGCAGCAAGCAGAGGCCCGGGGCTCTAAGTCAGTATTTCCTATAAAGGAATTTCTAAGAGGGAAGTAGAGTTGAGAAAGGCTGTATGGCCTCCTCTAGTAACCTATAAAGGCAGAAGCTGGAAAGTCAAGGAGAACTTTATCAGGATATCCTAGGATGGAGGGGGAAATTGTCAGCTTAAAGAAAACCCCAGACGTCTGGTTGTTTTTTCTTTTTAACTTAAGGGCCTTTTCATAGCACCAAGAGGAGAAAGCAGGCCACAGGCCTACATTTATATTGCCACTCTTCCTGTTCAGCTTTGTGAGCAGAAATTCTCAGATAAAAGCATGGTGTATCAGTGACATGTGTCACACATTGGTTACCAGCCTGATTTAATTTCCCTCCTCTTTCTCATGCTTCCCACTAGTGCTGCCTTCTAGGTCAAAGAAGACAATCTTCTGAAATAATGAGTACCATATTCTACCCATACTGTATGATATTCACATGTCACTAATTTAAATGGCACCATAATACTTATTAAGTCTGATAGCAAGCCTCAAATCAGTTACAATGGCTTCAGAGACTTCATTTCAAAGGCCTTCTTTCCCTCAATCTCAGGTCAAATTCAATTACCCAAATCAAGTTGTAGTTTCATGGAGTGGAAATGTATGTCCTTCAGCAGAGTAACTATTGGGGATACTGCACCAGACCTAAGTCAAGAACTTGAAATGGAAGAACGGAGGACAGCGATGACAGTGAGTGGGCGTCTGTCAAGTAGGAGCCTCTTCTATGGGGCCAGAGATCAAAGGGCTTCACTCTTGAGTCCTTCAGAGGGAGACTCTGTCTCAAGATAGTGTCTCAAGAACCTCTGTGTCAGCCTCTTAAAACTGGCCAGCAAGATACAACTAAAGAATTGGAATGGGCAAGTAAGAGCAGAAATGTAGAGATGAATGTGAGAAGGATGGGAAGAACAGAAACTAACAATGCTGACTTTTCCATTGTGCCTTTCTTACCAGCTACAGGGATTGAGAAGGAAAGAAAAAGAAGAGAAAACCTCTTGCAGAGAAGAGGTAAAAAGTGCACCATTCTATAAAGATTCACTGGGATGAGCTAAATAAAAAGGAATACAAAACACTGCCTGGCAAGATGTTACATGGTAGAAATGCCTATTATTGATTTCACTAGGATGGACCCAAGAGGCCTGTTTGCAGTAATTCAAATCTCTGGAAATAAGTCATTCGGTGTGAGCCACAGAGCATTAGAAAAATTGGATTTTGAAGAGAGTATTAAAAGAAAAAGAATGAGCCAGTGACAGAGCATACTTTGAAAGCTAAGGTTAAAAACATATATATATATTTTCTTTCCAGGGAGGAAACAATTGCTGTAGGAGGCATTGTGATTGTTTTCAAAGGCATTATGATGGACTGGCAGTCTCAATAAAAGGAATGGCAAGCTTGGAGTCTGAACTTGGGAATGAAAAATGGAAAGGCAACAATGGAAAATATTCACCATATACTTTCATCTTAGGGGTTCAGTATTAAAGTTTTATTAAGGACAGTAAATATATACTATAGATGGGTCTTGAAGACAATCTGAGAGCTTTGTATGGACAGGAAAAAATTTTTTTGGTATAAAAAATATCCCTTCACGTTCATACAAAATTCCTTCCTTGCTGCCTTGACGCTCTTCCATTCTGGCTCTTGCACCACTTACCCCTTCTCATTGGAAGGACTGATGCTGACGCTGAAACTCCAATACTTTTGCCACCTGATGCAAAGAACTGGCTCATTGGAAAAGACCCTGATGCTGGGAAAGATTGAAGGCAGGAGGAGAAGAGGGCAACAGAGGATGAGATGGTTGGATGGCATCACCAACTCAACGGACATGAGTTTGAGCAAGCTCCAGGAGTTGATGGACAGGGAAGCCTGGCGTGCTGCCGTCCACGGGGTCACAGAGAGTCGGACACAACTGAGCAACTGAACTGAACTGAACGGTTTGTCATCTCTGATCTGTTGACCTCATGATGTACTCACTATGTTTACTAAAGACCTTGATTGTGGTTCTTGATCTTTCTATCCATATTTGTCCTTAACAAACTTCAATCCCTCCAGACATCTCTAAGGTAGACAAGCTCTTGGCCTTCTTAATTCCGGTGACTTTCAACTTCACCTACATTTGCCACACAGAACCATATCTACACCATGGCTTTTTATCATCATTGGAATTTTCTGCCTGTGAAATTTCAATCATTCATTTCCTCATTCATTGTACAAATATCTATTGAATACCTACCTTATGTCAACCATTGTGCTAGTCACTGTAAAATAGTTATAGTTTTAAAAGATAATATTTCTTCCTCTGTGGAACTCATATACTAATTAAGGAGATAGAAAAACTAACAGGCCATTACAAATAGAATGACATAAATACTTTCTTGGTATATGATAGGAAAGATACAGGAAGAGCATCCAATCTAGACATAGGTTGTCATAGAAGGTTTCCTGTACAAGTAAAACCTAAACTGATACTTTAAGAATTAATACAAGTGCTAATTATTAGAGAAATGCAAGTCAAAACTACAATGAAGTGCCACCATTAAAAAAATCTACCAATAACAAATGCTGGAGAGTGTGTGGAGGAAAGGGAACCCTCCTACACTGCTGGTGGAAATGCAAGTTCATGCAGCTACTATGGAAACCAGCATGGAGGTTCCTCAAAACACTGAAAATAAAGTTACCAAATGATCCAGCAGTCCCCACTCCTGGCCATATATCTGGACAAAGTTATAATTCAAAAAGATACATGCATTCCTATATTCACAGCAGCACTACTTAGAATAGCCAAGATATGGAAACAGCCTAAATGTCCATCGACAGAGGAATGTATAAAGAAGACTCGTGTGTGTGTGTGTGTGTGTGTGTGTGTGTGTGTGTGTGTGTGTGTAGTTGTTTAATCACTTGGTTGTGTCTGACTCTTTTGCGACCCCATGGACTGTAGCTCTCCGGGCTTCACTGTCCATTGAATTTTCCAGACAAGATTACTGGAGTGGGTTGCCATTTCCCCTCCAGGAGATACACACACGCAGTGGAATACACAAAGGAATTTATCTACAAAATAGAAACAGACTCACGGATACAGGAAACAAAATTGTGGTTTCCAATGGAGAGGGAGTGGACAGAGGATGGACTGAGAGTTTGGAACTGACAGCTGCAAGCCATTATATTTGGAATGGATGCACAACAAGGCCCCACTGGATAGTACAGGGAGCTACTTTCAGTATCCTGTAATAAACCATAGTGGAAAAGAATATTGTGTGTGTGTATAAACAGAATCACTTTGCCATGTAGCAGAAATTAACACAACATTGTAAATCAACTATACTTCAATACAATAAATTTTAAAAAATGAGTATAAGAGGCCAAGAGGAAAGACAGGATCCAGATCAAGATGGTGAAGTAGAAAGATCCTGAACTCACCTCTCCCCACAAATGCACCAAAACTACAACTATTTACATACAGAATAGTGATCTCTGAGAATGATCTAAAGAGTAACAGAACAGATTTTTAAAACTAAGAATATAAAGAGAAGGCCACATCAAGACAAAGTAGGAGAGACACTGGCATGGTCTGTCAGAACCCAAACCCTATTGCAACAATTCACAAACAGAAGAGGTATCACAACCATGGC
Source organism: Bos indicus x Bos taurus (assembly GCF_003369695.1). NCBI lineage: Eukaryota > Metazoa > Chordata > Mammalia > Artiodactyla > Bovidae > Bos > Bos indicus x Bos taurus. The sequence goes on from NC_040101.1 coordinate 39,575,708, forward strand.
GTTTCCCCCTGAGGTATGAGGGGCCCAAGTCTTATGTCAAACTCCCCAACCTGAGGGACCTGCAGCAGGAAGATGAGCCTTCATAATGTCTAGTCTTGAAACCACTGGGGCTTACCTCCAGGGAGCCAGAGGGCTGTGGGAAAGTGAGATTCTACTCTTGAAGGACTTTTGCACAAACTCCCTCATTCTAAGTCCTAGTGCATCAGCTGCAGCTGAGCCATACAAGCACCTGGGTCATGCAAAAAAAAAAAAAAATTACTGACTAATTTTAGAATGTGTGGAAGAATAGGGATCTGGTAAAACTTCTTCCAGAGACAGAAGTACTAGTTGGTGCCTTCTTTAAAAAAAGTCTTCTACCTAACTCATCCAACACTGGCAGGTGCCATTTCTGCCACTCTCCATCATTAGCTAACACTGGGCACCCAGCATTCCCCTGAGAAACAACCCACTCGACCCAGCCAGTCCCTGCAAGACAACTCTCACCCTCCTGGCTGGCAGTGGTACCCCCCAAGAGGCTCCTGCCCTGGACAGCTAGCCCTGTCCATCTGATGGCAGGACTCAGCCAGCAAAAGCACCCTTCCACAGTGGTTCCCACTCCAGGGGATCAGCTTGACACACCAGTACACCCACATATTCATGGTCAGGTCTACTAGACAGCCAGGTGAAGGACCAGCTCCACTCACTAGAGTATCCACATTAGGCTCTGCCAAATCATATAGCTAGCTGGCCTGGGAATAAATCCTGTCCACCAGGATGTTTGCATCAGCAGCAGCCCAACCACAAAAGAAAGGGTCCACGCAGCCCAAACTGGGGATACCTCTGGAACACCTGGTTCTGGTAACCAGTGGGTATTGTGCCACTGGTCTCCACAGGACAACTTCTACCTAAGATCACTCTTTTAAGACCAGGAGATGTATATATACAAACAGTTATGTGAAAATGAGGAGGCAAAAGAAGGCATTCCAAACAAAAGAGCAAGACAATAGTATTGGGAAAAGGAACTAAGCAAAACAGAGATAAGCAGTTTACTAGATACAAAATTCAAAACAGCAGTCCTAAAGATGCTTATCAAACTTGGGAGAAAAATTGATGAACTTAGTGAGAATCTCAACAAAGAGATAGAAAATATGAAAAATAACCAATGAAAACTGAAGAATACAATATTAAAATGAAAAATACAGTTGAGAAAATCAACAGCAGATTAGAAAATGCAAAAGATGGATCAGCAATCTAGAAGACATGCTAGTGGAAATCACTCAATCAGAGCAGGAAAAAAAAATTTTTTTTTTAATGAGGATAGTTTAAGAGACCTCTGGGACAACATCAAGCAAATACTAACATTTGCATTATAAGAAAGACAAGAGAGAGAGAGAAAGTGACATAAAACCTATTTGAAGAAATAATGGTGAGAACTTTCCTAATCTGGAGAAGGAAACAGACATCCATGTCGGGAGCCGCGTTAGGCATTACTGACAAAATGGAGGCACGGCCTCCAGCCCCCTCTCCTCATTCTGCAGGCATGGACCCAGCATTAAGGAGTTAGGCCTTGTAATTCTGACTTGTCTTTTCCTCTCCTCAGCTGAGTTGACCGAAAAGGAATATTAAGGTGCTTATTGTTCTTGGGAGGAGCATGAGAAGGCACAAAGCCTTCTGCAGCTGTGCTCAGAAAGTAATTCATAAAGTTAATCATTGACATTTGTTCAAGGACTTTTACAAAAGAGTGTTCCAGGATGAGCACATAGGCCGTAGCTTGAGACCATGGGAGGGATTGCTATCTGAAGCCTATTTGTGAGGAGAATGTTTATGGCAAAGGAGTTTACTGAATTTAGGGCTTAGAAATAATTAAAACAGTTAGAAGTTAGAGATTTAAGGAATGTTGTAAAGTTAGCATATTTTACTATAGCTTATAGAAGTTAGGAATTTTTAGAGACACTATAGCTAGAATTGATGCTTTTGAAGTGTGGTGTTGGAGAAGACTCTTGAGAGTCCCTTGGACTGCAAGGAGATCCAACCAGTCCATTCTGAAGGAGATCAGCCCTGGGATTTCTTTGGAAGGAATGATGCTAAAGCTGAAACTCCAGTACTTTGGCCACCTCATACGAAGAGTTGACTCATTGGAAAAGACTCTGATGCTGGGAGGGATTGGGGGCAGGAGGAGAAGGGGACAACAGAGGATGAGATGGCTGGATGGCATCACTGACTCAATGGACGTGAGTCTCAGTGAACTCCGGGAGTTGGTGATGGACAGGGAGGCCTGGCGTGCTGTGATTCATGAGGTCACAAAGAGTCGGACACGACTGAGCGACTGATCTCATCTGACCTGATCTGATAGCTAGAAGCCTTTTTAAGAGATAGTGAGCTCAGGATGTTAGGGGCAAACAGGATTTAGGAAGATAAGTAGTAAACTGAGGAATGTAGCATGAATTACAATGTAATCACAAATTAACTATAGGACACATTAGAGGAGGTAGATAATAGATGATAAGGCTGATTTGGAGAGAATCACTGAAGGAGGAACACTGTTTGAAGAGCAACAATGATTTATGGAGATAATAAATCTGGGAGAGGGGGAACTGAAAATGTCAAACCTCTGGCCTAATGTTTTTGTAAAAGTATAAAAGAGAATCTTAAATTTGGAATAAACAGGCAGTCCAAGAAAAATGAGAGGCTGCTGCATTTCTCTCGCCGACACCGTCTATCTTTTCATAAAGATGAATTCAACCAGGTTGAATCCCTGATTGCTGGAGTTGGACTCCGGCACATCCATGTCCAGAACACAGAGAGCTCCAAAGAAGATGAACCAAAGAGGTCCACACCAAGACACAGTAAGTGAAATGTCAAAAGTTAAAGAGAGAGCCTTAAAACTAAGGAGAGAAAAACAACTAGTAGTGCATAAGAGAATCTCATAAGCTGGTTTTTAGGACAAATTGTATAGGGAAGTAGGGTCTGGCATGACATATCCAAATTTCTGAAAGGAAAAAAGTGCAATTGAGAATAAGCTACCCAGCAAGGTTATCATTCAGAATTGAAGGAGAGATAAGAAGTCTCCCAATTAAGCAAGAGCTAAATGAGCTCATTACACTGACCCAGCCTCACAAGAAATGTTAAAGGGACTTCCTCAAATGGAAAAGAAAAGATCATAACTGGAAATAAGAAAATTATAAAAGAAAAAAAGCTCAATAATAAAGGAAAACACAGCACATATAGTGGATCAACCACTTAACAAAGTGCTGTGAAACTTAAAAGACAAACTAGTAAAATCATCTAAATCTAAAATAATGATTTAAGTAATACACAAAATGAAAAGATGTAAAATATAACGAGTCGCCAGTCCAGGTTCGATGCACAGTACTGGATGCTTGGGGCTGGTGCACTGGGACGACCCAGAGGGAGGGTTGGGGGTGGGGAGGAGGGAGGAGGGTTCAGGATGGGGAGCGCGGGTGTACCTGTGGCGGATTCATTTCAATGTTTGGCAAAACTAGTAAAATATTGTAAAGTTTAAAAATAAAATAAAATTTAAAAAATATATATATAAAGTGAAAAAAATAAAATAAAAATAAGGCTTAAATGCAAAAAAAAAATATGACATAAAAAGCATAAAACTTGGAAGGGAAGGAGTAAAAATGTAGTGCTTTTAGAATGCATTTGAACTAAAGTTAACATTAACTTAAAACAGACTTAAAACCATGAAATTCATATTATATATTGCCATTCATATTATATCATATTATATATGAACCTCATGATAACCACAAATCAAAATCTATCACTGGGATGTACTATACAGCATAGAGAATAGAGTCAATAATGTTACAGTGACTTCTTGTGGTGATAGACAAATACTAGACTTGTTGTGGTGATCAGTTCACAATGTATATAAATCTCAAATCATTATGTCATATACCTGAAACTAATGCAATATTGTGTGTCAACACACAGAAACCAAAAATACTAGTTAGCCAAGCTAAAGTGGGTATGTGTGAGAGAGGGTATGTTCCAGATAGAGGAAATAAACATTCAGAGGTAAAAGGAGGCATGGCATATTTGGGATTTTGAAAGTTGTTCAGAATGGCCAGACTTAATAGCTGATGAACTATATATGTTTGTTGAGAGAGGACATAGTGGGATGTTGCCCTACTTCTGGTTGAACATTGAGGTGAGTGTTTGTGTCATCTCCTGAGGAGGGAATGGTAGAAGAAACGCAGAAAGAGAGGAAAAGATAAGAGTTTAATTTAGGCTATGTTGAGTCCTATGAGTTTGACATCACTCTGGAGTTGCTAAGTCATCATCGCCCCTCACCCCCACTCATCTTTACCTGCCAATACACAAGAACAAGCGAATGCTTCACTACCTACCTGTGTCTTCTCTCAACAACTAAGAGCCAGTTTTGCATGCTAAGTCCCTTCAGTCATGTGCGACTCCGTGTGACCCTATGGATTGTGGCCCACCAGGCTTCTCTGTGCATGGGATTCCCCAAGCAAGAATACTGGAGTGGGTTGCCATGCTCTCCTCCAGGGGATCTTCCATACCCAAGGATCAAACCTGAGTCTCATGTCTCCTGCATTGGCAGGAGAGTTCTTTATCACTAGTGATACCTGGGAAGCCCAAGACTCAAGTTTAGAAAATATTCAATGATGACCACAGCCCATTCATGCCATCCCATATTTATCTGTTTATCACACTGTGCTGCAATTTGCTCTCTGCTTGTTTGTCTCTGTTACTGGTCTGTAAATTCTCTAAGCAATGGAAAGGTTGTGGTTGATGGTGTTACTGTTTTTGAAGCAGGAACCTTAAAAAATGTGATCTATTCTTTTATCACTCATTTTTTAGATTTACTTTTCAATCCTTATGCTAGCAGGAATCCCTAAAGCTATGACACAATTCATTTCTTTCCTTCTTATCCCAAGTCTTCCTTCTTAATACAATAGATACTAAATCATAACACATAATAGCTAATAGAACCACTTAAAACACTATCTCACACAATTTTTGCCTTTCTTTTGCTTCTCCATGTTTAACGACTGCTAAGTGGGTACTTGTTAAAGTTTAATGAATGATTGATTACTTGCATAAACAAACAAAGCAGAATGAATAAAGTAGCATTTTAATAGCTTTTTAGGAGGGAACTGTTTTGGGGTAGGAAAAGTGAATCTATACATTACACTTTGGAAGGCTGCACTGCAACAAAGAATTCACTAAACTGTTGTTCCAATAAGTCAAACAGGAACTGGGGGCTTCAGGACAGACAGGAGGAGATAGAGTAAGAAGGAGAGGATGCAGCTGGAGCATCTGGTGGAAGAAAGATGCCCAGGGAGGAATCTTGAAGGTGGAGTGACTGGGTATTTTTTTTAAAAATAGAACTATCTACTATATAATTTGGATTTATGGCACGGATTTAGTGCACACTTTCTGTCTCCTATCCCATCTGTGGGTCTAGAGCTATCCTCAACTGCCTTATGTGAACCTTTTTTGTGCAAATTCGTTTCTTCTCTGGATCAATGTACAAGTAAAAAAATAAATAAAATAGTAAAAAAAAAAAAAAAGTAAAGATCCATAAAATACCAAGGGAAGGTGAGTCCTGAGGGATTCACCAAGTCTTGGATGTCTACCAGGTATGGATGAGCAGTTGAAGTAATTTCATTTAACTCTCTTAGATGGTTAGTTTTATGTGTCAGTTTAATGGGACCACATAGTAACTAGACATCTAGTTAAACATATTTTTTGGGTATGTCTGTGAGGATGTTTCTGGATGAGAATAACATTTGAATAGGCAAACTGTAAAATAGAATGCCCTCCCCAATGTTGATGGGCCCTATCCAATTTTTTGAAGTCTTGATAAAACAAAAATGCTGAGTGAGTCTTGCTCTGGCTATCTTGTCTTCAAGCTGGAACATCACTCTACTCCTGTCTTTGGACTTGACTCAATCTGAAGTTTCCATCATTGGCTCCCCTGGATTTGCAACTTGCTGACTGATTCTGAACTCCTTATTACCAAATTCAGCTTAAATTGAAGAAAGTAGGGAAAACCACTAGACCATTCAGGTATGACCTAAATCAAATACCTTATGATTATACAGTGGAAGTGAGAAATAGATTTAAGGGACTAGATCTGATACATAGAGTGCCTTGATGAACTATGGAATGAGGTTTGTGACATTGTACAGGAGACAGGGATCAAGACCATCCCCATGGAAAAGAAATGCAAAAAGGCAAAATGGCTGTCTGGGGAGGCCTTACAAATCTCTGTGAAAAGAAGAGAAGCAAAAAGCAAAGGAGAAAAGGAAAGATATAAGCCTCTGAATGCAGAGTTCCAAAGAATAGCAAGGAGAGATAAGAAAGACTTCCTCAGTGATCAATGCAAAGAAATAGAGGAAAACAACAGAATGGGAAAGACTAGAGATCTCTTCAAGAAAATTAGAGATACCAAGGGAACATTTCATGCAAAGATGGGCTCAATAAAGGACAGAAATGGTATGGACCTAACAGAAGCAGAAGATATTAAGAAGAGGTGGCAAGAACACACAGAAGAACTGTACAAAAAGATCTTCATGACCCAGATATTCACGATGGTGTGATCACTCACCTAGAGCCAGACATCCTGGAATGTGAAGTCAAGTGGGCCTTAGAAAGCATCACTATGAACAAAGCTAGTGGAGGTGATGGAATTCCAGTGGAGCTATTTCAAATCCTGAAAGATGATGCTGTGAAAGTGCTGCACTCAATATGCCAGCAAATTTGGAAAACTCAGCAGTGGCCACAGGACTGGAAAAGGTCAGTTTTCATTCCAATCCCAAAGAAAGGCAATGCCAAAGAATGCTCAAACTACCACATAATTGCACTCATCTCACATGCTAGTAAAGTAATATTCAAAATTCTCCAGGCCAGGCTTCAGCAATACGTGAACCGTGAACTTCTTGATGTTCAAGCTGGTTTTAGAAAAGGCAGAGGAACCAGAGATCAAATTGCCAACATCCGCTTGATCATGGAAAAAGCAAGAGAGTTACAGAAAAACATCTATTTCTGCTTTATTGACTATGCCAAAGCCTTTGACTGTGTGGATCACAATAAACTGTGGAAAATTCTGAAAGAGATGGGAATACCAGAGCACCTGACCTGCCTCTTGAGAAATCTGTATGCAGGTCAGGAAGCAACAGTTAGAACTGGACATGGAACAACAGACAGGTTCCAAATAGGAAAAGGAGTACGTCAAGGCTGTATATTGTCACCCTGCTTATTTAACTTCTATGCAGAGTACATCATGAGAAACACTGGGCTGGAAGAAGCACAAGCTGGAATCAAGATTGCCAGGAGAAATATCAATAACCTTAGATATGCAGATGACACCACCTTTATGGCAGAAAGTGAAGAGGAACTAAAAGCCTCTTGATGAAAGTGAAAGTGGAGAGTGAAAAAGTTGGCTTAAAGCTCAACATTCAGAAAACGAAGATCATGGCATCCGGTCCCATCACTTCATGGGAAATATATGGGGAAACAGTGGAAACAGTGTCAGACTTTATTTTTTGGGGCTCCAAAATCACTGCAAATGGTGACTGTAGCCATGAAATTAAAAGACGCTTACTCCTTGGAAGGAAAGTTGTGACCAACCTAGATAGCATATTCAAAAGCAGAGACATTACTTTGCCAACAAAGGTCCGTCTAGTCAAGGCTTTGGTTTTTCCTGCGGTCATGTATGGATGCGCGAGTTGGACTGTGAAGAAAGCTGAGCACCGAAGAATTGATGCTTTTGAACTGTGGTGTTGGAGAAGACTCTTGAAAGTCCCTTGGACTGCAAGGAGATCCAACCAGTCCATTCTGAAGGAGATCAGTCCTGGGATTTCTTTGGAGGAAATGATGCTGAAGCTGAAACTCCAGTACTTTGGCCACCTCATGCGAAGAGTTGACTCATTGGAAAAGACTCTGATGCTGGGAGGGATTGGGGGCAGGAGGAGAAGGGGACGACAGAGGATGAGATGGCTGGATGGCATCACTGACTCGATGGACGTGAGTCTTAGTGACCTCCGGGAGTTGGTAATGGACAGGGAGGCCTGGTGTGCTGCGATTCATGGGGTCGCAAAGAGTCGGACATGACTGCGCGACTGAACTGAACTGAACTGACTGATCCTGGGACTTCTCAGCCTCTAAAACGACATGAGCCAATTCATTATTTTTATTAGGAAAATAGAATATGTATGTATATTCTGTTTCTTTGGAGAACCCAGACTAACACATTCTTTTTAACCTCTGGAACTACTCAGACAATTTGCCTAAGAACTGGCCATAGTAAGGGCTTCTCTTGTAGCTCAGCTAGGAAAGAATCTGCCTGCAGTGAGTGAGACCTGGGTTCAATCCCTGGCTTGGCCATAGTAAAGGGAGCTCAGGCAGAGAGCCTGAATAAGCAGGGATCTCATTCACTCAGCCCAAAAGAATGCAGAGAAGTCACCTGGGCCAATAAGAGCACAGTAAGATAAGACTCTAGGAACAGCTCAAGGAAAGGAAAGAAGGCCGCTTATTTTCCAGGAGGAAAATAAATAAAAGGAAAGAGTCTAGGGATGAAAAAGAACCACCCTGAGAAAATAGAGGGAAGAAAATTGTTCTTGCAGAAGAAAGCTGACAAAAGTACTTGCCTCCGTAGGAGCAGCTTTGTCAAAAACCCACAGAGGATGAATGGAAATGAGCAGAAAAGGTGCACGGGGATTAATGCAGAGGGAGACCAAAGCCAACGAGAACAATAGGTCTGTTGTAGATGGAACTTGAGTCCAAAGCATGTGGAATACCCCAGTACAGAAGAGGGCAAGAAGCATAGCAAGAGATAGAGAAGAGAGTTTTGTGGACTGCTTGACAGAGTAAGCAAAACCACCTGAGCTTGGGATAAGCACAATTTAAAACAGGAACATGTAATTGAAGTGGCAAAGGAACTCAAGGCATAATATGTTCCTATGGCTCTGGGATAAGAAAATACTAATGTTTCTCTTTGTGAGAAAAACAAGATGAAACATGAAGAAGGGAATTTGCTCTCTCCAAAGTATTATATTGGAGGCTCTTCACTTCTTAATAACGTGACTTAGCCACAGTTCTTCTAGTGGTACCAGAAAGTAATTGAAATTGTCTTAAGAAAGGGAAGAAAAGTTATTAGGAGGATATTGAGTAACACACCACGCTCAAGGATAGTCAGACCTCAGGCTTTGAAAATAGGAAAATTACAAAAAAAAAAATACCAGCCATACTTTCTCTCCATCCCAACTTCTGAGAGTTCACTTCTTTTTCGCTTCCTTTTTCACATGGTGCAAAGTTATAGATAAAAGTCCTTGGTATATCTATTTTTCCATATTCTTTTGGTTGTAAACCACTGAAACCCAATTCCAACCAATTTAGGCTTCAAGAAGGGATTTGGATTAACTACCATGAGGCCACATATTTTTGAGCAATACCTAATGGGATTGAAATTACTCATGAGATTCAGTGCAAAAACAAAAGTAAATTTCAAAAGGAGTTCATACTGTATATCCCAATGTATAGATGTTTTAAAATAAATATATGACACTAAAAACCAGAGATAACAGTCCTGAGTTCATTCCAAGTCTTTGGGTCTAGCATCTCTGGTCAACCAGGTACGCATGCCTCAATGTGCAGAATTTGCAGTGGTATTTATAATGTTACATAAATTTTCAGTTATCAGTGAAAGAAAAAACAACTTATATTAATGACTTGCTGACTGATGCTCAGTAGTTTTATACTTTCTCCTCCATATTTACGTTTCCCAAATTCTCTACAATAAATATGTAGTATCACATACTACAGTTAAGAAAAGTAATTCATATTTTTATAAAATATTTAAATTCACAGTAACACAGAGACAAATGAACAAATTAGTTTTCAAACTTCTACTTTACCAAGCACAGATTCAATAAATTTACCATGGAGTTTGTCAAGCTAATCCCTAATATACTGAGATATCCACAGTGAACTAAGTTAAAGATATACACCAAGCTGAGTGAGATAGATTGCTATGAAGACTATTGCCTATTTATTCAGCATGTATTTGTTGAGCATCTATTGTGTGTCAGGCTTCAGCTAAATCATAAAGATGCAATAATGAACAATTCAGACATATTCCCAGCCTCATGAAAGTTACATTCTACTATGACAACAAAAGCAAGAGAATTGAAAAACACAAGGACAAATTACAAGCACCCAAGGGAGAGAAAAGTTCATCCAAAAGCCTAACTCTGTAACATATTTGATGGTTCGTGAAGGCCTCTTTTAGGAGGTGGCATTCAAACTAAAGAGGAAAGGTGAAAAGAAAGGAACAGCATATATGAAACCCTGGAAGCAGGAATGTGTTTGCAGAATTGAAAGAATATTAATGCCAAGTGAGTGATGGGAGCAAGTGAAAGTGAAAATTGTTCAGTCATGTCCAACTCTTTGCAACCCCATGGACTATACAGTCCATGGAATTCTCCAGGCCAGAATACTGGAGTGGTAGTCATTCTCTTTTCCAGGGGGTCTTCCCAACCCAGAAATGGGAGCAGGAGATGGGATAAAACTTCAGAGAGATGACATCCATCATCAGGCAAAATCTGAGTGTAGCTACCAAAATCTTAACTTTGGTTTCCAGTTACATGTGACACTTCTCCAAAGCAGGGCCAATTCCTGGTTGAAGCTGCTGCTTGCTTGAACAATAAAACTACTTTCTGTCTGCAAATAAAATGTTTGTCAAGAACCCTGATTCTTGATCTTGAGGGAGAGTTCTCATGTGTGGGGCAGAATGCAGAAGCCTAGCAAGGGTTAAGAAGAGTCAGAAGAAGAAACAGCCAGAAAATCAAACCAAAATGAAAGAGAGGAACAGAAATAAAAGCAAAATAATGAAGCTTGAAGTAAATTGAGTATATGAGAAATGACAGATAACATTTACAAGCCTAAATGGTGTACACATCTTTTTAGTCATTTTTCTCATATAATGCTCTCTTCTACCATTTATTTAATGCTCCTATGATAAAACATTGCTCTATTATTAGGAGAGAGGCATAAATACTAAACATGCAATATACTATGTATGAATTTTTTATGTGCCTGGTGGTATAGAAGAAATGTGGAGTAGGTCATATGTTAAATGTCTTCTTTTAATCCTCTGAGAATCTGCATAAAAATATAATCATCAATTGAAAAGAAAGATAAAAACAAAGGGAGTGAAGAGACAAATTTCTCCGCAACAGTCCTGTCACTCCCAACCACAAACCTTTGTAGGGAGTGGAAAGAACAGAGCCCACTCTCTCTGATATCCAGGTAATGTGTGCAAAATTCTGATGGAAACCCTGGGGCTTGTTGCATATTATGTTAAAATTGCCCTAAGCCGTGCAAACGGTTATTCAGTATCTGGTATCCTCTCTCAGTCTGTTTTGTTTGTTTATTTGTTTTAAGGAAGATGAAATAAGCAGGTTAATCAATTATATAAAAAGTGCTTATCTATTCATTGAAATCAAAAAGGGTTATTATTGAAAAACACTGGCACACAATGAAACTGATCTTTCTTTACTGGTTGCTGCCAAAAAAATTAGCATGAGCTCTGAAGTCCTGGGCCAAAGAGAATTCTGAGTTCATTGGAAAGGAAATGCGACACATATCTAAGTCTCAGGCAGAACATTCTATGGCTCCTTTCCGTGATGCGTAACACTCTGTTTGCAGTGAAAGCTGCCTGTGAAAAGTCCGCCACAAGAAAACAGAAGAGGAGAGATAGGACATTGACTAGTGACTCTACAGTCACTTCCACTAAACTGAAATCTCTTAAATGGAATAAGAAATTATTATTAAGGAATAACATTAAAAATCCTGCATAATGATAAGAAAGTTTAATAGGCCAGATAGCAGAGAACTTTCAAACCTTCCTTCTTCCTTCCTTTCTCCCAAGGCTCTACAAGGCAGAATGACCAGAAATGGTCAGGCATTTCCTTCATGTTCTTCCTGTTGCCTCAAACAATTGCTTTAAACACTACCTCTGATATCACCTCCCTGACGAAAATCAGTCACATTGATAGTTTGGAACCTGTCGGTGGTTTTGCGAATCGTGGAAAGATCTCGGGACATGACAAGATTCCCGGTTTAGAATCTGAACCCACTGCTTTCCTCTTTTGTTATATGGATCACCACGGATGGGAAGGGATAGAATGGATAGAACTGAGGAGGGTAGGTGAGTGGGGTATTGTAACACGCCAGCGTGGAGCAGAGCATTACCCAGCCCCTCTACATAGGACAAAATCAAGCCAAAGATGTCTCTTAAGAATCTTCCATTTCATTCACCACAGGACTCCAAATGGCCACAGCTCCTAAAACAGAAGGAACAGGGGCCACTAACAAAAAGGATTCATGTTTCAGTATCTTCATTCTCCCTTCAGTACTTAAACCAGGCTCTGCAGAAAGGAACTCATTAAATGTATATTGGATAGATTCATTAAACAAAACTGACAGCCAAATTGCAGAATTCATACCAGAGCCCTTTGGTTGCCTCGAATGACTTAAGGCCCTTGAAATATGGATAATTATTTCTACCCCCATTTGTCAACATTAATATGCTTGAAATGGAGCTATCACAGGACCAGACTTGAGCCTGATAATGCAGGTAACTTTGATAAAGGGAGACACAGGAAACCTAGGCCAGTCTTGTGACCTCAAATTTTCTCAACTTTATGATCTGCTGAGAATGCATTAGGCCTTGAAGCTTGTGAGTGTCTCCTTGTAGACCTTTAAGAGAGCACTGTTTTATTAATACCTTATATTTCTGGAGAAATAACAGGTTTCTGCCATGCCTTAAAAATAGGGTTTTACAATTTCATGATAACTTTGAAAAATAATTGTGTGTCATTCAGTCGTGTCTGATTCTTTGCAACCCTATGGACTGTAGCCGGCCAGGTTCCTCTGTCCATGGGATTATCCAGGCAAGCATACTAAAGTGGGTTGCCATTTCTTTGTCCAGGGAATCTTCCCAAACTAGGGATCAAACCTGCATCTCCTGCATTGGCAGGCGAATTTTTTTTTTTTTACCACTGAGCAACCAGGGACATTACTTTGACAACAAAGGTCCATCTAGTCAAGGCTATGGTTTTTCCTGTGGTCATGTATGGATGTGAGAGTTGGACTGTGAAGAAAGCTGAGTGCCGAAGAATTGATGCTTTTGAACTGTGGTGTTGGAGAAGACTCCTGAGAGTCCCTTGGACTGCAAGGAGATCCAACCAGTCCATTCTGAAGGAGATCAGCCCTGGGATTTCTTTGGAGGGAATGATGCTGAAGCTGAAACTCCGGTACTTTGGCCACCTCATGCGAAGAGTTGACTCATTGGAAAAGACTCTGATGCTGGGAGGGATTGGGGGCAGGAGGAGAAGGGGATGACAGAGGATGAGATGGCTGGATGGCATCACTGACTCGATGGACGTGAGTCTGAGTGAACTCCGGGAGTTGGTGATGGACAGGGAGGCCTGGCGTGCTGTGATTCATGGGGTCGCAAAGAGTTGGACACGACTGAGTGACTGAACTGAACCAGGGAAGCCCCCAAGACTGAGTCCTTAATATTACAAAATACCTAAATGTTACATAATGTAACAAATAGATAATAAGTGATCCAGTAAGCATCCACCTTTAGGTCAGTCTGATGTTTGCTTGTCAAACATCTCATTACAAATATACACAAAGAAAACACGATGGGATTACCCAATTTGTGAACCGACTAAAGTTTTGATTTCTTTTTGAGGATGCTATTAAGTCCCCATCACAATTTCTAAAGCTACAGAGATTTAGTCTGTATTCAAGCCTTTAAGGGATTTTATTCTTATGTTCACCCAGTGGCAGGAGAGTCACAGGATATGTTTGTTTTATGTTTTTATTATTAAAAGCAGTCCTTCATCGCACAGTAAAATAAAAAACTCCTAAAAATGATTAAATGAAGCCAAGAACTACACCCTGAAAACTTACTCTGCTGAAAGAAGAGACCCCTCTCAGTGGAAAGGAACTGGAGGGGGTCCCAAAGGTTGGAAGTTTAGCATGTAGCTCCAAACAAGTTTCAGCCTTTCCCTGGGAGCCTTTTTCCCATGTTGCAGGCAGGTTCTTTACTGTTTGAGCTAGCACACCCTAGGTCTAGCACGTCACTCCTCCAAGGGTGCTCGCTCATGCTAATTCACTTAAGTCATTCAAATTAACTCTAAGGAAAAACAATTTTTAAAGTCTAAGAAGTAGTGCCCCCCCTTTCCCCAAGGATAACAGCCTTGTTGAGGTTAAGGGGCTTGTGTAACTCAATGAAGCTATCAGCCATGCTGTGCAGGGTCACCCACGATGGCTGGGACACCATGAAGAGTTCTGACAAACTGTAGTCAGATCAGATCAGATCAGTCGCTCAGTCCTGTCTGACTAGTTGCAACCCCATGAATCGCAGCACGCCAGGCCTCCCTGTCCATCACCAACTCCCGGAGTTCACTCAGACTCACGTCCATCGAGTCAGTGATGCCATTCAGCCATCTCATCCTCTGTCGTCCCCTTCTCCTCCTGCCCCCAATCCCTCCCAGCATCAGAGTCTTTTCCAATGAGTCAACTCTTCGCATGAGGTGGCCAAAGTACTGGAGTTTCAGCTTTAGCATAATTCCCTCCAAAGAAATCCCAGGGCTGATCTCCTTCAGAATGGACTGGTTGGATCTCCTTGCAGTCCAAGGGACTCTCAAGAGTCTTCTCCAACACCACAGTTCAAAAGCATCAATTCTTCGGTGCTCAGCTTTCTTCACAGTCCAACTCTCACATCCATACATGACCACTGGAAAAACCATAGCCTTGACTAGATGGACCTTTGTTGGCAAAGTAATGTCTCTGCTCTTGAATATGCTATCTAGGTTGGTCATAACTTTCCTTCCAAGGAGTAAGCGTCTTTTAATTTCATGGCTGCAGTCACCATCTGCAGTGATTTTGGAGCCCAGAAAGATAAAGTCTGACACTGTTTCCACTGTTTCCCCATCTATTTCCCATGAAGTGATGGGACCGGATGCCATGATCTTCATTTTCTGAATGTTGAGCTTTAAGCCAACTTTTTCACTCTCCTCTTTCATTTTCATCAAAAGGCTTTTTAGTTCCTCTTCACTTTCTGCCATAAGGGTGGTGTCATCTGCATATCTGTGGTTATTGATATTTCTCCCGGCAATCTTGATTCCAGCTTGTGTTTCTTCCAGTCCAGTATTTCTCATGATGTACTCTGCATATAAATAAACAGGGTGACAATATACAGCCTTGACGTACTCCTTTTCCTATTTGGAACCTGTCTGTTGTTCCATGTCCAGCTCTAACGGTTGCTTCCTGACCTGCATACAAATTTCTCAAGAGGCAGATCAGGTGGTCTGGTATTCCCATCTCTTTCAGAATTTTCCACAGTTTATTGTGATCCACACAGTCAAAGGCTTTGGCATAGTCAATAAAGCAGATAGATGTTTTTCTGGAACTCTCTTGCTTTTTCCGTGATCCAGCGGATGTTAGCAATTTGATCTCTGGTTCCTCTGCCTTTTCTAAAACCAGCTTGAACATCGGGAAGTTCATGGTTCACATATTGCTGAAGCCTGGCTTGGAGAATTTTGAACATTACTTTACTAGCATGTGAGATGAGTACAATTGTGTGGTAGTTTGAACATTCTTTGGCATTACCTTTCTTTGGGATTGGAATGAAAACTGACCTTTTCCAGTCCTGTGGCCACTGCTGAGTTTTCCAAATTTGCTGGCATATTGAGTGCAGCACTTTCACAGCATCATCTTTCAGGATTTGAAATAGCTCAACTGGAATTCCATCACCTCCACTAGCTTTGTTCGTAGTGATGCTTTCTAAGGCCCACTTGTCTTCACATTCCAGGATGTCTGGCTCTAGGTCAGTGATCACACCATCATGATTATCTGGGTCATCAAGATCTTTTTTGTACAGTTCTTCTGTGTATTCTTGCCATCTCTTCTTAATATCTTCTGCTTCTGTTAGGTCCATACCATTTCTGTCCTTTATCAAGCCCATCTTTGCATGAAATGTTCCTTTGTTATCTCTGATTTTCTTGAAGAGATCTCTAGTCTTTCCCATTCTGTTGTTTTCCTCTATTTCTTTGCATTGATCGCTGAAGAAGCCTTTCTTATCTCTCCTTGCTATTCTTTGGAACTCTGCATTCAGATGCTTATATCTTTCCTTTTCTCCTTTGCTTTTCGCTTCTCTTGTTTTCACAGCTATTTGTAAGGCCTCCCCAGACAGCCATTTTGCTTTTTTGCATTTCTTTTCTATGGGAATGGTCTTGATCCCTGTCTCCTGTACAATGTCACGAACCTCATTCCATAGTTCATCAGGCACTCTATCTATCAGATCTAGGCCCTTAAATCTATTTCTCACTTCCACTGTATAATCATAAGTGATTTGATTTAGGTCATACCTGAATGGTCTAGTGGTTTTCCCTACTTTCTTCAATTTAAGTCTGAATTTGGCAATAAGAAGTTCATGATCTGAGCCACAGTCATCTCCCGGTCTTGTTTTTGCTGACTGTATAGAGCTTCTCCATCTTTGGCTGCAAAGAATATAATCAATCTGATTTCGGTGTTGACCATCTGGTGATGTCCATGTGTAGAGTCTTCTCTTGTGTTGTTGGAAGAGGGTGTTTGTTATGACCAGTGCATTTTCTTGGAAAAACTCTATTAGTCTTTGCCCTGCTTCATTCCGTATTCCAAGGCCAAATTTGCCTGTTACTCCAGGTGTTTGTTGACTTCCTACTTTTGCATTCCAGTCCCCTATAATGAAAAGTACATCTTTTTTGGGTGTTAGTTCTAAAAGGTCTTGTAGGTCTTCATAGAACCATTCAACTTCAGCTTCTTCAGTGTTAATGATTGGGGCATAGACTTGGATTACTGTGACATTGAATTGTTTGCCTTGGAAATGAACAGAGATCATTCTGTCATTTTTGAGATTGCATCCAAGTACTGCATTTCGGACTCTTTTGTTGACCATGATGGCCACTCCATTTCTTCTGAGGGATTCCTCCCTGCAGTAGTAGATATAATGGTCATCTGAGTTAAATTCACCCATTCCAGTCCATTTCAGTTCACTGATTCCTAGAATGTCGACATTCACTCTTGCCATCTCTTATTTGGCCACTTCCAATTTGCCTTGATTCATGGACCTGACATTCCAGGTTCCCATGCAGTATTGCTCTTTACAGCATCGGACCTTGCTTCTATCACCAGTCACATCCACAGCTGGGTATTGTTTTTGCTTTGGCTCCGTCCCTTCATTCTTTCTGGAGTTATTTCTCCACTGATCTGCAGTAGCATATTGGGCACCTACTGACATGGGGAGTTTCTCTTTCAGTATCCTATCATTTTGCCTTTTCATACTGTTCATGGGGTTCTCAAGGCAAGAGTACTGAAGTGGTTTGCCATTCCCTTCTCCAGTGGACCACATTCTGTCAGATCTCTCCACCATGACCCGCCCATCTTAGGTTGCCCCATGGGCATGGCACATAAATGTGGTATTTATGCTCAAATCCTTGAAGCTAGATTTCAACAGTATGCAAACAGAATTTCCAGATGTACAAGCTGGGTTTTAAAAAGTAGCAGAACCAGAGACCCAAATATTCATTGGATCATAGAAAAAGCAAGGCATTCCAAAACACATCTACTGCTTCATTGATTATGCTAAAACCTTTGCGTGTACCACAACAAACTGTGGAAAATTCTTAAATAGATGAGAATACCAGATCACCTTACTTGTCTCCTGAGACACCTGTATGCAGGTCAAGAAGCAACAGCTAGAACTGGACATGGAACAACAGACTGGTTCAAAAATGGGAAATGAGTATGACAAGCCTGTATGATGTCACCTGCTTATTTAACTTCTTTGCAGAGTACGTCATGCAAAATGCTGAGCTGGATGGATCACAAACTGGAATCAAGATTGCTGGGATAAACACCAACTACCTGAGATACACAGATGATACCACTCTAATGACAGAAAGTGAGTAGTAGTATATAGTAGTATGAGTTGCTCAGTCATGTCCGACTCTTTGCAATCCCATGGGCTGTATAGCCTGCCAGCCTCCTCTGTCCATGGGTATTTCCAGGCAAGAATACTAGAGTGGATTGTCATTCCCTTCTCCAGAGGATATTTCTGACCCAGGGATCAAACCTGGGTCTCGTGTGTTGCAGGTAGATTCTTTACCATTTGAGCTACAGGGATGAGGAGGAACTAAAGAGCATCTTGATGAAGGTGAAACAGGAGGGGGAAACGTGTCTTAAAACTCAGCCCAAAAAGCTAAGATCATGGCATCCAGTCCCATCACTTCATGGCAAACAGAAGGGGGAAAAAGTTGAAACAGTGACAGATTTTCTTTTCTTGGGCTCCAAAATCACAGTGGACAATAAGTGAAGCCATGAAATTAAAAGATGCTTGCTCCTTGGAAGAAAAGTTATGGTAAACCTAGACAGTGTATTAAAAGGCAGAGACATTACTTTGTCAACAAAGGTCTGTATCATCAAAGCTATGGTTTTTCCAGTAGTTATGTATGGATGTGAAAAGTGCAAGTGAAAGTCACTCAGTCATGTCCTACTCTTTGAGACCTCATGGACTATACAGTCCATGGAATTCTCCAGGCCAGAATACTGGAGTGGGTAGCCGTTCCCTTCTCTAGAGGATTGTCCCAGTGCAGGGATCAAACTCAGGTCTCCTGCATTGCAGGCAGATTCTTTACCAGCTGAATCACCAGGGAAGCCCAAGGATACTGGAGTGGGTAGCCTATCCCTTCTCCAGGGGATCTTCTCATCCCAGGAAACAACCTGGGGTCTCCTGCATTGCAGGCAGATTCTCTACCAGCTAAGCTATCAGGGAAGTCCCCTGGATGTGAAAGTTGGGCCATAAAGAAGCTGCTGCTGCTGCTGCTGCTATGTTGCTTCAGTCATGTCCAACTCTGTGTGATCCCATAGACAGCAGCCCACCAGGCTCCCCCATCTCTGGGATTCTCCAGGCAAGAACATTGGAGTGGGTTGCCATTTCCTTCTCCAATGCATGAAAGTGAAAAGTGAAAGTGAAGTCACTCCATCGTGTCTGACTCCTAGAGACCCCATGGACTGCAGCCTACCAGGCTCCTCCATCCATGGGATTTTCCAGGCAAGAGTACTGGGGTGGGGTACCATGGCCTTCTCCATAAAGAAGGCTGAGCACTGAAGAGTTGATGCTTTCAAGTTGTGATGATGAAGAAGACTCTTGAGAGTCCCTTGGGCTGCAAGGAGATCAAACCAGTCAATTCTAAAGGAGATCAATCCTGAATATTTATTAGAAGGACTGATGCTGAAGCTCCAATACTCTGGCCACCTGATGTGAAGAGCCAACTCATTGGAAAAGACTCTGATGCTGGGAAAGATTGGAGACAAAAGGAGAAGGGGGCAGCAAAGTATTAAATCATTAGATGGGATCACTGACTCAATGGACATGAATTTGAGCAAACTCTGGAAGATAGCGAAGGACAGGGGAGGGTGCTGTGCTGCAGGCCACGGGGTTGCAAAGAGTCAGACACAACTTAGAGACTGAACAAAAACAACATGAAGTAAGCCTGAATCTTCATAGATGGATCCCTTCAAAAGCATTTTTCCTTTGTTCTAGATTCATTTTCTCTTGTCCTGCCTTGGGTTCCTGAATTTGACCAAAGAAGCTTAGATGAGACTGCCTAGAGTTCTCTGGCATTCTTCTGCCATTTGGGGTCAGGTTAGACCTTGGACAACTTAAAGGGCTCCCCAAGCCACTAGCTCCTATACCAGGGTATGTTTGCTCTTTTTTCCTAGTGAACAGTCACTTCATTGCAAAGGGTCAACTGGTTTATGAAGAAAAGAAGTATTGACCTACGTTCTCAGTGTGAAAAGCGGTCAGAGGAAGGAGAAAGGAGAAATTCCAGAAGTTTCCCTCTATCTCATGATCTCTAGAATATAGCCAAGCCAACAGTAAATCATAAATGGTGTTCTGCGTGTGTTTAGATTCTCTGTGCCTCGCGCTTAGAGCTCATTGCTGCCCTACCCTGAGAGATGTACCCTGCCAAATTATGAGGCAGTTTAGCCTGATATTTGTTAAATAGGTTTTCTCTACTAGCCTGCAGCTAAATGTAAATAAATGTAATAGGATGCATTTATTTATTAAATGGGAAAATGCCAAAGAAACTAATGCAAAATGACTTCCAGGGGATTTAGATTCATTTGCATCTGCTCATCCTGTGCTTGCTATATACTGAAATGTCTGTGTCTTATCTATAGCAAAAAAAAAAAAAAAGGAAAAGAATCACTAAAAATTACTTTCAAGTATTTGATATATGTATTTACTTTCTGAACACTCATGAGAGACTTCTGTCACTTTTTAACTGCTCCATCTAAATAGTCAAATGATCGTTAATTTTCTCTGATTATTTTATATAATATGTGACATAAAATATTTATTGTATATATGATCTTGTGCCTGAGAATATCTTCAAACTTCAATAATAGTACACTATCAAATTAAAAAGCACTATGGAAACAAATTATTCAAGTTAGTTCTCCTTGCAAAGCATATACTAACATTAATATACTGACATTAACTTGGTATTTAAATTGGTTTCTGTGCTCTTTTCTTGAGATCGTATCTTGCTTGTACCTCTGTACTCAAAAGAGTCTTTTCCCCAAGGCACGTGGTTTAATTATGCATTGGCATTGTTGACAGGAAAGGGAAAGATGGCAAGTAAATTGCTACATAATCACAGCCCAGTAGCTCTTAAAATGGCAGTGAATTGGGGAAAATTAATAGCAATTTCACAAATGCAAGAGTGCATAGGAAATACCCTGCTAATACTGACATACAAATGCTTTCCTTTTTAAGGCAGCCTTCAAATTAAAGGGGGAATATTCTCTTAAACTCCATTGACTATATAATCCTGACTTCAACTGAGGATTTCAGGAAAATTCCAGTGAAGGATTTAATAAAGAAGATATCTACCTAGGGACATGCTATTCAATTATTCAGGGAATATTTATATAGCACTTACTATACCTGACTATCCCATGAGGTTCAAGAACCAACTTGTAATAAAATCTAGAACCTAGAATGGAATCTACTTCTGTGGGCAGTCTCTTTCCTCAGAGGAGGGTTGGCATATTCTCAAAGTGTCACATATAATTGGAATATGGAATTCCAATAAAAGCAAAATAACATGGGGATTAATTTTGTTGGCATAGATTTAGACTGCCTGGGTTCAAATCGTTGCTCTATCACTTACCAACTGAGTGACCTCAGCAGCTTACAGAAACTTTCAGAACTTCAGTTTTCTCATTTGTATTATAATCAAAGTGCCTACCTCTTATGATTCTTGATCATGAAAAATGACAACAAACATTCTGAGTTTTGTTAGCTTTAATTATTCAGAATGCTTAATGGCATCCCTTTGGATTCTGGGCCAAAGAAGCTGAGCCTCTGAAGCTATCTTATTTTCATGGTGAGTCTGTGGACAGAGACAATTCAGGCAGACTCAGTAATGTATGTCATATGTATCCTTCAGATTCTGACTTCAAACCCCTCTGGCAGATTGGGGAACAAGGCCAAAACCAGCCTATTAACCTCAGTAATTTTTATATGACAAAAGAAAAGGCTTGAACTGATGGGTAAGTGTAGAAAATGATGAGATGCTTTGTCATTTCAGCCCCTGAGCAGTCTTCTGCATGAGCTCTTTCAGTTTTTAATCTCCAAAGATTTCTGATTTTAAAAGATGTTAAGAGCTAACACATAACAAAAATTTGAAATCCCATGTTCAAAATTCTATAGCTTTACATAATTTTCTACAAAGGTTATATTTTATTGTCTTTAGAGAATAGTTTCACACAAACTTAAAGACCATTTCTATAAAAACTAGATATTAGAATAGACCAGACTGTGCCCAGGAGACATTAGAGAGAACAGGGAACTTTAGGATCTATCCATCTGATCATTTATTTTGTAATTGTCTGAAATATAGCTTGTAGAAAGTTGACAGTGGTGGTGATATTTGTCATGAAGAAGACAGAAATAATTTACACATACACAAAGTGAAGACTGGACAATAACCTAGCTCATTTTGGTCAATAAAGTCTTCCTAAAGTCTCACTCTGTACTAATGCTAAACTGAATTAAAATGACATGCAAAACCATACCTGCCCTCAAAGAGCTTATAAGCCAAGAACATAAATGAAACAAACATCCACAGTTCTCGGTCCATGGTCCATGGTTCATGCAAAATAATCATCACCAATTAAGCAGACCAGAAATGCAAACAAAGGAGAAATCTTTGCTCAGATGTTCCTAGAAAGCTTAAATAAAATGGTAGCATTAATTGAGCTATAAAGGTGGAATTGTTTTTGACAGAACATCATAGGTTTTCAAATAGTACTTGATACAATGATTAATTCACTACTTTTTAGCAACCAAAATGTAGGTTATCTACTCTAAGTGGAGAGACCTGTATGAGTCAAGTCTTACAGAAATCTTATCCATCTTTCAAGACCCAACACAATTGACATCTCTTTTGTTGATATATCTGATTTCTCCAATACTATTTATAGTTGCTTTTCATTGTTACAGTATACTTGGTGTGGTACAAATGCCTGTGCTTATTTTATGTCCCCATTATTTGGTAAGTCATAAACTCCTTAAGAGCAGCATTCTAAACCTATCCCTGCTGCTGCTGCTGCTAAGTTGCATCAGTCGTGTCCGACTCTGTGCGACCCCAGAGACGGCAGCCCACCAGGCTCCCCCACCCCTGGGATTCTCCAGGCAAGAACACTGGAGTGGGTTGCCATTTCCTTCTCCAATGCATGAAAGTGAGAAGTGAAAGTGAAGTCGCTCAGTCCTGTCCGACTCTTAGCGACCCCATGAACTGTAGCCTACCAGGCTCCTCCATCCATGGGATTTTCCAGGCAAGAGTACTGGAGTGGGGTGCCATTGCCTTCTCCGAACCTATCCCTAGTCATCCACAAACACCCCCTTGACACCAGCAATAATTTGTTTAAAGAATGAATGAATCCACAAACAAACTTCAAAGAGTGGTGAATGCTCTAAAGATAACCCAAGGCTCCCGCATTTTGTGCTATGATGTAGCCAGCTTCAGAAAAGTACAAAATTGAATAGGAGCCCACTATAAGAGCAGCTTAGAGAATGGATATGTTTATTCTCAAGCTTTCTCCAGAGATGATATCTCTGAAATGAGTCATTTTATTTGAACTAGTTGACCCTGATTTATCTCTATGACTCTCAGCTCCATTTATATAAAGAAAAGAGAGGAACTGGGCAGAGACCCAAAAGGCTGAATCAATGTCAGAAATCAATTTTGAACACCCTTTTCTTCCCCTTCAGTAGCAGATTATTTTTATTTTTCCCTGAATTGCTCAAATGACAAGGTGAAATTTCAATTTCACTGTTCCTGGTGATATACAACCTCTGTTAGCTGAAGCTAAATCTTTGCTATATGTATATGCACCACCCCAGAGTCCCAAAGTCCAAAAACTGTGAGAGAAATGAAGTGAAAATTACTGGTAACTATAGGTCATATGACCAAGAATCTGAATTATTCAAGCCAAAAATACTGTTTCCATCATCACAATGAGGAAACAGACACTGCAAGTTGGGCAACCAGGGGTTTTATTGCTGTACTGGCATTTCCCATAATCTGCAGGACCTGTGACAAGTCATCTAGTTATCTATTCACTCAGTTTCCCCATTTATCAAATCTATTTCCCTACCAATGCTGAGATTTTATGACTCTAAAGGTGAAATCTCTTCCCTGAAGCTGTAAAAATCAGTTAGAACATGGGGCTTATAGCATCATGGTCCAACCCATCACAGCAGTTCCTGCTTTTTAATATCTCCCATATGAAGCTTCATTTTATAAGTACAGATACACTTCACTATTGAGCTTTTTCATCTGGAAGTTTTTAGAAACCAATCAGCACTTTGTGTCTTTTATTTATTTGGTTAACTTTTTTGGAATTTAAGTGAATAGAACAGGAAACAATTTTATGTAGCAGATAACAGATCTGTGTCGGCCTCAGCAAAACTATTAAATAGGCCAGATTAGTTTCACCCCAGTTTACCTTTCTCCTGTCAGTGCAGTTTGCGCAGATTCAACTCTCAAAATATTATATTTCCTATGCTGAATTATTCTTCCTTTAACCTATTAGTAAACCAGGGGTATCCATCTCAAATGTCTACCAGGACTAGAAGGCAAAATTATTGGGCTGAGTATAATACAAGATCAGGGCATCCGGTCCCATCACTTCATGGCAAATAGATGGGGAAACAATGGAAACAGCGAGAGACTTTACTTTGGCGGGGGGCTCCAAAATCACTGCAGATGGTGACTGTAGCCATGAAATTAAAAGATGCTTGCTCCTTGAAATAAAAGTTATGACCAACTTACAGCATATTAAAAAGCAGAGACATTACTTTGCCAACAAATGTCCACCTAGTCAAAGCTATGGTTTTTCCAGTGGTCATGTATGGATGTGAGAGTTGGACTATAAAGAAAGCTGAGCACAGAAGAATTGATGCTTTTCAACCGTGGTGTTGGAGAAGACTCTTGAGAGTCCCCTGGACTGCAAGGAGATCCAACCAGTCAATTCTAAAGGAAATTAGTCCTGAATATTCATTGGAAGGACTGATGCTGAAGCTGAAACTCCAATACTTGGCCACCTCATGCAAAGAGCTGACTCATTTGAAAAGACCTTGATGCTGGAAAGATTGAGGGAGAGAGGAGAAGGGGAAGACAGAGGATGAGATGGTGGGATGGCATCACCGACTCAATGAACATGAGTTTGAGTAAACTCCAGGAGTTGGTGATGGACAAGGAGGCCTGGCATGCTGCAGTCCATGGGGTTACAAAGAGTCACAGACATGACTGAGCAACTGAACTGAACTGATTGTTTGTTAGATATGAGAGATACTGGTACTGTGTCTATGTAGAATAATACCATTTTTGAAGATGCATGCTAAAAATTCTAAGAATGAAGTATCAAATAATTAATTTGCTTTATAATAGTTCAACAGTAATGTCCTTCATGTCAATAAAAAGTTTACATAAAAATAATTCAGCCAAGTAATAGGTATAGGAAAAAAGGCTAATATTTGTTGACTGTAGGATATGGATATTTGCACATCTATTTTACTATTTATACATTCTGTGTTTGAAGTTCTTCATTAAACAGGAAAAAATAGTATGGTAAAAACTCAGCCTCTGGCACAAAGAAAAGAATTTTTAAAGAAATCAGTTCTTGATATCCAACTTTATCTTAGAAAGTGTTTAAATAACTTTTGGCCTGTTTGACTGTATGCACAGAGGAATCAAGATTATCAACCATAAACCTATCAACCATAAACCAGAATTCTCTTGGTAATGAATCCTTGTAATTATCCACAATAAGCAGTAGTGCCCAGATTGCTTCTAGTATTACTTGATTATTGACTGTGTTCTTCTCAAGACGGGCTTATCCTCAAGCATATATTTTTATACATCAATTTAGTATTGAAGAAGAATAGGAATATACCAGCTCAAATATGCCTCTTTGGTGTAAGGATCATTGCAGGATGATTATCCTTAGAAAACAGCAGACATAGGAAAAGTTCTGACAACGAAGATTATCCTTTTGTGAGAGACATGCACATTTACAAGGGGACCAGGGGCCTTCCCCTCAGTACCCAGAGGGGATGGAGGACTCTAAATCTCAAGAAACGCTTATCCATGGAGAGGGCAATGACCTAAATCTGTGTAACAACCTTATCTTTGTTCCCTGTGCTTTTCTGGGTAACCTCCCCTACTTGACTCCTCTCTCCCTGCCCAGTATCTTCTTTTGTCCTTAGAGCTGGAGATGCTATTTAAGTGGGGGATCAGACCATTTTAGGAAGTTACTCAGTTTTCCTGGTATCTTCCACGTTATGGGACATATGCTGTTGTTTAGTTGCTAAGTCATGTTGAGATTCTTTGGCGACCCCGTGAACTGTAGCCTGCCAGGCTCCTCTGTCCATGGGATATCCCAGTCAAGGATAGTGGAGTGGGTTGCCATTTCCTTCTCCAAGCGATCTTCCCAGCCCAGGGATTGAACCTGCATCTCCTGTATTGACAGGTGGGTTCTTTACCAACTAAGCCACCAGGGAAGCCCTACAAGAGGCATGCATACATGTTATTAAATTTCAGTTTGCTTTTCCGCTTGATGTCCTGTCTTTTTATTCCGGAGGTGGCCCAGCCAAGAACCTAGATAGGTAGAGGAAAAATTATTTTTTCTCCCTCACAATATATTACTGTCTATAACTCACTATTTAATTTTAGCTTATTTCTTAATTGATTTTCTTCAAGAAAATCAGACATATCAATGGAACATCTCATGCAAAATGGGCACAATAAAGGACAGAAATGGTATGGACCTAACAGAAGCAGTAGATATTAAGAAGAGGTGGCAAGAATACACAGAAGAGCTATACAAAAAAGATTTTAATGACCAGATAACCATGATGGTGTAATCACACTCAACCAGAGCCAGACATCCTTGAATGAGAAGTCAAGTGGGCCTTAGCAAGCATCACTACAAACAAAGCTAGTGGAAGTGATGGAATTCCAGTTGAGCTATTTCAAATCCTAAAGTGCTGCACTCAATACGCCAGCAAATTTGGAAAACTCAGCAGTGGCCCAGGACTGGAAAAGATCAGTTTTCATTCCAATCCCAAAGAAAGGCAATGCCAAAGAATGTTCACACTATTGCACAATTGCACTCATCTCACACACTAGCAGAGTAATGCTCAAAATTCCCCAAGCCAGGTTTCAACAGGACGTGAACCGTGAACTTCCAGATGTTCAAACTGGATTTAGAAAAGGCAGAGGAACCAGAGATCAAATTGCCAATATCTGCTAGATTATCAAACACGCAAGAGAGTTCCAGAAAAACATCTATTTCTGCTTGGTTGATTACACCAAAGCCTTTGACTGTGTAAATCACAACAAACTGTGGAAAATTTTAAAGAAATAGGAATACCAGAGTACTTTACCTGCCTCCTGAGAAATTTGTATGCAGGTCAAGAAGCAACAGTTAGAACTGGACATGGAACAACAGACTGGTTCCAAGTTGGAAAAGGAGTACGTCAAGGCTGTATATTGTCACCCTGTTTATTTAACTTATATGCAGACTACATCATGTGAAATGCCAGGCTGCATGAAGCACAAGCTGGAATCAAGATTGCTCGGAGAAATATCAATAACCTCAGATATGCAGATGACACCACCCTTATGGCAGAAAGTGAAGAGGAACTAAAAAGCCTCTTGATCAAAGTGAAAGAGGAGAGTGAAAAAGTTGGCTTAAAGCTCAACATTCAGAAAACTAAGATCATGGCATCTGGTCCCATCACTTCATGGCAAATAGATGAGGAAACAATGGAAACAGTGAGAAACTTTATTTTGGGGGCTCCAAAATCACTGCAGATGGTGACTGCAGCCATGAAATTAAAAGACACTTCTCCCTGGAAGAAAAGCTATGACCAACCTAGACAGCATATTGAAAAGCAACAAAGGTCCACATAGTCAAAGCTACGATTTTTCCTGTAATCATGCATGGAAGTGAGAGTTGGACTATAAACAAAGCTGAGCGCCAAAGAATCAATGTCTTTGAACTGTGGTGTTGGAGAAAACTCTTGAGAGTCCCTTGGACTTCACGGAGATCAAACCAGTCAATCCTAAAGGAAATCAGTCCTGAATATTCATTGGAAGGACTGATGCTGAAGCTGAAACTCCAATACTTTGGCCACCTATTGGAAAAGGCCCTGATGCTGGGAAAGACTGAAGACAGGAGGAGAAGGGGAAGACAGAGTATGAGATGGTTGGATGACATCACCAACTCGATGGACATGAGTTGAGCAAGCTCAAGGAGTTGGTGATGGGCAGGGAAGCCTGGCATGCTGCAGTCTATGGGGTATCAAAGAGTCAGACACAACTGAGCGACTGAACTGAACTGAACTGAACTGAATGTTGCTTCATCCTACTTAATTTCTTGGTTATTTTTGTTTATGGCAAGTGATTCTTATTTTTCCCATTACAGTAATTTCCTTTTCAATTAAGTTTATTTAAACTAAAAAGTGAGATGATTTCAAGAAAAATGTCAGCAAAAAAATGATAAGGTGATAACTAAGTGGCTGAAAGAGACAAATTAAAATGAGTTTTAACATTATGCTCCCTAAAACATTAGTCTCAAAATATTTTTGAGAAGAAAAAAAATTTCTCAGTAAAATGAGTTTGGGAAAAGCTGTATACTACTGTACATTGTGCTCTAAGAGATTCATAATGCATATTAGCATTTATTAGCATTTTTAAGACTTGGAGAAGGTCTGCAATAAAGAACTCATTTAATTTTACACGGGCAGTTTCCAAATATATTTGACCAGAAAACTTTTTTTTTTCTTAAATAAAACTGTTAACACTGAGATACATTTTAGGAACCACAAGTGGTAAGCAGATTTTATGAGGAGCTTGCCTGGATTAATGAGGGACAGACATCAAATGAGGCCTGCTTTCCTCCTCTCCTCTTGTCCTTCGTCCTTTCAGAGGACCAGAGGCCAGATAAGCTGACAAAACACCAGAGGCTGATATGGAAGAGAGAAGACCCAGATAATAAATGAGCAGGTCAGATCCCATAGCAGAAATAATTCAGCTGGAATCTCATAAGCAGACAGGTGGGGAGAAGGACTGAAGGCTGAGTTAAGGAAAAATGAAGTTACTCTGTAAGTTACAGAAGTAGTTCAGTAGAATTCAAGTTTGAGTTTTAGGAGTCTTATTTGCTTTCAAACTGCATTCTAAACATTAACCTCCAAACATGAACTACTGTTTGATTTTCTGACATCTCCCTACTTTGTGCTGTGTACTCAAAAATAATCTAGGTGATGAAAACTCCTAGCTAAAAAATGAAAGAGTGCTCATAATTTTTTTTCAAAAAACAAGGACTTTAATTATTTTCAATGTCTATTTAAGGTTTGTTCAAATCTTCCTGTTTAGTAAAGATGCTTCTAAAAAGTGTCAAAATGTCCAAAATTCAGAGAGAAATATGTAAGTGGAATGAAGAACCATCTTAAGTATCAGGAAATGGGCTCATTTTGTAGGCCCAAGATGCAAAATGGAAAAGAGTTTCATCCTTTAAACCCTGAAATGGTAAGCACAATAGCATTGGACCAGGAGCACTTGAGTCTGTCTGGGATGAAGAGCACTTGACCATGAAAGACTTGAGCTTCCCAGGTGGTGCTAGCGGTAAAGAACTTGCCTGCCAGTGTAGGAGACACAGGAGACGAGGGTTCAATCCCTGGGTCGGGAGGATTCCCTGAAGGAGAAATGGCAAAGAACCTGCATGCCAGTGTAGGAGACACAGGAGACGAGGGTTCAATCCCTGGGTCGGGAGGATTCCCTGAAGGAGAAATGGCAACCCATTCCAGTATTCTCGCCTAGAAAATCCCATGGACAGAGGAGCCTGGTAGGCTACAGTCCGTGGGGTCACAGAGAGTCGGACATGACTGAGGCGACTTAGCATACATGGAAAGCTTGATGCATTTCCAAAGAAGAGAAGCCCAAATAGCAAGCATGTTGTAAACATCAACCATTAATTCCTTCACAGAAACCATTTTGTCCGTTTCCCCCAATTGTGATATGTCTGGGAGTGTTTATGTTCTTCCATTATGCTGGAAAGAAAAAGAAAATAATATGACATGAGGAATTCAAGATGATTCATTGCATAAGACAACAGCTGAAGAACTGCGGAGGGAAGCCAATATTTTCCCAAAACACATAAATTAATCTTGAAAGAGAAGAAAAAATTCCTAAGTTTCCCTTGTTTTCCTAAATATGAATGTACTAGAAGCAGACTATGAATTACTAACAATGTGAGAATTAGCAATGTCAATCATTGCTAATGTCAATCATTTTCAGATACTGGGACCTCCCCATGATGCCTGCTTATCCCCATGAAATCTTACAGGCTTCCTCTCACCAACCATATTTGTCTTCTCCTGGAGTGGATATGAAGGCAGGGATGTCGTGAGTAAGCGTGGTGTGTGACATGGTTACACGGGCACACATATATCACATCACCCATGCCCAGCTTCACTTAGGAGTGAACTGCAGGAGGAGAGAGAAAAGTAAAGTTCAAGTGAGGGGGAACGGTCTCATAGATCTTTTGACATGGTCAAAGACTACAAGCCAAAATCTGTCATCCTTCAAGGCTGTTCACCCTGCCTTTCAGAGCAGAGAGTATGTTCTCTCTTCATCGGTTTTCCCATCTGCAAAATGAAACTGGTGGATGGATGATAGCCCTCAGGCACTTCCAGCTTTGTAATGCTATAGAAGTTTCTTTCTCTAGGTGCATTTTGCTTTTCTTTGTGTATTAGGCACCTCAATCTCAGCCAGAACCTCTTCTTGATGTCTCTGTCTTCTGGAATCACCACCAGCAAAATTTCACTGTCTTCTGGAATCAGCACCAGCAAGATGACTTCATTATACTTGCTTTACATAATGATCAGCAAGGAAGCAGTTAACATACAGACAAGAAAACAGTGAATCCCCAATGCAACTGCTTCGACATGGCATTTCTGTGCTTTTTCCCAGATCCCACAACTATTAGAGACCAGAGACAGGGCATCTAGTCATGAAGCTTCTCTCTGTGAAAAGAAATAAGCTACTCGTCTCCTCTTTCCTACTCTAGACACTAACGTTAATCTCTCTGAGCACCGTGTGGCCTTAGATGGATATCTAATTATATGCTCTTTAAGGCACTTTGGGGCTTCAAGAGTCTGTGATTCCAAGTTGACTTCATCCTTCGTGGACTCCTATTTTAGTTCCAACAGAGGATGAGATGGCTGGATGGCATCACTGACTCAATGAACATGAGTTTGAGCAAGCTCCAGGAATTGGTGATAAACAGAGAAGCCTGGCATGCTGCAGTCCATGGGGTGGCAAAGAGTCGGACACAACTGAATGACTGAACTGAACTGATTCTAGTTCCATGGGATATAGTAACACTTCTAGCACTTGCAGATTAGCCTAGAGCATGAGGTTAGGTTCTAGGTGAAGGGGCTCACCCTTTGGGTAATGCTTCGGGGATCTTTGAGCCAAAGATTTAAATCAAGCTTATCACAGACTGACAGTCAGAAAAATCTGCTTCACTCCAATGGATTTGTAATGAGATCATGACAGTGTTTTCAGCAAGCCCAACTCTTCAAAACTATCTAATCACATCCTTCTTTTTAGGAAAACAAGGTTTTCTGTTTTGTTTTGTCTTGTCTTGTCTTTATTTCCAAAATCATCTGTCTGTATCTGAATGGTATACAGACAAATATAAATTACACAAATAAGAGGCTCAATTGTCCCTGTTGAAAATAAGGGAATAGATTTCTCCCTAGAATTCCCTTTACCTAGCACATTTACTTTAGGAATGTGTAATTATGTTTTTGTTTTTTTTTCTCTTTTTGAAATGTTTATAAATCTTTTTAGAAACTAGAGAAGCCTGGACACAGCATGACTCATGAACCGAAGTGTCTGCTATGATGAAGTGTGGTCATACCCCAGGAAAACTCAGCTTCATGTGCTATGCTTGTTGAAACAAAAGCTATCAAATGACTCATTCAAAGTGCCTAGAACAGTGCTTGACACTTGCTAGCCATTGATATTATTTTCATTGTCCTCAAAACCAGAAGTTTTCTCCCTTCTGTACCCAATCCTTGGGCTTTGAGAGGCCTATTAGAAAATCCAGTTTGTGGATCTGCACAGTTAAGGACCAGATCTAAACTCCAGTAAACTTCGTCAAGAATCTGTCACCCTAGTGCACCCAGAGAAACAGTCATTCACATCCAGGACTTTTTTGGTCATGTCCTTAATTTTAATATATTGAAATTTTTAAAAAAGCCTTAAGACCAATTGATCTAATTAATCAGACTGTGTTTAGCTGCTTTTTTTCATATGTAATGAAATCATGGGAAAATTTATTAAGACTTCTTAAGATTAAGACAGTGAAAAAGTCTTTTCTCTAAGATGACATAGGTCAACTTTCTGGCCAAGACGTGAGCAACAATCCCCTGGCTTCTCTCAAAGCCTCTGTCAGGATCAACTTGTTCTCTTTCCAGGGAAATCCCAGTGGAGTTATCATTAGAGTGACCATAAATTGTATTGTCCAACCAAAACACTTGAGTGTAACGACAACTATAAATAATTATGCCAAAATAACAGACATGAGCTTTGACTGTTCTGGGCAGCAGATATATGATTATCCTAGCCTCTAGAGGGACTTCCCTGGCAGCTTAGCAGTAATGAATCCACCTGCCAATGCAGAAGACACAGGTTTGATCCTGACTAGGAAGATCTCCTGGAGAAGGAAATGGCAACCCACTCCAATTCTTGCCTGGGAAATCTGATGGACAGAGAAGTCTGGTGGGCTACAGTCTGTGGGGTCGCAGAAGAGTCAGACATGACTGAGTGACTAAACAATAATAACAATCCTCTAAGAAGTTTATATGAAGTATGAAGAAGAAGTGAAGTCGCTCAGTCATGTCCAACTCTTTGCGACCCCATGGACTGGTAGCCTACCAGGCTCCTCTGTCCATGGGATTTTCCAGGCAATAGTACTGGAGTGGATTGCCATTTCCTTCTCCAGGGGATCTTCCCAACCCAAGGATCGAACTCAGGTCTCCCGCATTCTAGAAAGACGCTTTACCGTCTAAGCCACCAGGGAAGTCCAAGAAGTTTATACAAGCCCTCCCCTAGTTAGGACATTCCCTCTCCCCCATGCCTTGGTGAAGTCCTTGTCTCCAGTTCAGTAGAAGAGATAGGTTTTTTAAGGTAAGAATACAGTAAGTCTAAGCAAGAGAGACACAGATATAAAGAAGACTTTTGGACTCTGCGGGAGAAGGCAAGGGAGGGATGATTTGAGAGAAAAGCATTGAAACATGTATATATAATCACATGTGAAATAGATGACTAGTCCAAGTTCAATGCATGAAACAGGGCACTTAAAGCCAGTACACCGGGACAACCCAGAGGAATGGGATGGGGACGGAGATGGGTGGGGGGGGACACTTGTACACTTGTGGCTGACTCATGTCAATGTATGGCAAAAAACCACCACAATATTGTAAAGTAATTAGCCTCCAATTAAAATAAATTAATTTTTAAAAGAATATAGTAAGTCTATAAAAAGGAATGAAATTGGGTCATTTGTAGGGAAGTGGAGGTACCTAGAGTCTGTCATACAGAGTGAGGTCAGAAAGAAAAATGGGATGAAATGAGAGCGTAGCACTGACTATGACTCTATCATGTGTAAAATTGTGGGAAGCTGCTGTGTAGCACCTGGAGAAGGCAATGGCACCCCACTCCAGTACTCTTGCCTGGAAAGTCCCATGGACGGGGGAGCCTGGAGGGATGAAGTCCATGGGGTCGCTAGGAGTCGGACACGACTGAGCGACTTCACTTTGACTTTTCACTTTCATGCACTGGAGAAGGAAATGGCAACCCACTCCAGTGTTCTTGCCTGGAGAATCCCAGGGACGGGGGAGCCTGGTGGGCTGCCCTCTGTGGGGTCGAACAGAGTCGGACACGACTGAAGCGACTTAGCAGCAGCTGTGCAGCACAGGGAGCTCATCCTGGTGCTCTGTGATGGCCTAGGAGAGTGGGATAAGGGGCTGGTGGGAGGGAGGCCTAAGAGGGAGGGGATATATGTGTACATATAGCTGATTCACATTGTACAGCAGAAACTAACACAACACTGTAAAGCAATTATAGTCCAATTAAAAAATACAATAAGCAATTCCACAAAAGGTCATTTTCCATTTCTGTGGTCGCCACAGAATGAACACATTAATATATCATTTATTCCTGCTTGTTTCAAAAATACTTAAAGGTGTTTTATAGGCACTTAAAATTGAACAAGATTCATAAATTCCAAGTATGTAAGTAAAAAATAATGACCAATATTTGTAGAAAGAGCCCAGTGCCAGACACTTAATACACATGATCTCAAATAAGCCTTGAATCAATACTTTCCACATGAAGAGAACATAGTAAAAAGAGGGTAAGCCATCCATCCAAAGTCACATAGCTTGTAAATGTCAGAAACCTTGATGTGTTTCATTGCAGTGGTGGGTTCTTTAATAAAAATTTCTAATCTGGTTATCTTTGTGTTAGTTTTCATTTTTATTACTATTTCAACCTGGATATGCTCTTACTTCCCAATAAGTCTATTTTTTTCTTGAGAAGAATAAATGTATTTTGATTGAATTAAGCAATAAATGCAATTAAGCATTTTAATTCTTTCACTAATACAAGGGCCCATGGGATATTTTTTACTTAGTTCCTACATGATTAGTGATTTAAAAAAAAATGCCTCAAAATGTTTTGGAACAAAATTAATTTCCTTTAAAAAAAAAAGTTGTCATAAAACTATATAAGGTGTCATTAAGTTCTATAAAATGCTCAAATTGCTTTCCTAAAATTAAGAGCAACTCAAAAGTATGTATACTTAATTTTAAAAGTTTATATTATATAAATTATATTTTTTGTTTCTGAAAATCAGTAACTTTGTTGTA
Source organism: Bos indicus x Bos taurus (assembly GCF_003369695.1). Taxonomy (NCBI): domain Eukaryota; kingdom Metazoa; phylum Chordata; class Mammalia; order Artiodactyla; family Bovidae; genus Bos; species Bos indicus x Bos taurus. The sequence goes on from NC_040101.1 coordinate 39,610,320, forward strand.
TCCAAAGCCTCAAAAAAGGATGATTTTTCATACTATGTTTTTCCCTGTGAAAAACTAATACATCCACAATGCTGAAGAAGGAAAGTTATTAACCTAAAGTTGGAAGGATGAAATGGGAAAGGCTAAAAGCATCTTTCCTTTTACCAAAGCACCAGTCACCTCAGAGATGTACAGAGTCTTCAAGAGCTGTCCTGGCTGTCCAAAAAAAGAAAAAAAAAGCAACATCGCATTTCCAAATCCTAGTCTCCTGGAGTTAAAGTTTCACCTCATCTGTAAATATCCCTGATCTCTAATAACCTCTAACTCTGCTCGGGGAGCCTGGTAATGTAAAACTGATTGCTTTTTCCTCAATATCCAAAAGAGCTTATCTGCTCCCTGGATGTGCAATAACCTTGTTACAAATGTCATCTATGTTAGTAAGGAATTGATCTTGGATTATTTTAATCCTCTTTGCTTCAACATGGTCTGATCAAATTGAGCATTTTAAAAGAGGAAAGTGGACAGAGGGGAAAAAAGCCACGCCACTTATACATCTCTCCCATTCTTTTATCCTAGTCTCAGAAAAGGATATGCCAATGATACTAGCTTTCTATTTCTTAAAATGAAGATGAATGGTGATACAGTATTCCGCTCTTCCCTCTGCAGCACCCCTAAACTGTAAATATGCTGGGTTGACCTCTACCTGACAAAGCACTTGGTTAAGAGAGAGTTGGAAGAAGAGGGTTGAGTTTCAGAAAACCAGAGGCTGGATTTGGTTGACTTTCAAGGCCCACCATGTGATAGCAGTCTAGTCCTTTTCATGGTCTGGTCCACATTCTGGGTCCCACTGGCTCCTTCCATTAGGCCCAGTTCCTTGTCCATCCCCACTAAGGCAGTGATGAGAAACTGAGGTTTACTACTCACTGACTATTCAAAGAAGGTCCAGTGATTATTAGTTCAACTGCTTTTTCTCGCTTACAAAGACCCAGTTTATGAGGCATGTGCATGCTAATGCATTTCAGTCATGTCTGACTCTTTGTGATCCAATGAACTGTAGCCCACCAGGCTCCTCAGTCCATAAGATTCTCCAGGCAAGAATTACTGGAGTGGGTTGCCATTTCCTTCTCCGGGGGATCTTCCCAACCCAGGGACTGAATCTGCATCTCTTCTGTTTCCTGCATTGGCAAGCGGGTTCTTTACCATCGAGCCACCAGGGAAGCCCTTATTAGGCAGTAAAACCTAAAGCAACTGTGGCCATGATAGGCTCACCAGTTAAATATATGTATTTATTCTATGTACTGAAAGGGGTATGTAATCAATAAAAACACATTCAACATCTAAGCCTAAACATATGCCGTGAGGTATCTCATTTTACCTTTCTTCAAGGTGTGATAATCTCAACTTTTTAATAGAAATATTCTCCTATAGATATTTAGGATCTTCTGCTTTATTCTAAAACTTCAACCAGGCCTATGTATACCCAACAGTGTCCTGAATGGACAGAAATGAGCTAGGTATCAACGTTTAATGTTTCCTGGTTCAACAGCAATGGCTCACATTCCCAGAAGTCACTGTGTTGAAGAAGGAGGTTCTTCAGTTGCAAAGGAGCTTGTGCTTCTTTTCGGGAGCTCTGAAAGCTCCCACTTGTGCCAGACTCACACTACCACTAGAGTCTTTTCATGTCATTTGTACTGGGAAGAGGCAGTACAGTGATCCATCAGGAAGAAGTCCAGGTCTTCTACCATTACTTTTCTGAGCCCTACTATTTCTGCTTTATTGACTATGCCAAAGCCTTTGACTGTGTGGGTCACAATAAACTGCAGAAAATTCTGAAAGAGATGGGAATACCAGACCACCTGATCTGCCTCTTGAGAAACCTATATGCAGGTCAGGAAGCAACAGTTAGAACTGGACATGGAACAACAGACTGGTTCCAAATAGGAAAAGGAGTATGTCAAGGCTGTATATTGTAATCCTGCTTATTTAACTTATATGCAGAGTAGTATATCATGAGAAACACTGGGCTGGATGAAACACAAGCTGGAATCAAGATTGCAGGAGAAATATCAATAACCTCAGATATGCAGATGATACCACCCTTTTGGAAGAAAGTGAAGAAGAACTAAAGGGCCTCTTGATGAAAGTGAAAGAGGAGAGTGAAAAAATTGGCTTAAAGCTCAACATTCAGAAAATGAAGATCATGGCATCCGGTCCCATCATTTCATGGAAAATAGATGGGGAAACAGTGTCAGACTTTATTTTTTGGGGCTCCAAAATCACTGCAGATGGTGACTGTAGCCATGAAATTAAAAGACACTTCCTCCTTGGAAGGAAAGTTATGACCAACCTAGACAGCATATTGAAAAGCAGAGACATTACTTTGTCAACAAAGATCCTTCTAGTCAAGGCTATAATTTTTCCAGTGGTCATGTACAGATGTGAGAGTTGGACTTTAAAGAAAGCTGAGCACCAAAGAATTGATGCTTTTGAACTGTGGTGTTGGAGAAGACTGTTGAGAGTCCCCTGGACTGCAAGGAGATCCAACCAGTCCATCCTAAAGGAGATCAGTCCTGGGTGTTCATTGGAAGGACTGATGTTGAAGCTGAAACTCCAGTACTTTGGCTACCTGATGCGAAGAGCCAACTCATTGGAAAAGACCCTGATGCTGGGAAAGATTGCAGGCAGGAGGAGAAGGGGACGACAGAGGATGAGATGATTGGATGGCATCACCGACTCAATGGACATGGGTTTGGGTAGACTCTGGGAGTTGGTGATGGACAGGGAGGCCAGGCATCCTGCAGGTCATGGGGTTGCAAAGAGTTGGACACAAGTGAGCGACTGAACTGAACTGATTTACCCCATTGGTGACCTAGACTGTCCAGGAATGGCCAGCATTCACTGAGTGCTGTGTGTTATACCCAGATCTAAATCTTGATTGGGACTGTCTCTGTTAACCCTTATGAACAACTCCATGGGGTTACTCTTACTCTAAACCTGTTCTATGAAGAGATCAACAACAACAACAAAAGATCAACAAAGACAAGAAAAATTAAACAGCTCATCCCAGGTCACATAGCCAGTGAGTGGGAGAGCTGAAATTGGAATGCAGATGATCTGACTCCAGGGATGAGCTTTCAAACTCTATATTCTAAGTCTACAGTGGTTCCTTCTAGCAATCAACCCAAAAACCTAAAAACAGTATTATGCTCTATCTTTAAATCTTGGAATAATTTCCTTTATATCATCTATCATCTCTGAGTAGGTATTATATGCCTGCTAATTCTCACTCTGTCCCACTGACTTCTCCACCTTGGTCCTATCCTACTCCCTGACAACATCTGTGGTTGGGCTCCCTAGCCTCAGATCCATGAGCACACATACATCTGAACCCAGCAGCATCTCTGAGCCAGAAGAAAACCTACTCATCACCAGGGAACCCTATATTCCAAAAGGCTAAGGATTTTCCAAGGACCTTCTATTTGAAGAGTAAATATCTTGCCCTGAATTTTGAAAAGTCTACAAATCCTGAACACTTTTTTCCCTGCAGTTCAAATATTCAAAACTGTTTTTGCAGCTTAAATTGCCTCTCACCCCAAGGCAAGCACAAGATTAGTCAAAGAACTAATTATGCAGATCTCTCTATTAAATTTCTTCAGCCTAACAGATTCTGAAAGCCCTTGCCTATCTTCTATAGAGAAAACATTGATTTCTGTGGTTAGGCACCCACTAGGCAGAAATTTCAGATCAGGCCCCACTGCGTTACATGTGGATTTGAATAATAATGCTGGCTGGAGTGGCCATTGCAAATTTCTGGTCTGAGGCTGCCTGTTGCTGTTTTATTACAGTCATCCAGCTAGTTACTCCCTTACCCCCTGGCCCACCAGCAGTTCCAGAATATGCTAGAAATAGAACAGAATTCTCACTGGGTTGTTTGGCTTCCTTTCTACTTGCTGGGTTGGGGGTGAGGGTGGTGGTGAGGATAAGCTGGCAAAATATTTGAGTGGGTTGGAATGCTTTTATAAATAATTATATAGCAGCCACCATCCAAGGGTCTGTTTCTTTCCAATATTAAAAGGAACAAATTTTAAACTCTCGGTATGTATTTGAGAGTTAATGGACACAAGTTTAAAGACCCTTTTATACTCAAAAGCTAAACTGAACAAATAAAAGAGTAAAAGTCAAAAGAGAAAAAAACAGCCAAAGTCACTGTGAATGTGCTTTTCATTTATCAGCTGAATCTCCACTTCCCATGACCAGCTTTTTTAAGGATGCCCAAGTTGGAGCCCAACCTCTGCTATAAGTGAGTTATGTAATTTTGATCACATCACTAAACTGCCTGACTTTGGTTTATTTATTAAAAATGAGAGGTGGTTCAACCTCAAAAACATCACTTACCTGAAAATAGGGGCTTTGAGTCCATACAGGTCTGTGTTTAAATCCTGGCTTCCACATGTATCAGTTATGTGATTGGTAAAGTATAACCTCTGTAAGCCTCAGTGTTTTCCTCTATGAAGTGGACACTAATACATCTGGCCTTTCAGGATATTGTAAGGAATGAAGTAAAAATGCACATCAGGTGTCTGGCACAGTGGTTCTTACCAGGGGCAATTTGGCCCCCACCCCCATAGGATGTACTCAACAATGTCTGAAAACATCTGAGGTTCTCACAAGAGAAGGATGCTATTGGCATCTGAGGAGTAGAGGCAAAGAGTGCTTCTCAACATCCTACATGCACAGAACAGATTCCCACAGCAAAATGTCAGTCTTGTGAAGGTTGAGCACCTGGAATATAATATCTGTCTGGCTCACTGCCACCACTCAGTATGTGGTGATGGTGCTTCTTGTTGGCTCCAGAGACCAACAACTTGGAAACAGTACAACCATCTTGGAGCATATAAACACTTGAGGAGGGAACATTTTCTTTTTTGAAGAAAGTCAGTTTTTCTTTTAGGGCTCTTCCCTGATCAGATCAGAAAACCTTGGCGTCTGGCATGAAGCTTGTGTCTTTACACCCAAGTTCCAGACACCAACACAACGTTTACCCCATATCCCAAGTCTGAATTCAGCCAATATCGTAAGACCCTGGAATTTTCCACTACTCTATCAACCTAATCAGAAAGGACTCCACATTCAATTAATTTGCATTAAAATTCCTCTCTTTTCCAAATTAATAATCTACTGTAGGTCAACCATAAATCATTTACTTCAAAAAGTCCTGTGTAGTAATTACTCCTTTCCAATTCAGTGCACTAAATTAGATTATAATTATTAGTCACACTTGGAGCTTTTATTGAGACTCCAGCTCCAGCCAACACAAAACAAATGTTTGGAATGTTTATAAACGCTTTATTTCTCTTTAACTTGACAGGCTTTTTTTAACATTCAATAGAAATTATTGAATCATTTCAACAGAAATCATTAAAAGTTGGGTTTGCTTGACATCATGTAAATTATAAGAATGAACAACCTGGCTGACACCCACACATACAGTTCCATAAACCCTGTGGACTGGCAGGGCAGAAGAAAGCGATGTTATTTGCAGGGTAAAAAGAGGTCTACTGGCCCTAGATTTTCCTTTCCTATAAGACAACCTAAAATTCTCCTGGGTTTATCTGTGGTTTATTGTTAGTATCCATGGCCACCAGAGCATAGTGATAAGAAGAATGAACTTTGAAGTCAGGGTTCGTATACCTATCCTAATCTGTTCACCTACCAGCAGTAGGGCCTCAGGAATATCCTTCTTCAAGATTCAACTTCTCAACTGAAAATTGGATATTATATTAACAGTTATCTACAACACAGAGTTGTGGTGAGAGTAAAATAAAATGATGTCCAGAGTCTAGTAAAAGCTTAATAAATATTTCCCACTGCTGCTGCTGCTGCTAAGTAGCTTCAGTCGTGTCTGACTCTGTGCGACCCCATAGATGGCAGCCCACCAGGCTCCCCCATCCCTGGGATTCTCCAGGCAAGAACACTGGAGTGGGTTGCCATTTCCTTCTCCAATGCATGAAAGTGAGAAGTGAAAGTGAAGTCGCTCGGTCATGTCCGACTCTTAGCAACCCCATGGACTGCAGCCTACCAGGCTCCTCCACCCATGGGATTTTCCAGGCTATAGAGTACTGGAGTGGGGTGCTGTTTCCCTCTCCAATATTTCCCACTATGGCGTCACTATCAGGGCAAGGTCTATTTCTGTTCTGTCCACCGCTGTAGACTTAGGCCCCAGTTCACTGCTTGCAGAGATTATGGACTCAAGAGCTATTGAATGACTGAACGTCAAACTGAATGTCTCAGTGACAGGCAGAGTGACCTTGATAAGCCTACTCAGTCTAACCTGAACCTCTATGTATGTATCAACATGAAATAAGGGTTTATTGTGAAAATGAAAAGAGACTGTATTTGTGTCAATGCTTGACACAAAGCATTTGTTATTATCCTTAAAATTACTACTGTTATTAACTATGTGTGCCTTGACTAAATCTCTTAATTCTGAGTTCTGGTTTCCTTATGTGAAAAGAGAGGCATTGATTCAATTTCTCAGGGACTTGGTCTAAAACAGTGTGGAGAGTTTGCCAGGAAGGTGTGATGAAGGGAGGGAGGGACAACCAAAGGAGTGATGGTATTTACAGAGGACTTCTCATAGTGATGAAATGTGGAGAGTAGGAATGGTTCTAAGGAGGTAAAGAGTAAATAGTAGGGAAAAACCTGTGGCCTCCCTGTTCTCTGCTGAAGTGAGAACATTAGCAGGCATGGCAGTCAGAGTGGGATGCTTGAAATGAGCTTCTGGAAGAGGGATAAGTTGAGGCGCAATGTCAGTTCTTCCCATAATTGTTTATACACATCAGCAGGCCAAAAAAAAAAAATGCTATTGAATAATTATCTTGAGCCGTTCTTTTTTCTGGAAGAGCTTGCTTAGAGCTTGTGAGAAATTGCTCAACCATAATATTTCCCACATGTTTCTTCTTGCTGTCCTACTGATGAGCAGACTCAGTGCTGTTTAAAACCAGGGATATCACTTTGCTGCCAAAGGTCTGTCTAGTCAAAGCTATGGTTTTTCCAGCAGTCATGTATGGATGTAGGAGTTGGCTCATAAGACTGAGTGCCGAAGAATTGATGCTTTTGAACTGTGGGGCTAGAGAAGACTCTTGAGAATCCCTTGAACAGCAAAGAGATCAAACCAGTCAATCCTAAAGATCAGTCCTGAATATTCATTGGAAGGACTGATGCTGATGCTGAAACTCCAATATTTTGGCCACCTGATGAGAAGAGCCAACTCATTGGGAAAGACCCTGATGCTGGGAAAGGTTGAGGGCAGGAGGAGAAGGAGGTGGCAGAGGAAGCAAAACCTAAAGCAAGAAGTGATAAACAGTGGCCAGGAATACATACACCCCAATACATAGCTCCATTTGGGACACAGATGCCCAGACCCTGCCTACCAGCTTCTCAATCTGATACCAGAAAAGGAACTAGAAGCCTCCAAAAATAACTCCTAAGAAATTAAGAAACTGAATTTTTAATAGAGCTATTTCTCCACTCAACTAATAAAGCTTATTTTTAAATATTTAGAAGAAACATCTGTAAAAATATATATGTTGGGGTGATTGCCACAAGAGTAAGAAAGAAAGGTGTGATGAAGGGAGGGAGGGACAACATCTATCCATCTAATTAACTTAATTGGGACAAAAAAACCAACTAGCAATCTGAACCCCTGAATGGAAGAAGAAACCATTCCTGTCTAGTATGCAGTTAAGATAGGAGGTTTAAATAGTTTAAGTTAGTTCTTCTGTGTTTACATAATCACTTCATCCTTTGCTTTCCTGCCACACTGTGGGTGTTCTTTGAGTTGGAAAGATTCTTCACTCACTCACTGCAGTATTCTTCTTCTTAATGCTTAAAACAAAATTAGTTAAAAACTCCAGACTAGAATTACTTTCAAAGCATTTTTAATGCAAACTTAATTCTGATTTGATAATTCAAGATCAATTCTGCACTCATAGTTGTTTAAGCTTTGGGTTTCCTGTTACTCTACGAAGCATACTAAAACTGTTGGATGTTTTTCAGTATGAAGGAGAAAATGAGTTTTTTAATCTTTTAAAAAGTAATAAAATAGTTCTTTCAATTGAACCATTCACTTAAGTGAGTGCAAGCATATGGCTCCAATACTTTGGCCACCTGATGTGAAGAGCCAACTCACTGGAAAAGACCCTGATGCTGGAAAAGACTGAAGCAAAAGGAAAAGAGGGTGGCAGAGGATGAGATGGTTAGATAGCATCACTGACTCAATGGACATGAACTTGAGCGCACACTGGGAGATAGTGAAGGACAGGGAAACCTGGCATGCTGCAGTCCATGGGGTCACAAAGAGTCAGACAAAACTTAGCGACTGAACAACAAAGCATATGGTTTAAAAATCAGCTAATAAGATAAATATTGAAAAAACACTTCTTTTTTGAAATTGTGGACTTCCCTGGTGGCTCAGATGGTAAAGAATCTGTCTGCAATGTGAGAGACCTGGGCTCGATCCCTGGGTATGGAAGATCCCTTGGAGGAGGGAATGGCAACTCACTCCAGTATTCTTGCCTGAAGAACCCCTTGGACAGGGGAGCCTGGCAGGCTATAGTCAGGTAGCAAAGAGTCAGACATGACTGAGCAACTAACACACAACCCTTTGAAATGGTACTGACTCAGTATTCACCTGGGCTACGCTTAGAAATAATCTAGTCTAGTAGTTCTTGTCCTCTTTTTGGTCAGGGACCCTTTTGAGAATCTAGTAGAGAATCTAAACAGAGGAGATCAGTGAATGACTTAAAAAGGTTCATGGACCTAGGGGCTCTATGAAATCTATTTTCAAAAATCTATAATTCAGATAAAAACCTCTTTTTTGATTAAAAAAATCTATGGCTTATAAAAGATAAGCAATTTAATGTCAAACAAGTAGTTAAAATGGAAGAGCAAGGTTAGCCTAATTCCCAAAACCTATCTATTTCCTTTTCGGCCACATTGTCTCTCTGAGAAGGAACAAAGACATTGTCTCTCATAATTCTCTTATTTTTCTCCTCAAGTTTTACTCAAATATAGAAATACAATAGAATAGTTAGTGAAGAGGGAAAAGGGAATTCAATAACTGATTTCCACTTCTTGGAGATTTACAAAGAACCTCAACTTATTAAAGGTTCTGAGGAGTCCAGCTGCAAGTTAAGACTTAGACTGAAGTCCCTGAATGTCATTTCTACTATATTCTATCAGTCAAGCAAATCACTAAGCCCAGCCTACATCAAAGGAGAGGGGAATTAGAACCCACCTCTGAGCAAGGATCAGTGAGAGCCTGTAACATTTTTTTTTTACACCTAACAATTGTTATATTGTGCTAAAATTGCCTGTTTACTTGACCCTCCATCCTATTACACTATCATCTCTTTGGGGATATTACTCTTCGGGGGTGCCTTGATCACCACTGTATTTCCATAGGAGTTATATAATTGTTAAATAAATGTTTACATAAAGAAAAGAGATGATAGAGCAGTTGATATTAGAAGGAGGAGAACAGATGATGCTGGGTAAAACCAAGCTCCTCATCAGATCAAAGGAGGTGAACAAGGTGGAGGAATTTATCTTAGGAAAGAGGAGAAATCTCCACTGACACACACAAGAGAAAGGAAAGACTATGTACGGTTGAGACAGGCTTGTGATCAGAAACGGGGACCATGGAGAATTACATAGCTTGAGGGGATCTGTGTAAAATATGGAAGGAAAGTAGAGCTACATTCTAGCAGTAAATGTCCTAATTTCTTCAGGGACTTATTCATTATTGATACATGCCAACTATATATGTATGCTGTAGAAATGTGCTACAGGCTACTGATTTCTGCTAATAGCAAAATGAGCATATTGATTTCAAAGCATTTTGAAGGACTCCTCAATCTTAATTATAGAAATTTTAAAAAAAAATTTACCCTGGTTATTTAAATATACATTATTTAGAAACAAATTAATTTGGGGAAAAGTTTTAATGTATCCTGCTACTGCCTGCTCTTCAACCTCCTCTTGACTCTGACATGTTACTTTCTGACATGTCACAAAGATATTTGTGGTTGAGAGTAGCCTCAGAAAGAACATAGGGAGTGGGATGAGATGAATTTAATTAATAACCAATTACATATCGTAAGCAAAATATACACACTAAATTCCTCCTCTTAGAGTTCAGAGCCAGGAAAATCTTTACATCCTCTAATGCATTTCACTTTTTCTTTAACTTGTTAATTCAGTAGTGTTTCTTTTTCAACCACCAGTCCTAACAGTGCTTAGTATATGATTACAATAATTATCTCATCCTGAGTATCTAATACATCTATATTTCTTCTTTTTTCACTTTGACTTCTGTTATTTTAAAAAATACTTTTATTGTCTTGCTTGTATGAATTAAGTGGGGAAGTTATTTCAAAATTGCATTGGAGGAAGCCAGGGTACACATTAATTTTTAAAGAAATACTGAGCACAAGTAGGAAAATGAGCTAGCCTTGAAGATAGTCCATCTTTCAGGCCTGAAGCAATGCTGATCTTAATACAACTCCACCAAGCTGAACATACAAGAAAAATGGATGACAACAAGACACACAAATAGTTGCTAATAGGTCATGTAAGAAGCTAATTCATGGAGCTCTCAGGCAGTAAAATGAAGAAATGCTTCGGAACGCTAGAAAACAATAGAATTCAAAAGAGCTATCGCATGCATTATACCATATCTTAATACAAGTTTTGGCCTGATCCTTTAGAATTCATAAGTCACTTCCCCGTTCAGTGATAAACTGAGTAGATGCCTCAAGGCTAAGGCTGCAGACTAACTGTAAACATAGAAATGCAATTATACATAATTCATGGATTTATTTATTTATACCACAATAATTTATTTATTGACTATAAGTTAATAGTAGTTAAACAGATTGGGTACAGTGCTGGAAACAAGGAATTTATCAAGACAGAAAAGGACATGATCTTGACTTGATGAAGTTCAGGAACTAAAAGAACTAGATATTTGGTAGGAGGGATGGTACAGGAAATGGGCTAAATGGTGGCCCCAGAGATCAGTAGCTTCAGTCGTGTCCAGCTATTTGTGACCCCCATAGGCTATAGCTCACCAGGTTCCTCTGTCCATGGGATTCACCAGGCAAGAATACTGAAGTGGGTTGCCATGCCTTCCTCCAGGGGATCTTCCTGACCCAGGAATCTAAACCATGTCTCCTGTGTCTCCTTCACTGCAGGCAGATTCTTTATCCACTGAACCACCTTGGAAGCCCTTGCAAAGGTATGTCCACATCCTAATCCCTGGAACCTGTGGATATTATATTTTATGGAAAAAGATGTGATTAAGTTGAAGATATAGAAAGCTGAATAAGCTGAGTCAAGCCTAAGTGTAGTAATATGTATTCTTAACAAAGAAAGGCAGAGGGAGATTAGAGAGACACAGAGAAGGAGATGTGAGGATGGAGGCAGAGACTGCAGAGATGTAGCCATAAGCCAAGAAATACAAAAGAATGCCTACAATCACCAGGAACTAGAAGGGGCAAAGGCTAGATTCTCCCACAAAGCCTCCAGAGAGTACACCCTATCAAAATTTTGATTTTCTGACTTCTGGCTTCCAGAACTGGGAGAGATTAAATTTCTCTTGTTTTTTTGCCACCAAATAGTGGCAACTTGTTATGGCAGCCCTAGGGATCTAACATAGCATAACACTATATAATCACAGCATTCGATGTGTCAGAAATGAAAAGTACAAAATTCTATGAGTATAAGAGAGAAACCTACTTCTCATTGAATGTAGTAGTGTGGGGAACATGAGAACAATAGAATTATAGAATTGCTGTATGGAATTTTGAGCTATTAATCATACTGCTAAACATTGGCACACACTAGTATGCATGCACCCTCAGAAAACACTCTAACAAGCTCATGTCCCAAAACATAAAATTATATGCACCTGTAGATAGATTGGCAGATTTAAAACTGTTATATGACCATATACACAAATAAACTCAAAATGGGTTAAAATCCCAAATATAAGGTTGGATACTATAAAACTCTTAGAGGAAAACATAGGCAGAACACTCTCTGACATAAATCACAGAAATATCTATTTTCATCCACTTCTGAGAGTAGTGGAAATAAAAACAAAAACAAACAAATGGGACCTAATTTAACTTAAAAGCTTTTGCACAGCAAAGTAAAACATAAACAAAACGAAAGACAACCCTCAGTATGGGAGAAAACATTTACAAATGAAGTGACCGACAAGGGATTATTCTCCAAGATATACAAACAGCTCATGCAGCTCAATATGAAAAAAAAAACAAACAACCCAGTCAAAAAATCAGCAGATCTAAGCAGACATTTCTCCAAAGAAGACACACAGATGACTAAAAAGCATACCAAAATATGCTCAACATCACTCATTATTAGAGAAATGCAAATCAAAACTAAAATGAGGTATCACCTTGTACCAGTCAGAATGGCCGTAATCAAAAAGCCTACAAATAATAAATGCTGGAGAGGGTATGGAGAAAAGGGAACCCTCCTGTACCATTAATGGAAATGTAAACTGGTATAATCATTATGCAGAACAATATGGAGGTTCCTTAAAGAACTAAATATAAAACAACCATATGGTCCAGCAATCCCACTCCTGGGCACATATTCAGAGAAAACCATAATCCATAAGGACACATTCACCCCAATGTTCACTGCAGCACTATTTACAATAGCCAAGGCAGGGAAGCAACCTAAATGTCTATCGTCAGAGGAGCAAATAAAGAAGATGCGGTACATATAATGGAATATTACTCAGCCATTAAAAAGAATGAAATAATGTCATTTGCAGAACAAGGACAGACCCAGAGATGATCATATTAAGTGAAGTAAATCAGACAAATATATGATATCACTAATGTGTGGAATCTAATTCTGAAAAAAAATACAAATGAATTTATTTACAGAAGCAGACTTACAGACATCAAAACAAACTTATGATTACCAAAGGGGAAATACGGGGGTGGGGGAGGTAGGGGAGTGATAAATCAGCAGTTTAGGATGAACACATGTGCATTACTATATATAATGTAGATGACCAATAAGGACCTGCTGTGTAGCACAGGGACTACTACCCAGCATTTTGTGATAACCTATATGAAAAGAATCTTAAAAAAAAGAATACATGCATGACTATCACTTTGCTGTACACCTGAAACTAACACGTTGTAAACCAACCTTGTTCCTATCTGCATTCATTTGCAACTTGAAACCTCCGGGAATTTTTTCCACTTTGCTGCTATCTTAAATCCTCAAACTTGGGTTCTGTTCAGAGAACACTCTTCACTTTGGGGTGGAAGTAGCTTTGGGGTAAATGTTTTGTTTCTTTTCTTTATCTTATTGGTTACCCTGCTTGTCCCCTGTCACTTTCTGTTACTTCTGCCACTCCAGACTTGATTCACATAATTCTCCATTACCTGGTGGTGCTGGTGATGTTAATGGATTTTTTAAAAGGCCACCTTGTTAAAAAAAAATGGAGAAAAAGGAAACAAAGCTATAAATAAGTGTCAAATGTTCTGGGCATGTAGACATTATGTAACTAATGAAAAAAAAAAGGAGATTAAGAAAGGAAATAAGTATAAAATAGAATAAAGCCTCCGACTGCCACTGGTTATTAGAGGAGACTAAAACAATATCATTTGAAACTGAAAAAGTAATTAACAGATATCTACCTCAAATGACAAAAATAAAACCCTGAACAATAGATTATTAGGCAAAGTAAGGTAAAAGAGAAGTAATTTATAACTCACATCAGAATGGCTCATATTAGGAAACCAAGAGACACTATCTAAATATCTAAAGAGATAACTAAAGGTCAGTCAGCCAGTTCAGTTCAGTTGCTCAGTCGTATCAGACTCTTTGCGACCCCATGAATTGCAGCACGCAAGGCCTCCCTGTCCATCACCAACTCCCGGAGTTCACTCAAACTCACGTCCATCGAGTCAGTGATGCCATCCAGCCATCTCATCCTCTATCATCCCCTTCTCCTCTTACCCTCAGTCCCTCCCAGCATCAGAGTCTTTTCCAATGAGTCAACTCTTTGCATGAGGTGGCCAAAGTACCAGAATGTCAGCTTCAGCATCATTCCTTCCAAAGAAATCCCAGGGCTGATCTCCTTCAGAATGGACTGGTTGGATCTCCTTGCAGTCCAAGGGACTCTCAAGAGTCTTCTCCAACACCACAGTTCAAAAGCATCAATTCTTTGGTGCTCAGCTTTCTTCACAGTCCAACTCTCACATCCATACATGACCACTGGAAAAACTATAGCCTTGACTAGACGAACCTTTGTTGGCAAAGTAATGTCTCTGCTTTTGAATATGCTATCTAGGTTGGTCATGACTTTCCTTCCAAGGAGTAAGCGTCTTTTAATTTCATGGCTGCAGTCACCATCTGCAGTGATTTTGGAGCCCAAAAAAATAAAGTCTGACACTGTTTCCACTGTTTCCCCATCTATTTCCCATGAAGTGATGGGACCAGATGCCATGATCTTCGTTTTCTGAATGTTGAGTTTTAAGCCAACTTTTTCACTCTCCTCTTTCACCTTCATCAAGAGGCTTCTTAGTTCCTCTTCACTTTCTGCCATAAGGGTGGTGTCATCTGCATATCTGAGGTTATTGATATTTCTCCCGGCAATCTTGATTCCAGCTTGTGCTTCTTCCAGCCCAGCATTTCTCATGATGTACTCTGCATATAAGTTAAATAAGCAGGGTGACAATATACAGCCTTGACATACTCCTTTTCCTATTTGGAACCAGTCTGTTGTTCCATGTCCAGCTCTAACTGTTGCTTGCTGACCTGCATATAGGTTTCTCAAGAGGCAGATCAGGTGGTCTGGTATTCCCATCTCTTTCAGAATTTTCCACAGTTTATTGTGATCCACACAGTCAAAGGCTTTGGCATAGTCAATAAAGCAGAAATAGATGTTTTTCTGGAACTCTCTTGCTTTTTCGATGATTCAGCGGATGTTGGCAATTTGATCTCTGGTTCCTCTGCCTTTTCTAAAACCATCTTGAACATCTGGAAGTTCACGGTTCATATACTGCTGAAGCCTGGCTTGGAGAATTTTGAGCATTACTTTACTAGCGTGTGAGATGAGTGCAATTGTGCGGTAGTTTGAGCATTCTTTGGCACTGCCTTTCTTTGGTATTGGAATGAAAACTAAAGGTATTATGTAATAAAAGTATTTGTTAGTGATAATCACTAGAACAGAAATGAACATCTTCCTAAATACCATGAAATAAGAAACTGAATACCTTCCTAAATACCATGAAATAAGAAACAAAAATATTCCATCTAGTGAAAAACTTGATTTGGTATGTATAACATATGGTATGAATGTATGTAATGTATGAAATACAAAGCAATGTGACAAACCAGGACCAAATAGGTCATATTTTTACATGTAAATAGATTTCAACTCCCTATAAAGAAAAAGTTTTTTTAAATAGGTTTAATAAATTCAATTCCACACTATATAAAGAAATATACTAACAAAATAATTAAGAAATATTAAAAATAAAAGCTCTTTTACTATTAAAAGTATATAAAAGGAAGCAGACACATACTGGAAAGCAAGACTTTATCACCTCTCTTAGAGTTAAACAAACCATGTAGATCAAAAAGTACTAAGGATATAGAAGGTCCAAATCCAAATATTAGAAGAAATACTTTCAAGTACACAATGAATATATAGAGAAATTGAGGATCCACAAAGAAAAACCTCAGGAAATTAAAAATAGTAACAAAAACAGTATCATGTCCTGAATACAACACAATGAAACTATTAGATTATAATAAACTTTAAAACCCCCAAAATTAAAAGGTTTTTCCACTGGACCACATAAATAAACAATGTGTTTTAAACGTTTGGGACAAAAAAGGAAGATACAAAACATGTTTCTAGAATTCCTAGAAAACAATAACGAAAACAAAACTCATCAGAATATGTAGGATATAGCTTTAAAAAAGTGCTCAGAGGAAAATTCTTAGCATTAAATAAAATTAAAATAGAAGAGCTATGCTGTGCTATGTAGCTTCAGTTGTCTGAGTCTGTTTGACCCTATGGACTTCAGTACTCCCGGCTGCCCTGTGCATGGGCATTCACCAGGCAAGAATACTAGAGTTGCCATTTCCTCCCAACCCAGGGATTGAACACATGCTTCTTAGAAGAGCTGAATGAATGATTCAAAAAGCTAGATATAGAGCTGCAAATTAATAAAAGACATCAGAAAGAAGTGATTAATATAAAAGAATCTAATAATCTAGAAAACAAAAATAATAACCAATAAATAAATAAATAAACATTGGGGGAAATTAAACTATATATACATAAAAAACACTAGCTAGCCTAATTTTTGTTAAAGGTAAAGAATATTCAAAATGAGAAGTAGCTAAAAGAAACTAATGATACATATGATTTTAAAATCATAAGTGAAACCCAGTAAATAGAGAACTTACAAACAGACCAATTTCAACTTTAAAAATTGAGAGTGTAAAACCAATACAATATTGTAAAGTAAAAATAATAATAATAATAAAAATTTTTTTAAAAAGAAAGCAAAAAAAATAAAAAAACTTCTCTACAAAAAAAAAAAAAAAAACAACAACAACAAAAAACAGGTCTGAATAGTTTCACAGGGAAATTTGTGAAATTTTAAAATAAGCTAATTTTCAAGGTTGGCATCTTGAAAGATTAAGATGGCATTTAATGAATATTGACATCCAAAAACTTAATAAAACACTATCAAAGAGAATCTATAATTTCAATAAAAATAATACATCATCACAACCAAATGGGATTCATTCAAGAATGCAAGGAAGTTTTAACATTAACAAATCCATTAATATAACTGATGATATTAATAGAATGAAAGAGAGCATATTATTATTTCCACAGGTGATGAAAAAGCCCTGTCTTTATGGTGAAACTTTGCCAAATTAGAATCCTATGGGTGGGCTTCCCAGATGGTGCTAGTGGTAAAGAACCTGTCTGCCAATGCAGGAGATGTAAGAGATGCAGGTTCAGTCCCTGGGCCAGGAAGATCCCCTGGAGGAAGGCATGGCCACCCACTCCATGTGGGTTGACAGGGGAGCCTGGAGGGCTGCAGTCCATAGGGTTGCAAAGAGCTGGACACAGCTGAAGTGACTGAGCACCCGTGAACGCATTCTATGGGTAGAAGTTACAGAATTTGGACGAGGAGAGAGCACTCTACAGGTATAACTAAGATGAGAAGTGACTCTTCAGAAATTAGAAATCTGCTGACACTACATTAACAAGTGAAACATTCCTAAAAAAGTTCTAGATACCAAGTCATATAAGTCAACACATACAAGGAAAAACGAGCAAATACATTCTGAAAGGCAGCTGAATCTCAATATAGTACTGTCCCTTGAGATAGCAACACAACCCAAGTTAAGGTTAATTCAAGGCAGACATTCACAAGCAGAGAAGTAAAACCACATAAACTTTAGCATGACACTAACCCTTTTCGAGGTAGTGTCTATGGAGGTTCGGGATCATGGAAAGAGCCCTGGAATGAGAGCAGAAACCTGGCTTCCATTCCTGCCTCTGCCACACTGATGAGCTGTGTGATCTTGAGCTGGTCACTTCCTCTCTCTGGGCTTCAGGGTCTCCATTTGTGAGGAAATTTCTTAGTTCTCTTTACCTCTTAAATTCTACATATCCAAATCTAAACTTAAAGGGAACCAGGAAGTTCTGTAAGAAAAGCAATAAACACGATGAAAGGCAAGGAGAAAAGGAAATCTGTTTAATTTAAACAATGAAGTGGCCCCTACCCCCGCCAAGTTCTTTAGCCTGGAATTTCAAAGCAAAGGATGATGCTGTGCCCCGATAGTATTTTTCCATTTCCAAAATCATGCTAGCAAAAGCAAACAGACCTCTGAAAGCTTTCAGGGCCAAGGAGGAGCCTAACTCTAAGTATGATGATCTTCTCTTACAGACTTCAGAGTTAAGCCCTGGGTACAACTGGTTCCCCAGTGCTTCTCACACTTTCCATCTAAAGTACTCATAGAATTTGACAAGAAATTCAAATTCACCCCTAGGGAACCAAGGATACGGGGCCAGGACACTGACAATAAAATTAAACGACTTCAAAGTCTCCTGATTCATCATAAACACTGAAACACTATTTAAATTCCATTTCATAATATTTGAATGCCTGTCTTAATTGTAAGTCAAGTTTTTAATCGCCAAACCAAGAAAATGCTCTTCATTTATCTCTGGTTCCCCCACTGCAGCACATTCCAGGAACACTTTCCAATGCACCCCAGTGTGAGAACTGAGACCAACTGAGAAATAAGACCAGGCCATTCACAGGCCGAGAGGAATCCCATTGGGACCTAGAGGATAGAAGAAGAGGTTCTCAGAAGCAAAACTCTACCTGAGTCTTCTCCTCTGCAAAATTTGAGAATGTGTTCACAGCTTCACACCCGAGACTGCTGTGATGGTCAGTAAAACCTCCCATGCTTGTGATTACATAGTCTGTGCCCTCATAAGCAAATTGTGAGGTGTTACCAATCTGATTAGGGGGAAGATCCCCTGGTGAAGGAACTGGCAACCTGCTCCAGTATTCTTGCCTGTGAAATCCCATGGACAGAGGAGCCTGGTGGGCTCCAGTCCATAGGGTCGCAGAGTCGTACATGACTAAATGAGCATGCACACAGGGTTTGAAGGAAATCATAATTCTAAGAGATGAAAATCGAAGTCCTGTGACCTTCCTTGCTTTCTTGAGTTGTATCTCCCTCTTTAAACAAAGAGAGTCCAATTTAGAAATCTTCCTGCTAGAAGGATGATGGGCATTTAAGTATTTGGGGTCCTTCTGACTGACAGTGTTCCTCCAATGACCAAATGAAGATAAACTTCCTTCCAGCCAGCACAGAATACTTCCTCAGGAGGGCCATGCCTGGCTAACTCTAAACAACCTTTGGTTAGCTCTTTCTTGAAGAGTTTGGAAAAATCCTAACAACTCTTCCCTAAATGGTCACATTTGTGCTATAGGGATTTCACCTTCCACTTCTCCCTAACCCTACCCACAAGCCTGCACAAAACACAGCTGCTTCAGGTAACAGAAGTGGGTACATGGCCCGAGTTAGGCCAGTCACAGTACCCCAATCCTTGATCACAGTAAGCAGTCCAAGGGAATATGTGACCAATTCCAGAGTCCCTCCTCAGAGTTTTTTTAAGCAGAAGGTGAAAGAGGGATACTCTATTTCTTCACTGGTTTCCAAGCTGTTAAAATATGGCCCTGGAAGTTGCCAGGAGCCAGGATCCATGTTGCAAGGGTAAAATCATGGAATGATAGAAGAAAATAAGGCCAAGTCGACAAGAGAGAGAATAAGAGATATAACTGGTGGTTTTCAAGACTCAATTTTATTTCTTAATGTAAATAATTTCTACAGTACTTTCAGTTCCACAAGCTGCTCATATTGTTGGGAAAATGAATCACATCCATGCAGTTCTTCAACTTAGCCACATGAAAATGG
The DNA here is from genome assembly GCF_003369695.1 of Bos indicus x Bos taurus. Classification (NCBI taxonomy): domain Eukaryota; kingdom Metazoa; phylum Chordata; class Mammalia; order Artiodactyla; family Bovidae; genus Bos; species Bos indicus x Bos taurus. The sequence continues at coordinate 39,629,877 of NC_040101.1, forward strand.
AGGCCTTAGCCAACATCTTTGACAAATATAGTTGTAAAAGTCCTCAGTAAAATATTAGCAAACCAAATCGAACTATACACTAAAAGGATCATACACTATGAGCAAGTTGAATTCATTCCAGAGTCCTAAGGATCATTCAATGTATGCATGTCAATCAGGGTAGTACACCACAATAACAATGAAAACAACATAACCATCCTGATAGTCACACAAAAAAAAGAGCTTTTGATAAAATTCAACATCTGTTCATGATAAAAACTCTCACCAAAGTACATATAGAGGGAACATATCTCAACACAATAAAAGCCATTTACAACAAACCTACAGCCAACCTAGTGCTCAATGGCAAAAAGCTGAAGCCTTCCTGCTAAATTCAGTAACAAGCCAAGGACACCCACTCTTACCGCTTCTATTTAACATACTATTTGGAAGTCCTAGCCAGATCAGGAGAGAAAGCCATGGCACCCCACTCCAGTACTCTTGCCTGGAAAATCCCATGGATGGAGGAGCCTGGTAGGCTACAGTCCATGGGGTTGCGAAGAGTCAGACACGACTGAGCGACTTCACTTTCACTTTTCACTTTCATGCACTGGAGAAGGAAATGGCAACTCACTCCATTGTTCTTGCCTGGAGAATCCCAGGGACAGAGGAGCCTGGTGGGCTGCTGTCTATGGGGTCACACGAAGTTGGACACGACTGAAGTGACTTAGCAGCAGCAGCCAGATCAGACAGGTAAATAAAAGGTATCCAAATAGAAGGGAAGAGATAACACTCTCTTTATTTGCAGATGACATGATGCACTATATAGAGAACTCGAAAGACCACAAAAACTATTAGAACTGAAATGAATTCAGCAAGGTTGCTAGACACAAAAGTAATTCCCAGAAATTGGTTGCACTTCTTTACAGCGACAATGAAATATCCAAAAGAGAAAGTTAAGCAATCCCATTTAAAACTGCATCAAAAAAAGAATAAAATATCTAGGAATAAACTTTAGCAAGTTGGTGAAAGACCTATATGCTGAAAACTATAAAATATAGGGCAGGTATTATGTAGCACCTGCCTGACTCCAGTACTACATCTGTCTCTTACAGGATGGAACAAGGTCTCTCTCTAGCAGCACAAGAGGGGTGCATGCAAGCCAATACCAAGATACAGTGATGCAAGATGCTCCTGATAAAAGGCAACATATGTTCTTTGGCCAATACATTATTCCTTCCAACAAATCCCCTTTTGGCCTTAAGTCGACTTAACTGGATTTCTGTTACTTACAACCAAGAGAATCCTGACAGACATGTTTATTCTCCTTTAGTGATTTCACTGCTTCTAGAACTCTAAGGAACCAAGAGTAGGTTCTCTCTACTCTTGACTAGAAGGAGCATTTCTCTATGTGCTTCCTAGGTATAAAGGTAGAGGTTAATAAAGATTAATCAGCATAACTACTATTTGTTGATAAATTACCACATCTCGAGCTTTATGCTAAGAGCTTTCATGCATTAGCACCTTTAAATCCCCACAGCTCTATCAAGTAAGTAAAATGATAACTTACATTTTACAGATATGGAACCTCTTAAAGCCTCACTTTCCTTAATCAAGATCTCACTGCTCATAAATAGTAGTATAGAATTAGAACATAAATCTTTGTCAATTCAGATCCTTGGTGTTTAGCTAGTTAATGCTTCCCTGGTGGCTCAGATGGCAAAGAATTGGCCTGAAATGCAGGAGAACTGGGTACTATCCCTGGGTTGGGAAGATCCCCTGGAGAAGGGAACAGCTGCCCACTCCAGTATTCTGGCCTGAAGAATTTTGTGGAAAGAGAAACCTGGCAGGCTACAGTCCATGGAGTTGCAAAGAGTCGACACAACCAAGCAACTTTCACTTCGCTTTGCTGTACTCAAAGCACCTGTGTAAACTGGACAAAATTCCCATCACTCTATTGGGAATTTTAAACTGAGAATATGAAGAAGTTGAATGGTTTTCTGTAAATATTGTGGTAACCCTCAGGAAAGCCAACTCAGTGAGTGGGGATGGCACTTAGGTGCTTAAGCACTTTAACTTCTACCAAGAAAAAAAAAGTCTCTTACCTTGCCCATAGATGTTTCCAAGTTTTTACAAGGTTGATATAAATTCAGGTAAAATAGAAAATTCAGACAGCTATTATTTGCAGGCCATATTCTGTCCTCATTTAGAGGAACTATTGAAATTAAATATTAAAATTCTGAGATATCATTATTTTATTCAAAGTCAGTTTTTTAAAAGCCATCCACTTTAAGAAAGATGAATCTCAGAAGAGTGTAGAAACATCTGGTTAAGTGTTTTTTCTGGAGAGTATTCAGAGTGGTTTTAAGCCAAAGAGATAGCTTTGCTCTGGGGTCAGTGTTCTGAAAGAACTCTCATGATTTACTGTGCTTTATGGCCTGCATTCTAAAACCAAGTTAACTCAACAGAATAAGATAAAATGTAGGCATGTGCCTATATACTCAGGATGTAGATACCTGAATTCGTATATAATAGACATTATGCTCGGAGAACGCAATGGCACCCCACTCCAGTACTCTTGCCTGGAAAATCCCATGGACAGAGGAGCCTGGTGGGCTGCCATCTATGGGGTCACGAAGAGTCGGACACGACTGAGTGACTTCCCTTTCACTTTTCACTTTTATGCATTGGAGAAGGAAATGGCAACCCACTCCAGTGTTCTTGCCTGGAGAATCCCAGGAATGGAGGCGCCTGGTGGGCTGCCGTCTATGGGGTCGCACAGTCGGACACGACTGATGCGACTTAGCAGCAGCAGCAGACATTATGCTACAGTATCACTTTACCATCTTTGCTACACCCAGTAACTCAACAACTACGCCAGCTGAGGGTACACTAAGCGGCTTATCTCAGTGTATTTTACGCTGTGTTAGTGCATCTCTTCAGCTAGCTCACGCTCCTGACTTCCCAACCTACCTCCTGAACCTGAACTTATAGGTAGCCTCTTTCTCCGAGAGCACAGAGCAGCTCCTGTGGTTCCGTAACATTTTGTAGCTTCAAACTTAAAACAGTCACAGGCACAGGATTTTCTGAATTTGGACACTAATCCAGTTAACTTTTTCAGTATTAACAGCCACTTTCTCCTTTCTGAGAAATAAGCTATTTAATTAGAACCTCTTCCTACCTCTTTCCTAATACTCAATTCTACTTAATTGTCCAAAATTGGTTTTCCCATTAATCTATAAACCACAAAGGAGTACAAATCAAGACTACCTTGTTCACAGAATCTAGCGCAGTGCCTGGTACACAGTAGATGCTTTATAAAAATTTGATGCAGTTTTTACCAGTACATGATCCCAAAAAAATGCCATGGGGACTTCTCTGGCAGTCCAGTGGTTAAGACTTTGCCTTCCAATGCAGGAGGTGCAGGTTCGATCTCTGGCTGGGGAGCTAGGATCCCACAGACCTCCCAGCCAAAAAGTTAATATATAAAACTGGAGCGATATTGTAACAGATTCAATCAAGTCTTTGTAACAAATTTCAATAAAAATGGCCCACATCAAAAAAATCTTTTAAAAAAATGCCATGCTGGATCACGTTAGTGGTCCATTCAAAAATGCATGTGCAATGACTATTCTCTCAACAACCATTTGTTTAGCACTTATCATGAACTAGCTGCCTTGCAGGGGGAAACAAAGAAAAGTTAGATCATCACTTCCCTCAAGCTGCTTACAAGTGTAGGAGTAATGAGACAATCAGATCTCTAATCCAAGATGAATAATGTAGATGCTGTGAAAGAAGTGCAAAACAAGAGCTACAGAAATTCAAAAGAGGGAGATATTTAATCTTAATGTTGGAATCCAGAAAGGAAAAAGGTGCCTTTCAGATGCAATAGGGAGGATGGCTAGAAACTGGAAGAAGAGAGGAAGAAACAAACCAGAGAGGAGAGCAGGAACCAAGCCACAGAAGCCAGAAAGTGCAACAATCTTTGGGGGAAGGTCTAGTTTGCAGAGAATTTGGGTTGTATGTTGAAAGCAGTAGTAATAGGGTTATCAGAGCTACCTGTGACGTTCTTGCATGTCAGGGCAAGGAGTGAGGAGCTGGGACTTACTTCACATGTACACAGCATCCTAAATGACAATGGCCTGTAGGAGATTGAAGTCATCCTCAAAGTTCTGTTATCCCTAGATGGCCCTGATTTCCCTTCAGTTACTATTATTCCCTTCAGTAATAATATTTTTCCCTCAAGTCAAATGCCTCTACTCTCTATGCCACCCCCAGCAGTAGCTTCTGTTTTCAGACTCATCAAACTGTTCTCAAATAAGGATGCTTCACATGAACTGCAAAAGGATTCCCTGTCTTTTCTTGAATTTTTATGTTAATAGTTTTCTTGGAGACAGAGAAAGAGTTCACTGTGGGTCAGCCACAGAGCTGCAAGCCTTCTTGATACATTATTAACCGGGGAATTTTGCAGAAGATAACACCTGTGGCCAACAATTTGTTATATAAGTGAATACTGAAACACTCTGATCAATAATGTTTGGGTAACAAAAGACACAGTAATATGTCTCTGGTCAATAAGTTGTTAAACTTGGTTTCATTTAGTTTTTATAACAAGCTAATGATTTAGCTGCTATTATCATTCCCATTTTAGAGATTTGAAAAGTAAGGTCAGACAGCTAGTAAGAATTAAAGATGGAATTAGAGTCAGGTAGGTCTGATTCAAAAGCTGAACTCAACCACAATAGCATATTGATTCTCTTTAAGAGTTCATTCCTAACAGCTTACTGTCAAAATGTAATGCTTCGTCCTTGGTTTTCAGCATCTCTACAATTACTTCCACACATGAAAGGGATTTGTTTGACTACATACAGAGAAACATCTAACTTCAAATAAACTGGCTTTTTCTGCCTATACAAAAGGGACCACACTGGCCCTGCTCTCACACTGCCAAATATTATTTTTAAGTCTGGGAAATTTTCCAAATCCGAGATACTACCTTTATTTTCCCAAAACCGGATAATAACAAATGCCTTGCTTCCAACAAAAATAGAATGACAGAATTATGTTTGCTTCTGGTTTTTATTTTTCCAGATTTTATCAGAAAACACAGAGGGAAACAATATTCTCAGAGTATATTAGGCAACAGTGCCACATAGTACATTTCTGAAAAGTAGTGAAAACATAGCCTTGGTAAATAAATGTAGTCGTTGATTTGGTTGATTCGTTCATTCCTTATGTACTAGAAACACCAAAGGCTATCTATAAAATGTAATAACTGACTTGAACATTAATATCTGGTTTGGTATATTCTGAGTCACTAAAATTATAGAGAAATCCAATCTTGAAATGAAGTTTTACTTTTGGAAGCCAAATGTTTTTTATTAAGATAATGCTGTCAGCTGTAAAAGCAATTGCTACTCAATTTGAATCATAATACAAAATCCAAATATTTACTATTTAAAGAGCAGTAGATTTAAAATAGCTTTGTGAATGAAGAATTCTAAATGCCAAAGGTTATTCTTGGATTCTGGTGACAGACAGGGGCATCAATTTAGCTTTGTATCTAAATGGTTGGTCATGGAAGCATGAACATTCATTTGGAAAAAAAAAAAATAATGGTGAAATTTCTAAAAGAATTCTTCAGAGAAAGTTAACACACCCATGGGAAATAAGGGTAAATGACAAAATTTTTCCGGCAATAGCATGCTAGCAGAGGGATGAGAAACAAGATTTCCAGGCTGTCAGCTCAGCATGGTGCCAAGCTTCAGTGGACTGGCCTGGCAGTTGTAATCACAAAGTTCAATATCTTATCAATCATAGGAAATATCTCCATGCTGCTGCTGCTGCTAAGTCGCTTCAGTTGTGTCCAACTCTGTGCGACTCCATAGACAGCAGCCCACCAGGCTCCCCCGTCCCTGCGATTCTCCAGGCAAGAACACTGGAGTGGGTTGCCATTTCCTTCTCCAATGCATGAAAGTGAAAAGTGAAAGTGAAGTCACTCAGTCGTGTCCATCTCTAGTGACCCCATGGACTGCAGCCTACCAGGCTCCTCTGTCCATGGGATTTTCCAGGCAAAAGTACTGGAATGGGGTGCCACTGCCTTCTCCAAAATATCTCCATAGATATTAGACAAAAGAGTTGCTTGCTAGAGCATGTATCCACACACTTCAGTTTGGCTAAATGTGGCTTAAGACCCAGCTGGAGTCAGCTTCAATCCTTTCAACATTTCTATGAGTTTCATCTCATGCTTTTCTACATCCCTTGCTTTCTTTGAGGATTATTTTATTGCTTTTTGGCAGACTTCTTGAATTGAATGCTTAGTTCCTTAATTTTCAGTCTTTCTTATTTCTGAATATATGGTGTTGACTTTTTTTGTTTTACCTATTTAGATTATTTTTGTTGTGGTATAATTGACATGCTATATTAGTTTCAGGTGTACAACATAATGATTCAATATTTATATTAATATAGAGAAATGAGCACTACAGTAAGTTCAGTTAACACCTCTCACAGCACATAATTACAGACCTTTTCTTATTCTCATGATAGGAATTTTTAAGAATTGTCTTTTTAGAAACTTATAAATATTCAATACAGTGTTATTAACTATAATCGCCATACTATACATTATGCTGGAATCAAGACTGTCAGGAGAACTATCAATAACTTCAGATAGGCATATGACACCACCCTTATGGCAGAAAATGAAGAGGAACTGAAGAGCCTCTTGATGAAAGTGAAAGAGGAGAGTGAAAAAGTTGGCTTAAAACTCAACATTCAAAAACTAAGATCATGGAATCCGGTCCCATCACTTCATGGCAAATAGATGGGGAAACAATGTAAGCATATGACAGATGTTCTTTTTGGGGGGCTCCAAAATCACTGCAGATGGTGACTGCAGCCATGAAATTAAAAGACGCTTGCTCCTTGGAAGACAAGCTATGACAAACCTAGACAGCATATTCAAAAGCAGAGACATTACTTTGTTGACAAAGGTCCATCTGGTCAAAACTATGGTTTTTCCAGTAGTTATGTATGGATGTGACAGTTGGATCATAAACAAGGCTGAGCACTGAAGAAGTGATGCTTTTGAACTGTGGTGTTGGAGAAGACTCTTAAGAGTCCCTCAGACTGCAAGGAAACCAGTCAATCCTAAAGGAACTCAACCCTGAATATTCATTAGTAGGACTGATACTGAAGACGAAGCTCCAATATTTTGGCTAACTGATACGAACAGCCAATTTATTGGAAAAGACCCTGATGCTGAGAAAGATTGAAGGCCGGAGGAGAAGGGGATGACAGAGGATGAGATGATTGGATGGCATCACCAAGCCAATGGACATGAGTTTGAGCAAGGTCCGGGAGATGGTAAAGAACAGGGAAGCCTGGCATGCTGCAGTGCATGGGGTAGCAAAGAGTTGGACATAACTGAATGATTGAACTGAACTGAAAACTAGCAAGATTGAATTACCTGACTAAAAAAGAAAAGAAAAAGAATGGGTGCCTGTGATAAGGAGAAATGAAATTTGGGGCCAGGGATGATTAGTGAAAGGAAGGGAAATAAAAAGAGGTAAGTAGATGTATGATACTCAGATCAGAATTATAAGTAATCCAATTTTGAGCATCTAAAGTTCATTTTCTAGAAAAACAAGTATTATCACTAAAAAAATACAAATACAAAATTATTTGCTTAAGAGCTGCTGGTGCCCAGTCCCAAAGAGGACTAAGTGACCAAGAAACATAGCCAGAATCTTCTAGCCCCATTTCTCATGCCAATTCACCTCATTATAGCATTTACCATTTTCCATTTTTAACTCATTTAGGACATGGTAAAAGAGAAATGCTCTCAATTTCTGAGCCATATACTTGACCTAAGTTCAATATGGCAATCATATTAATAATAGTCTAATACCACAGCCAAGCATTTAGTAAAACAAGCGCAGGATAAACACCACTGAATAGATGAACCAAATTTATTTGGCCATCCCAATGTTATCGAAGCCTCCAGCTTTAGAGAAAACATATGAAATGCCAGTCTCAGAATCATCAATCCAAACATTTAATTGCCTACCAAAATTTTATAGCTTTCAAATAGATGGAACTCCAGCCATCGATTATGATTGCTATTATTTCATTATTTTATGATTATAATGGAAAAAAATTGGACAAATAAAGTGTCAGCTTCCAATAGCCAAAATAAAAAAACAAACAAACAAAGTTTAATTTACTAGTAGCCTTCCTTTATGGTCTGTAGCACACAGCTGCAAAACTTATTTGCTTACACTCAGCAATAACATGCACAGCCAGAACAGGAAGTAGGAAAACGAACTCAGTGGTTCCACCTTCTTTGTTGGTTTATCTGTCCCTACTCACCTTCCAAGAAAATTTTCTGACTTCCTTGTGCCCCAAATCTGCTTTCCAGTAATTCTTTTCATTTGACTTAAATGAAATTTCTGGCCTGTTCTTTCCCATGGTTGCATAAAAAGTTTAGACTCTGAACTAGCCCAAACCACTTGGTCCTGCATTTCCCTAAAATAGATTATTCATGAATACTTTGCAACATCTACTATATCCTAGCCTCAACCAATTCCTCAACTTGATTTTATTTCTCACTGCCCACCATCTGGCCTTAAAACACTGGCTAATGATTTTATTTTTCCATGTTAGAGTGCATCTGTGTCCAGGTTTTTGTTTTTAATTATCAAATGTGGAGAACTAGCATTTAAAGACAATGCGTTTGAAACTATGCATGTGTATAATGATTCCCCACTCTCACTAGACAGGAAAGAAAGGGAAAACATAGGTCTGTTTAAAGTTCATAAGGTGGCTCAAAGACCCCATGAGTGAAAATCGGACACTCTGTCTGGGTCTTAAGAGAGAATATGTTAGTGAAAAATCAAGTCCCTGCATGCAGATATAAACATACCCACATGTCTCCCCTGATGTGGCAACCTTGGAACAGTGCGGCAGTGAGAGGCTGGAGCTACAGAAGGTGGGGTGCTGTGGATTCTCCAGTTGTTTTATTTGGCTCCCTATTAAAGTTATGTGCTAGGATCAAACTCCTCTCCTAGGATTGGAAACATGAACACTTGGCCATATGACTGCTGTAGTCTGTATCATTTGAGCTTCCCAAGGGGCTCAGTAGTAAACAATCTGCCTGTCAATGCAGGAGACACAGGAGATATGGGTTCAATCCCTGGACAGGAAGATGCCCTGAAGGAGGAAATGGCAACCCACTCCAGTATTCTTGCCTGGAAAATCCCATGGACAGAGGAGTCTGGTGGGCTACAGTCCATGGGGTCACACAGAGTTGGACATGACTGAGCACACACACACACACACACCCTATATCATTTGCAAGAGAAATTGTGCTCAGATCTGTGAGACCCTTCTGCCTCAGGCCCAGGAGTAGCAGAATGAAGAGGTGTAAGACAATGTTGCCATTTCTCTCTTTACTTTTCCTTTTATGCTCCCAATAAATTAGGTTCTCTTCTTTTTTTAAGCCCACTGAGTTAAAGGATGCTTGGAGAAATTGAACCATGCAGGTGAACTAGAAACAAAGTTGCAATTTATGACTTTAACAGGCAGAAACCTATTACACAGTATGGATCCAGAGAGAGCCTCCACAACTTGATTTTTGTCTTCATGTTCACTCCAATCATAGGGTCTTCCCTGTAGATGGGTAGTTTTAGCAGAAACCAGAAAACCTGCCAGTCCTGCTCCATAGAACACAAAGTGATCCTCAGGTTCTAGGCAGTGTCTGGTTTACTGCCTAGACAAATGAGATTTGTCTTCATTTTAGAGTGTGAAAGCCTACACTATAACATTTTTGGGCGTGTGTCCCTTTCTTGTCTCTTTGATAGTGAATGGATTGTATTGAAATGTGGTGCTCTTTTATGAGAATTGGCTACACATGTGTTCTAAGGATGGCATGATCCCCAGAAATAGATCTCTGTTCCTGTTCCCTCTGCAAAGCTGGGGGCAAGAGAGGAGAGTCCGTGGCATGCATGCATGCAACACCATTTAGCAATCTAATATGTGGCTGGTTCTTTGCCTTGTTGAATGTACAAAGCAGAAAAGAACCATGCAGAACGCTGTGGTTACATGATTATCTCTGTTTATAGTCCATCTGTTGGCAGGGGGAGCAGCAATTTGCTTCTGATTATAGTTTAATACCTTGCTAGATCACAAGGCTCCACACATAGCTCAATTCAGAGAATTCTGCCTTGTGCTGGTTGTGAGGAAATGTAAGCATGCATTATGGGGATCCGGCTTTTTGAAAGAGCAAAGCAAAGGATAGGGGGGATTCTGGTGGAGACGGAGCCCTGGACACCAGCCAGCCTCCCCTGGCAGATGGAGTTCTGAAGTTCAGAGGCTGGGGTCTCCCTTCAGGAAGAATGTGTGTTTATTTTTCTGTCCCAGGACTGTGAAAATGCTTTGTTTTCAGGCTGTTCTGTGACTTCAAAGAGATTTGAGGAGCCAGAGTTAGCAGGGTCAGCTTTCAACATACAGTTTGAGGACAGTTTTTGAAGGAGGTATACATGAAAGTGAGGCAAGCCTTTGGAAATGCGGCGAAAATACATTTTTCGCCTCAAGAGCTAATTACCTCCCGCTCCTGGGAGCCTTGGAAGAGGACTCTGAGTAAATATTTACTGCCGTGGCTGCTCCCTCACCCCAGGAAACTGATCTGAGTGCGCACACTGCCAAATTAGAAACCGAAAGACCTATGCTCACAAGGCACTTGATTTTGTTTCTGTTTTTTATGTAAAATCTAATAAACTTAAGCCATGAACACGGTAGCACCATGAAGCTGGCACTCACTTCTAAGATTCAGCCCTCCTGTTGGCTATACATCAGTCCCCTTCCCCAATTATTAGACAAACGCACCTGTAGTCTCCTAAACACCAGAGATGGTGCTGAGCTGTCCCATACGGTAGCCACTGAGCGTCTGAATGGTGGCTGGTCTGAAATGAGATAGGCTGTATGTACAAAAATACAGACTGGGCTTCAAAGATGTAGTCCAAATAAATGAATGTAAAATATCTCATTAACTTTATATTGATTATCTGTTGAAAAGATAACATTTTGGACACACTGGGTTAGATAAAATATAGTCTTTAAATGTACTGTACCAGGTTTTTGTGTGTGTGTGTGTGGCCACTAAAATATTTAAGATAATATGTGGATCACATTATATTTATGTTGAACAGCAGTGTGCTGGATTTGGGGAACTCAGTGGCAAAGATACATATTTGCTTTTAAGGAAGACTCCATCTTATACGTGTGACAGACAAGCCAACAGGGAAGCAGGCCAGCATCCACAGGCTCTCAGGAGAAGGGTACCCAGTGCCATCTTGGGGCAGGAAAAGCTTCTCAGGTGCAGTAGCAGAATAATGTACCCCCTAACTACTGCTCCTCCCCCCAGGATATCCATGCCCTAATCTTTGGAACCCTGTAATCTATTACCATGTATAGCAAAAAAGGACTTAGCTGTGATTACTTGAGGGATCTTGAAATGGAGAGGTTATTGTAGGTTATCCAGGTAGCTCCCTGGTAGCTCAGTTGGTAAAGAATCTGCCTGCAATGCAGGAGACCTGGGTTTGATTCCTGGGTTGGGAGGATACCCTGGAGAAGAGAATGGCAACCCACTCCAGTATTCTTGCCTGGAGAATCTCATGGACAGAGGAGCCTGGCAGGCTACTGTCCACGGGATCGCAAGAGTCGGACACAACTTAGCAACTAAACCACCACCATCATCTACATCTATAAGGATTAAATCATGACCTGCTGTAGCTGCTGATGTGTAGCATCTTCTGAAAGGATTTCAGGGTGGAGATCAAGAAGGAGGCACTTTGTGCTCTGGGAAAAACTGGCAGAAAAGATGGCAAGTACCAATTTGTCATCAGCACTTGACTAATTGGCACTTGCTAACTTGCATTCTAAGTACCAATACTACCAGGAGAGCATATGTTTAAAGGTGAAGATCAGACTTAGACTGCCAAGGTTTAGAACTTGTTCTCACCTAACAAGCTCTTAGACCTCAAGGATAATATTTAGCCACCTGAACTTTCACTTTCCTTGGGTGCAAAATTTATCCTTTAGAAGTATGGGGACTAAAGGTAGTACCATATAACAGCGCTTGCCACACTACCTGTCACATAAAGTTCTCATGGTAGCTATTTACCATGTTTAAAAGTACTCATTTAATATTAAGAGAAAATAACAAACTACTGCACAATTGCACTCATCTCACACGCTAGTAAAGTAATGTTCAAAATTCTCCAGGCCAGGCTTCAGAAGTACCTGAACCATGAACTTCCAGATGGTCAAGCTGGTTTCAGAAAAGGCAGAGGAACCAGAGAACAAATTGCCAACATCCGCTGGATCATCGAAAAAGCAGGAGAGTTCCAGAAAAACATCTATTTCTGCTTTATTGACTATGCCAAAGCCTTTGACTGTGTGGATCACAATAAACTGTGGAAAATTCTGAAAGAGATGGGAATACCAGACCACCTGATCTGCCTCTTGAGAAACCTATATCCAGGTCAGGAAGCAACAGTTAGAACTGGACATGGAACAACAGACTGGTTCCAAATAGGAAAGGGAGTACGTCAAGGCTGTATATTGTCACCCTGCTTATTTACCTTATATACAGAGTACATCATGAGAAATGCTGGGCTGGAAGAAGCACAAGCTGGAATCAAGATTGCCGGGAGAAATATCAATAACCTCAGATATGCAGATGACACCACCCTTATGGCAGAAAGTGAAGAGGAACTAAAAAGTCTCTTGATGAAAATGAAAGAGGAGAGTGAAACAGTTGGCTTAAAGCTCAACATTCAGAAAACAAAGATCATGGCATGTGGTCCCATCACTTCATGGTAAATAGATGGGGAAACAGTGGAAACAGTGTCAGACTTTATTCTGGGGGGCTCCAAAATCACTGCCGGAGAAGGCAATGGCACCCCACTCCAGTACTCTTGCCTGGAAAATCCCATGGATGGAGGAGCCTGGTGGGCTGCAGTCCATGGGGTCGCAAAGAGTCAGACACGACTGAGCGACTTCACTTTCACTTTTCACTTGCATGCATTGGAGAAGGAAATGGCAACCCACTCCAATGTTCTTGCCTGGAGAATCCCAGGGACGGGGGAGCCTGGTGGGCTGCCATCTATGGGGTCGCGCAGAGTTGGACACGACTGAAGTGACTTAGTAGCAGCAGCAGCAGCAAAATCACTGCAGATGGTGATTGCAGCCATGAAATTAAAAGACGCTACTCCTTGGGAGGAAATTTATGACCAACCTAGATAGCATATTCAAAAGCAGAGACATTACTTTGCCAACAAAGGTCCATCTAGTCAAGGCTATGGTTTTTCCAGTAGTCATGTACGGATGTGAGAGTTGGACAGTGAAGAAAGCTGAGCACCAAAGAATTGATGTTCTTGAACTGTGGTGTTGGAGAAGACTCTTGAGAGTCCCTTGGACGGCAGGGAGATCCAACCAGTTCATTCTAAAGGAGATTAGTCCTGGGTGTTCTTTGGAAGGAATGATGCTAAAGCTGAAACTCTGGTACTTTGGCCACCTCATGCGAAGAGTTGACTCATTGGAAAAGACTCTGATGCTGGGAGGGATTGGGGGCAGGAGGAAAAGGGGACAACAGAGGATGAGATAGCTGGATGGCATCACTGACTCGATGGACGTGGGTCTGGGTGAACTCCGGGAGTTGGTGATGGACAGGGAGGCCTGGCATGCTGTGATTCATGGGGTCGCAAAGAGTCAGACACGACTGAGCGACTGAACTGAACTGAATGCATATTTGCCTGAAAATCTTTCATTGTTCATCACAGCATCTGAAATTGTTACTTTTAGAAGAATCAAACCTTTGGAAAATCAAACAACCAACATTCAGCACTAATTGTGGATCTGGTGCCCATGCAGGGCTTCCCTAGTAGGAATGGACAGGGAGGCCTGGCACGCTGCAATTTGCGGGGTCGCAAAGAGTCGGATACGACTGAGCGACTGAACTGAACAGGTAGCTCCAATATAATCTCAAGGGTCTTTAAAAGTATAAGAGGGAAGTAAACGGGGATTTGACTACAGAAGAGGAAGTTGAGGAGATGTGATGTCAAGAAAACTGAATCTCCCTGACATTGACTTTGGACGTAGAGGGAAAGGATCATGAACCAAGGAAGTGGGTCACCTACAGGAGCTGGAAAGGAAAGGAAATGGATGCTCTTGAGCCTCCAGAAAGGAAGCCCCACTGACACCTGGATTTTTAACCTAGTGAAAACTGTGTTGCACTTTTAAACTACAGAACCTGAAGGTTAAAACATTATCTTGTTTTTAGCCAATCAGTTTGAGGGCTTTTGTTATGCAAGCAGTAAGAAAATCATACATCAGGCAAAGTGATATCTAAGCCTAAAGCTGAACAATGAGTATGAGTGATACATGTAGAGTATGGGGGATGGAGAGAAAGTTCTAGCAAGGAAATATGTACAGTCATGCGAACCTTTACATTCACCTGCTGTTAGACTGGACAAAACCCCTCCCAGTTTCAATAGATGCTTTCAAATTAGCCTAAGGTGTTTTTCAGTGAATCCTCGTTGTCTGTTTTGGGATTCTCCTGGTCCTATGTCCATCAGACACTCCTATGCTTCCTTCTTCTTCATCGCACACAAATACTGATGCCACACAGGTTTTGTGGTGGCTGATGGTTATTCCTGCTGTTTGTCTTTGGGGTTTTGAGGACTCCATGTCATAACTTCATTGTAAATGCTCCTCATGGGTTTCATGGTCTGCTTATTTTGCTACCTAGATGTTCTTTGTTTATGGGTGGAGAGGGTGCGATTAGGGAAAATTACAAGACTATGAACTGCTGCTACTGCCATCTTAGCAGAATTAGACAAGAAAATTGGGCTTAAAAGTAATTTTGGTCAAATTTTATATAAATGGAAAAATGGTGATAATATTCAAGTCCTACTGACTACAAAGGCTACATTCTTTCTACTTAGGTTAAAAAAAAAAAAAATCACCCAGTTCTGACTATCACATTTTGACAGAGCAAAGAATGACCATAAATGAACTGTCACATCCATCCATTTATTTTGCAAAGACCTATTGAGCACCCTTGACGTTTCTGGCTCTCTACCAGAGGCTGGAGACTCAGCAATGACAAGGCAGAAGGCCCCCCATCTTCATGAAGCTCACATTTTACTAGAATATGAGAAACAGTCAAATGCAGTTAACATGCTTGATGTCTCATGGCCTACCTCAGGGGCTAGTGAGCTCTCACCAAATCATATCTATTATTATTATGATTTATTTTACTCAACAAGTCCTAGTAAGTATCCTGCTAAATGCATTTGCCTGAGTCCACCAAATTATCCAAGTTCTTTGCTCTGACCCACTCAAGACTTCAGAGAGAATTGAAATGGTTCATTAACTTGGTATCCATCTTTTGTCAATTTTATTATTAGTCCAGCCACAAGAACTGTAGACAGGTAGAGGGGAAATATCCCCTCCCCAACAACTACAAGCTCTTTCAAGTAGGGAGTCTTCTTTACTATTCTTTCTATCCTCTACACCTACATGGGGGCCCAAAAATACTGGAGTGGGTGGTCTATTCCTTTTTCCAGGGGAACTTCCTGACCCAGGAATCGAACCAGGGTCTCCAGGACTGCAGGTGGACTCTTTACCAGCTGAGCTACTTAGGGAAGCCCTACATTGCCACCAGATCCACAATTAGTACTGAATGTTGGTTGTATGATTTTCCAAAGGTTTGATTCTTCTAAAACTAACAATTTCAGATGCTATGATGAACAATGAAATATTTTCAGGCAAATATGCATTAGGTGACCCCAAAGATGGCCCCAAGTCATCTTTATGCATAGCAAACTGCCTTTTTTGAATCCTGCATCCACACTTTACTAGCTGTATTACCATAGCCAGTTTACAAACTTCTGGGAGACTCTTTCCATGCATGTTAAAAAAGATGTAAAAGAATAAATAGTACCTCACCTCCCTCCTAGTGCTGACATAAATGAGGTAACACACAAAAAGTGCTCAAAACCAGTGCCAACCACACAAGCTCCAGTCAGTAAATGTTAACTGTTATCATCATTACTGATGATGACAGTAAGAATGATCACAAAGTTAGTCTAAGAGGATTGTTGGTATTCCCGGGAGTGGAAGCTTTGAAGACTAAATCTCAGAGGCTGAATTTTTGCAATAAGAATTTTATTTTCTATGAATCTATGAACCATAGCTCATTCTTAAGGTGTTGCAGCATCATCCAACTTACTGTAATCTTCCATGAGCCCACTCAATTCAGTCGCTCAGTCTTGTCTGACTCTTTGTGACCCCATGAATCGCAGCACGCCAGGCCTCCCTGTCCATCACCAACTCCCGGAGTTCACCCAGACTCATGTCCATCGAGTCAGTGATGACATCCAGCCATCTCATGCTCTGTCATCCTCTTCTCCTCTTGCCCCCAATCCGTCCCAGCATCAGAGTCTTTTCCAATGAGTCAACTCTTCGCATGAGGTGGCCAAAGTACTGGAGTTTCAGCTTTAGCATCAGTCCTTCCAAAGAAATCCCAGGGCTGATCTCCTTCAGAATGGACTGGTTGGATCTCCTTGCAGTCCAAGGGACTCTCAAGAGTCTTCTCCAACACCGCAGTTCAAAAGCATCAATTCTTCGGCGCTCAGCCTTCTTCACAGTCCAACTCTCACATCCATACATGACCACAGGAAAAACCATAGCCTTGACTAGACGAACCTTTGTTGGCAAGGTAATGTCTCTGCTTTTGAATATTCTGTCTAGGTTGGTCATAACTTTCCTTCCAAGGAGTAAGCGTCTTTTAATTTCATGGCTGCAGTCACCATCTGCAGTGATTTTGGAGCCCCAAAAAGATAAAGTCTGACACTGTTCCCACTGTTTCCCCAGCTATTTCCCATGAAGTGATGGGACCAGATGCCATGATCTTCATTTTCTGAATGTTGAGCTTTAAGCCAACTTGTTCACTCTCCACTTTCACTTTCATCAAGAGGCTTTTGAGTTCCTCTTCACTTTCTGCCATAAGGGTGGTGTCATCTGCATATCTGAGGTTATTGATATTTCTCCTGGCAATCTTGATTCCAGCTTGTGCTTCTTCCAGTCCAGCGTTTCTCATGATGTACTCTGCATAGAAGTTAAATAAGCAGGGTGACAATATACAGCCTTGACGTACTCCTTTTCCTATTTGGAACCAGTCTGTTGTTCCATGTCCAGCTCTAACTGTTGCTCCCTGACCTGCATACAAATTTCTCAAGAGGCAGGTCAGGTGGTCTGGTATTCCCATCTCTTTCAGAATTTTCCACAGTTTATTGTGATTCACACAGTCAAAGGCTTTGGCATTGTCAATAAAGCAGAAATAGATGTTTTTCTGGAACTCTCTTGCTTTCTCCATGATCCAGCAGATGTTTGCAATTTGATCTCTGGTTCCTCTGCCTTTTCTAAAACCAGCTTGAACATCAGGAAGTTCATGGTTCACACATTGCTGAAGCCTGGCTTGGAGAATTTTGAGCATTACTTTACTAGCGTGTGAGATGAGTGCAATTGTGTGGTAGTTTGAGCATTCTTTGGCATTGCCTTTCTTTGGGATTGGAATGAAAACGGACCTTTTCCAGTCCTGGGGCCACTGCTGAGTTTTCCAGATTTGCTGGCATATTGAGTGCAGCACTTTCACAGTATCATCTTTCAGGATTTGAAATAGCTCCACTGGAATTCCATCACCTCCACTAGCTTTGTTCGTAGTGATGCTTTCTAAGGCCCACTTGACTTCACATTCCAGGATGTCTGGCTCTAGGTCAGTGATCACACCATCATGATTATCTGGGTCATGAAGATCTTTCTTGTACAGTTCTGTGTATTCTTGCCATATCTTCTTAATATCTTCTGCTTCTGTTAGGTCCATACCATTTCTGTCCTTTATCGAGCCCATCTTTGCATGAAATGTTCCCTTGGTATCTCTGATTTTCTTGAAGAGATCTCTAGTCTTTCCCATTCTGTTGTTTTCCTCTATTTCTTTGCACTGATCGCTGAGGAAGGCTTTCTTATCTCTTCTTGCTATTCTTTGGAACTCTGCATTCAGATGCTTATATCTTTCCTTTTCTCCTTTTCTTTTCGCTTCTCTTCTTTTCACAGCAATTTGTAAGGCCTCCCCAGACAGCCATTTTGCTTTTTTGCATTTCTTTTCCATGGGGATGGTCTTGATCCCTGTCTCCTGTACAATGTCATGAACCTCAGTCCATAGTTTATCAGGCACTCTAACAGATCTAGGCCCTTAAATCTATTTTTCACTTCCACTGTATAATCATAAGGGATTTGATTTAGGTCATACCTGAATGGTCCAGTGGTTTTCCCTACTTTCTTCAATTTAAGTCTGAATTTGGCAATAAGGAGTTCATGATCTGAGCCACAGTCAGCTCCTGGTCTTGTTTTTGCTGACTGTATAGAGCTTCTCCATCTTTGGCTGCAAAGAATATAATCAATCGGATTTCGGTATTGACCATCTGGTGATGTCCATGTGTAGGGTCTTCTTTTGTGTTGTTGGAAGAGGGTATTTGCTATGACCAGTGCATTTTCTTGGCAAAACTCTATTAGTCTTTGCCCTGCTTCATTCCGTATTCCAAGGCCAAATTTGCCTGTTACTCCAGGTGTTTGTTGACTTCCTACTTTTGCATCCTTAGGTGACCCCAAAGATGACCCCAAGTCATCTTTATGCATAGCAAACTGCCTTTTTTGAATCCTGCATCCACACTTTACTAGTGTATTACCATACAGCTTAACTTACTAACTTCTGGGAGACTCTTTCCATGCATGCTTAAAAAAGATGTAAAAGAATAAATAGTACCTCACCTCCTTCCTGGTGCTGACATAAATGAGGTAACACACAAAAAGTGCTCAAAACCAGTGCCAACCACACAAGCTCCAGTCAGTAAATGTTAACTGTTATCATCATTACTGATGATGACAGCGAGGATGATCACAAAGTTAGTCTAAGAGGATTGTTGGTATTCCTTGGAGTGGAAGCGGAAGCTTGGAAGACTAAATCTCAGAGACTGAATTTTATTTTCTATGAATCTTTGAACCATAGCTCATTCTTAAGGTGTTGCAGTATCATCCAACCTACTGTAATCTTCCATGAGCCCACTAGGGCTCCTCTAACTATCAAGGTCGGAAATTATATCAGTACCTGGTAAATTCTATCTCCTGCAGAAATGAGTTTTAAAAAAACAGACTCATCTAAGTCTCTGGAGGGTTAATTTTATTCATCAAGTTGGAGAAGCTCTTTTTTAATGATATTAACATTTGGTTAAGTGTGAGTAGCAGGTGGCCCTCTATAATGTAGGTAGGCCTCATCCAATCAGTTGAAAGACTGAGTAAAACAAAAATACCAGTATCCCTGAGCAAGAGGGAATCCTCCAGCAGACTGGAATTGCACCAGTGGAAAAGTGAAGTCCAGCTTGCCAGCCCACTCAGCAGATTTGCCAGCCTTCATAACTGCATAAGGCAACTCCTTATAATAAATCTTTTTCCATACATATGCACATCCTATTGGTTCTATTTCTCTGGAAGACTCTTGACTAATACAGTCTAAGAAATTTTGCTGTTTTTCTTTTAGAAAAATCCAGAAACATAATGCCTATGCTCCCAGAGTTTTGCCTGGGAGGCAGGATTACATAGTGGGTAGACTTGGACTTTAAAGAAACATGGATCAAATGATAGCCTTTGGTGAGTGTTTTCAACTGTCCAGCCTCAGTCACCTCGTCTGGAATTGGGGATCAATTTCCCACCCCAAGGGTGTTTGTAAAGATTGGTCAGTGCTTAGAAAGCATGGGGCACATGATGGATACTCAACAAACTGTACTTAAGAGTATTCTCTAGTAAAAACACCATCTTCCATCCTTACCTGGTTATGATTGTCACTACCTTATGCAGGCCTCATTAGAGCTGAGGAAAAATATATACTTCTTGAATCTCAAAGAAAATCCTGGCTTTCCTTTAGTAATCAATATTCAGCCAAGGACCCTGGCCTATTTTTGTCACTTCTCTGAATGCTGTAAACCTCAGGTAATCAACCTCATTGTCTAGCTGCATTTCTCTCTACAAAGTTCTTCATAACAAGATCACAATTAGGTGCAATTATCTCCACAGACTGAATCATAATCACCACAGAATGGAATTAAATTTCCATATTATAAAAAAAATTTAGGAAGTAAGGCATCTTGCCACCTCTGACAAACTATTCATTTGCTTGTCTTTTTGCACAAAATTATAATTTAGAAAACTATTTATCCTCCAATATCTGGGGGTAGGGGGAGCTTACAAGTCTTCCCTTCAATACTGCAATTTCCCTGGACGAGTCTCCTCATAGAGGAAGAATTCAGACTTACTGAGCACATGCTAAATTCTAGGCACTGCAATCAATAAGTCATACCTTTTATCTGGTTTCATCCTGACAGTTCCTCCATATAATTGGCCTTGCAAATCCTATCTTGGTGATTTGAAAATTCAGACTCAAAGGAGTAAGTTAAAGTACCTAATGAAAATAGGATTCAAATTCAGTTTTGTCTTACTCCACAATCCACTCAACACTATAACTACCTCTCTCAGACCGGTAGCAGTACATTCTTTGTTAGAGAAGCTGGTCAGTCCCTAAGCCTAATGAGAATTCCACAACTTAACCAACATAGTTGATTTTTTGTCAGTGTTGAGACATTTTATAACATTTTTTTATTTCCCTCCTGTTCAGATAATATAGCACAGTACAATTGACATAACAAAATGAAATATAAAAATACATCTTGGTCAGTGTCTTCTTCCCCAAATATTTCCATAATCTGATTGACTCTAATTAACTGACTTAAAAACATCCCATTGAGCCCTCTCATCTCATCTTGATCTCATCTTGAGCCCTTGATCTCATCTCAATGACTTTTCTCCAACCTCAGCAACTCAGTCTCATGACGTTGAGACTGTGTTAAATAAAAACTGTTCTGTTAATCAGTGGACTCCCCTTGTGACTTAGCTGGTAAAGAATCCTCCCACAATGTGGAAGACCTGGGTTTGATCCCTGGGTTGGGAAGATCCCCTGGAGGAGGGAAAGGCTACACACTCCAGTATCCTGGCCTAGAGAACCCCATGGACAATGGGGTCCGACAAGAGTCGGACATGACTGAGAGATTTTCACTTTCACTCAATCAGTAACTATGCATCCCACCATCTGTCCACTTGGCTATTGGTTAACAACTATTATCACGTTGACCATTCTTCATCCTCCATGTGACCTTCAACCTATTGATCCTTCTAATTTCCTTCAATTCATTATCCTCTTCTTTTTTACCTTCTTATCCAACTTGGAATCAACAGGCTATCATTTTAATAGCGCTCTTACAAATACCATAAAACCCTTTGTCTCTTTATGTTTTGTTGAGCCTCTGAAAAAATCTTTTATTGTAAAGAATTTGAGCTATATTTATTCCATATCTTTCCCTGAGCAGCTAAACACTACTAGGAAAATG
The DNA here is from genome assembly GCF_003369695.1 of Bos indicus x Bos taurus. Classification (NCBI taxonomy): domain Eukaryota; kingdom Metazoa; phylum Chordata; class Mammalia; order Artiodactyla; family Bovidae; genus Bos; species Bos indicus x Bos taurus. The sequence continues at coordinate 39,651,416 of NC_040101.1, forward strand.
TCACATGCTAGGTCATACTGGTTTCACTAATATCAATAAATGTATGGTGAAAATGAACATCTTCAAACTCATATGCACACTTCCCTGCAATTCTATCATGTTTCTAGGAAAGTTTTCTTGAAAATACCTACGAATAAACCTGCCTAAGGAGGCAAAAGACCTGTACTCCAAAAATTATAAGACGCTAATGAAAGAAATCAAAGATGACACAAACAGATGGAAAGATATACCATGTTCCTAGACTGAAAGAGTCAATATTGTGAAAATGACTGTACTACTCAAGGCAATCTACAGATTCAATGCAATCCCTATCAAATTACCAATGGCATTTTTCATAGAATGTGATTATGAGAGTTGCTCAGTTGTGTCGGACTCTTTGTGACCCCATGGACTATACAGGTCACGGAATTCTCCAGGCCAAAGTATTGGAGTGGGAAGCCTTTCCCTTCGCTAGGGGATCTTCCCAACCCAGGGATCAAACCCAGGTCTCGCACATTGCAGGCGGATTCCTTACCAGCTGAGCCACCATTAAAATTTGTGTGGAAACACAAAAGACCCTGAATAGACAAAGCAATCTTGAGGAAGAAAAATGGAGCTGGAGGCATCAGGCTCCCTGGCTTCTGATTATACTAAAACTTTACTGTTTTTGTTGCTTAGTTGCTAAGTCATGTCCAACTCTTTGCAACCCCATGCATTATAGCCCACCGGGTTGCTCTGACCATGGGATTTCCCAGGCAAGAATACTGGAGTGGGTTGCCATTTCCATCTCCAGGGGATCTTCCCAACCCAGGAATCAAACCCATGTCTCATGCATTGCAAGTGGATTCTTCATCAAAACAGTGTGGCACTGGCACAAAAACAGAAACATAGATCAATGGAACAAGACAGAAAGCCCAGAGACAAACACATGTATCTGCGGTCAATCAATCTACAACCAAGGAGACAAGACTATGCAATGGAGAAAAGAGTCTTTTCAATAAACGGTGCTGAAAACACTAGACAGCTACAAGTAGAAGAGTGAAAGCAGAACAGTCTTTAACACCACATACAAAAATATACTCAAAATGGACTAAAGACCTAAATATAATACCTGATACTATAAAACTTAAGGGAAAAAATAGGCAGAACACTCTTTGATATAAATTGCAGCAGTATCTTTTTTGATCTATCTCTTAGAGTAATGGAATTAAAAACAAAAATAAATGGGACCTTATTAAACTCAAAAGCTTTTGCACAACAAAGAAAAGCATAAACAAAATGAAATGACAACCCACAGAATGGGAGAAAATGTTTCAAATGATGTGACTGACAAGGGATGAATCTCCAAAATTTACTAGCAACTCATGCACTCAATTATCAAAAAACAAACAAACAACCCAATCAAAAAATGGGCAGAAGATCTAAGTAGACATTTCTACAAAAAAGATATACAGATGACTAACAGGCATGTGAAAAGATGCTCAACATTGATAATTATTAGAAAAATGTAAATCAAAACTGTACACTATTCAGAATGGCCATCATCAAAAAGTCTACAAACAATAAATGTTGGAAAGGGTGGAGAAAGGGAGTGTAAATTGGTACAACTGTCATGGAGAACAATATGGAGATTCCTTTAAAAACTAAATATAGAACTACCATATAATCCAGCAATCCTGCTCCTGGGAAAACCGTAATTCAAAATGATACACACAACCCAATGTTCATTGCAGGACTAATTACAATAGCCAAGACATTCAATCAACCTATATGTCCATTGACAGATGAATGGATAAAGATGTAATACATACACACACACACATAATGGAATATTACACCACCTTTAAAAAGAATTAATGCAATTTGTACCAACACAAATGAACCCAGAGATCATCATACTAAGCGAAGTCAGACAGAGAAAGACAAATATCATATGATATGACTCATATGTGGCATCTAAGAAAAGACAAATGGACTTATTTACAAAACAGAAATAGACTCAAAGACTTAGGAAAAAACTTATGGTTAGCAAAGGGGAAAGGTGGGAGGAGGGATAAACTGGGAATTTATTTATGTACACACTACTAGATTTAAAACAGATAACCAACATGGACCTCCTGTATAGCACAGGGAACTATATTTAATACCCTTTGATAAACCATAATGGAAATGAATATAAAAAAGAATATGTGTGTGTGTGTGTGTGTGTGTGTATAACTGAATCACTTAGCTGTATACCTGAAACTAACACAACATTGTTAATCAACTAGACTCCAATATAAAATAAAGCTTTTTTTTTTAAGACTTTGTTCCATATTTGAAGGAAGAAAGAGAAGTACTGCATGTAGACTGAATAGAAACAGACATCTTGGATCAGGAGCAAGATGGAAAATGAGGCAGACACAGAGCCTAGAGATGGAGCAGCCCCCCAGATCCTTTTGACATTGCTGTATTATTGCATCAACTCTTGCTGGAAATGCAAAACTTTGTGAATTTTTCAAATACTCAAGAGAATTTATTCCTATGTTGTTAAAAGTCATTTCAGTTTGGAATTTCCTTTTCTTACAGACCACCTTACCTGCCTCCTGAGAAACTTGTATGCAGGTCAAGAAGCAACCATTAGAACCAGACATGGAACAACCAACTGGTTCCAAATTGGGAAGGGAGTACATCAAGGCTGTATATTGTCACTCTGCTTATTTAACTTATATGCAGAGTGCATCATGTGAAATGCCGGGCTGGATGAAGCACAAGCTGGAATAAAGATTGCTGGGAGAAATATCAATAACCTCAGATATGCCATCCTTATGGCAGAAAATAAGAAGGAACTAAAAAGCCTCTTGATGAAAGTGAAAGAGAGTGAAAAAGCTGACTTAAAACTCAGCATTCAAAAACCTAAGATCATGGCATCCAGTCCCACCACTTTATGACAAGTAGATGGGGAAACAATGACAGAATTTGTTTTCTTGGGCTCCAAAATCACTGCAGATGGTGATTGCAGCCATGAAATTAAAAGGCACATGCTCCTTGGAAGAAAAGCTATGACAAAGCTAGACAACATATTAAAAAGCAGAGACATTACTTTGCCAACAAAGGTCCGTTTAATTAAAGCTGTGGTTTTTCCAGTAGTCATGTATGGATGTGATAGTTGGATCATAAACAAGGCTGAGCACTGAAGAACTGATGCTTTTGAACTGTGGTGTTGGAGAAAACTCTTGAGAGTCCCTTGGACTGCAAGGAGATCAGTCCTGAAGAGTTAGACCATAAACAAGGCTGAGTGCTGAAGAACCGATGCTTTTGAACTATGGTGTTGGAGAAGACTCTTGAGAGTCCCTTGGACTGCAAGGAGATCAAACCAATCAATCCTAATGGAAATAAGTCCTGAATATTCATTGGAAGGACTGATGCTGAAGTTGAAGCTCCAATACTTTGGCCACCTGATTCAAAGACTTGACTCATTAGAAAAGATCCTGATACTGGGAAAGATTGAAGGCAGGAGGAGAAGGGGACAACAGAGGATGAGATGGTTGGATGGCATCACCAACTCAATGGACATAAGTTTGAATGAGCTCTGGGAGATGGTGAAGGACAGGCAAGCCTGGTGTACCAGTTCATGGGGACACGAAGAATCAGACATGACTGAACAACTGAACAACAAGTAAAATAAACTCTAACTGATATAACTTATTTTAAAAAATAAAATAAAATGGGATGCTTTAGGTCTGTCCCTCTTGAAAATAAGCAATTAGAAACAAAAACCACCTCTTGAACAAAATTCTCCTGCATCCAAAACTGAATCTGTCATCTCACAAGAAGAGTCCACATTTGCTGTCTCTATCATCCCTACCTCACTCCTAGCCCACACTAGAGTGGCTTCTATCTCTATCATTTGAGCAAACCAACTCTGGATAAGGTCACCAATGTACACATTTTTTACTACACTCTCCTTTTGAAAAATTCTTTTCTAGACTATCATAATTTCCTAATTTTATTTTTTTTAATTTTTCAGCACTTTATTTTTTTTTTTTTGATAAATTTAACGCCTTTTATTGCCATACCTCATTTTACTGTGCTTTGCTTTAGTGAGCTTTATAGATACATGTTGTTTTTTTTTTTTTTCCTTGTTAATTTTCTGTTTAGTTGATCTATCCATAAGTGTGAGTGGGGTATTAAAGTCTCCCACTATTATTGTGTTATTGTTAATTTCTCCTTTCATACTTGTTAGGATTTGTCTTACATACTGCGGTGCTCCCATGTTGGGTGGATATATATTTATAATTGTTGTATCTTCTTCTTGGATTGATCCTTTGATCATTATGTGGTGACCTTCTTTGTCTCTTTTCACAGCCTTTGTTTTAAAGTCTAATTTATCTGATACGAGTATTGTGACTCCTGCTTTCTTTTGGTCCCAATTTGCATGGAAAATCTTTTTCCAGCCCTACACTTTCAGTCTGTATGTGTCCCCTGTTTTGAGGTGGGTCTCTTGTAGACAACATATGTAGGGGTCTTGTTTTTGTATCCATTCAGCCAGTCTTTGTCTTTTGGTTGGGGCATTCAACCCATTTACGTTTAAGGTAATTACTAATAAGTATGATCCCGTTGCCATTTACTTTATTGTTTTGGGTTCGAGTTTATACACCATTTTTGTGTTTCCTGTCTTGAGAATATCCTTTAGTATTTGTTGGAGAGCTGGTTTGGTGGTGCAGAATTCTCTCAGCTTTTGCTTGTCTGAAAAGCTTTTGATTTCTCCTTCATACTTGAATGAGATCCTTGCTGGGTACAATAATCTGGGCTGTAGGTTATTTTCTTTCATCATTTTAAGTATGTCTTGCCATTCCCTCCTGGCTTGAAGAGTTTCTATTGAAAGATCAGCTGTTATCCTTATGGGAATTCCCTTGTGTGTTATTTGTTGTTTTTCCCTTGCTGCTTTTAATATTTGTTCTTTGTGTTTGATCTTTGTTAATTTGATTAATATGTGTCTTGGGGTGTTTCTCCTTGGGTTTATCCTGTTTGGGACTCTCTGGGTTTCTTGGACTTGGGTGATTATTTCCTTCCCCATTTTAGGGAAGTTTTCCACTATTATCTCCTCAAGTATTTTCTCATGGTCTTTCTTTTTGTCTTCTTCTTCTGGAACCCCTATGATTCGAATGTTGTAGTGTTTAATATTGTCCTGGAGGTCTCTGAGATTGTCCTCATTTATTTTAATTCGTTTTTCTTTTATCCTCTCTGATTCATTTATTTCTGCCATTCTATCTTCTAATTCACTAATCCTATCTTCTGCCTCTGTTATTCTACTATTTGTTGGCTCCAGAGTGTTTTTAATTTCATTTATTGCATTATTCATTATATATTGACTCTTTTTTATTTCTTCTAGGTCCTTGTTAAACCTTTCTTGCATCTTCTCAATCCTTGTCTCCAGGCTATTTATCTGTGATTCCATTTTAATTTCAAGATTTTGGATCAATTTCACTATCATTATTTGGAATTCTTTATCAGGTAGATTCCCTATCTCTTCCTCTTTTGTTTGGTTTGGTGGGCATTTATCCTGTTCCTTTATCTGCTGGGTATTCCTCTGTCTCTTCATCTTGTTTAAATTGCTGAGTTTGGGAGTCTTTTCTGTATTCTGGCAGTTTGTGGAGTTCTCTTTATTGTGGCGTTTCCTTGCTGTGTGTGGGTATGTAGAGGTGGCTTATCAAGGTTTCCTGGTTAGGGAAGCTTGTGTCGGTGTTCTGGTGGGTGGAGCTGTATTTCTTCTCTTTGTTCAGTCGCGCTATGGGGAGGGAGGGAGGGATGCTGCAAACAAATGACACTGGCGTGCGTTCGCAGTGCCTCAGCCACACTGGGTCTGCCCCCGCTCACGGCGCGTGTAGCCTCCCTGCCCACACTGCTCAGGCTCTAGGTTGTTCCGCCGGGAACAATCCGAGGCTGGCCCTGGGTTGCACGCACCTCCCAGGTCCAAGCCGCTCTGGTTCAGGCACTCAGGTAGTCCTCAGAGGCGCAGACTCAGTTGGGGCTGCGTTTTGTGCTCTTCCCAGGTCCGAGCAGCTCAGGTGATGAGGTGTTTGGTGAGCGCCAATGCTGCGACTTATCGCCTCCCCGCCACTTGGTTATCTGGGTGTAAAACCGGCACACCTTCTCAGGCAGATGTTGACCGTCCAGACCCCCAATAAGTTTTAGTTAGCAAAGAAGCCAGTTTTATAGATAATGTCTCTCTGGGGCTGCGATTGCCCCCTTCCGGCTCTGGCTGCCTGTCACCAGAGGGGGAAGGTTTGCAGCTGGCTACCTCTGTTTAGTCCTTTGTTCCGTGCGCGGGCTGGCGGTGTCTTAGGTTAGGGCTGGCTTTTCGCATGGTAGATATCCCACAGTCTGGTTTGCTTGCCCAAATTATTTCGCTCAGATAGTGCTCAGGGTATTCAGGCCAGATTCTTACTCTCAGCGATGCAGCCCGCGCTGCGCCTCCCTGCCCAGCCCCCGCTTGCTAATGGCGGATGCAGGCGGATGCAGGCGTCTGCGCTGCTTCTCCGCTGGAGGAGTTACCGTAGGGCTCGCAATCTGCGAGTTTTAATTGTTTATTTATTTTTTCTCCCTGTTATGTTGTCCTCTGTGCTTCCAAAGCTCGGCACGGATTCGGCAGTGAGAAGGTTTCCTGGTGTTTGGAAACTTCTCTCTTTTTAAGACTCCCTTCCCGGGACGGAACTCCGTCCCTCCCTCTTTTGTCTCTTTTATTGTCTTTAATATTTTTTCCTACCTCCTTTCGAGGAGTTGGGTTGCTTTTCTGGGTGCCTGATGTCCTCTGCCGGCATTCAGAAGTTGTTTTGTGGAATTTACTCGACGTTTAAATGCTCTTTTGATGAATTTGTGGGGGAGAAAGTGTTTTCCCCGTCCTACTCCTCCGCCATCTTGGCGCCTTCCCCTCAATTTCCTAATTTTACTCCAACATCTTTAAGTGTTCCTTCTCCGGGTCCTTGGAAAGCTTGCATCTTGCCTACAGAGCTCTCAAATGTTTGCATTTCTTTAAACTCAGTTCCAAGCATTTCGCTCCTCTAACTCTGTACTCATTACCTGAGGAGCCTGATTCCCAACCACAAGGCATGATACAGCAGAAGACTCAAAATCTCCAACCAGAGCTCACCTCTACACTTCCAAATCATACAACCACACCTCATTTTTTTAATTGCCTACATTTCTTTTAAAATGTCTCAAAGGCATCTCTAAATCAATATGTTAAAAATCAAGTTTATGAATTTTATCATAGCAGTTTATCAGGGTTAAAATAACAGAGTCTAGTGCCAGATATGAAATCTCAATTACACCACTTATTAGCTCTGTATCCTTTGCAAAGTTTCTTAAATTAATATCTAACATTAGTTCCAGGTGTACAATGATTCCTTATTTGTATATATTGAGAAATGACCAAAGTATAATTAATATAGTCACTAAAAAATAGCAACAAAAAATTTTATTATGATGAAAAATTTTAAGATCTACTCTCTTAGCAACTTTCAGATGTACAATATTGTTAACTATAGCCAGTGTGCTATATATTACATCTCCAAGACATTTATTTTACAGCTGGAAGCTCTACTTTATAATAACTTCTTTCACCCATTTTTCCCACCCCTTGCAACTCCTGCCTCTGGTAACCACCAGTCTGTTCTCCATATCCATGAGCTTGGGGCTGTTTGTTGTTGTTAGATTCCATATATAAGTGAGATCATATAATATTTTCTAACTTATTTCACCTAGTATAAGCCCTCAAGATTAATCCATGTAGTCAGAAATGGCAAGATGTTCTTTTTATGGCTAAATATGTATATGTGTGTGTATATATATATATATATAGTCCATTATTATATAAACATAAATAGTCCATTATGAGTGTGTATGTGTATGGGCTTCCTTGGTAGTGCTAGTGATAAAGAAACCTCCTGCCAATGCAGGAGACTTAAGAGATGCAGGTTCAATCCCTGGGTCGGGAAAATCCCCTGGAGGAGGGCATGGCAAGCCACTCTAGTATCCTTGCCTGGAGAATCCCATAGACAGAGGAGCCTAGTGGCTACAGTCCAAAGGGTCACAAAGGGTTGGACATGCCTGAGTGACTTAGCACACACTTGTGTGTGTGTGTGTGTGCATATATATACACTATATATAAAATGCTGCAATGAACATGGAGGTGAATACATCTTTTTGATTTTGTGTTTTTGTTTTCTTTGAATAAATACCCAGAAGTGGAATTTCTGGACCATATAGTAATTTTTTTTTAAATTTTTTTGCGGTGCCTCCATACTCTTTTCCATAGTGGCTGAGCCAGTTTACACTATCAATGGGGCACCAAGGTTTTCTTTTCTCTATATCCTCACCAACATTTGTTATTTTCTTCTTGGTGTGCCAGTTTTCTCCTCTATGAAAATAATATTCATACCTACTTCATGAAATTTTGTGAAGATTAAATGAGTTAACCTATGTAAAAGCACTTAGAACAAATGCTAGAAACATACTTGTGTCAGATAAATATTTACTATTTATACAGAAAATACTTCCACTGGTGTGTGCTAAGTCACTTCAGCTTTGTCCAACTCTTTGTGACCCTATGGATTGTAGCCTGCCAGGCTTCTCTGTCCATGGGATTCTCCAGGCCAGAATATTAGAGTGGGTTGCCATTTCCTTTTCCATGGGGTCTTCCGGACCCAAGGATCAAACTCGTGTCTCTTAAGTCTCCCACATTGGCAGGCAGCTTCTTTACCACTAGCACAACCTGGGAAGCTCACTTCTTCTGGTAGTACCCTCAAATGTGATCATACTGTTTCCTGTATATATTTATCAAATGACACTATATCCATCCAGTTACCTGTGCCAGAAATATGGGTGTCATCATTAACACCTTTATCTCTTTCACTTCTTGTGTTAACTGTCTGCTAGTAAGCCAACCCCAATTTTTCCCTTCTGTATTTCTCCTCTGGAGAATAATGGGTAGAAACCTAGAGACCAGGGTATCTGCCAGTGAATTCTTGGTTAGACTGCTACAATAAGAGGCATTACCATGAAATTTCAAATGTCCAAGAATTGAAAGCCTTTTTCTTTGTCTTCAGCAACAGCAGGCAAACCCTTTCATAGCGGCTTACAGATAATTTCCTATAAATCACTCACCCAGGTAAAAGAGACATACGTTATCATGGCAGTCCTTTCTTATGGTTCTTGTGATCAGCTGGCTCCCTGAAAGCCAACAGTGAAACCTGAGATCTAATGATAGCTGTCACCCACTTCGGTTCCTCCAGCTCTTGGTTAATAAATACCCAGTCCCCTCTATTAATTACTTTCCTGATCCATAGTATCTTGGAGTAGTTTTATTTCTTCAAACAACCTCTGACTGATGTTCTCCCTAAGTCAAATTTTATTTTCCTTCTAAATATCTTTAATTCTATTGTACTATTTCTCTCATCTCCCTTGCTCACACTTAAGTTACTATCAACTATTATTTAGGCTACTAACATAATCTCTCCCAGTGGTCTCCTTAATATACTCCTGCTCTCTGCCAGTCCTTACCCCAATTTCAAACTAAGTGTATTTTGTTTTCTTCAAAATGTAAAAATTATGCTGTCACTTCAAATACTGTCTTGGCTTCCTACTGCCCTGAAACAAAAACTAATAGGTATTTAATAGGACCCTAAATACAAGGTCTACACGTACTTTTCCAGCCTCATATAACACTACTCTTGCCCTGTTCTGAGCTTCAGTCATACTAGCCTTTTTACGAACTTGACATCACAAGGCCCCTTTCCACCTCAGGGCCTTTGAATATCCAGTTACTATAACCTGGAGTCATCTGCTCTTTCAAGTCTTCCTTTTCACTTACTTAATCTACTCTTTCTTCTGATTCCAACTCTAAATTAGTGTGGAGCATGTTTAGATAAACAAGTTACTGGAAGCAAATAAAGTTGAGTCTCGATCTTGAATGTCACATTAAAATGAACTTAATGTGAATTAAAAGTTATGCAGAGAAAGCCTTTGACAAAATTCAACATCCATTTATGATAAAAACTCTCCAGAAAGCAGGAATAGAAGGAACATACCTCAACATAATAAAAGCTATATATGACAAACCCACAGCAAACATTATCCTCAATGGTGAAAAATTGAAAGCATTTCCTCTAAAGTCAGGAACAAGACAAGGGTGCCCGCTTTCACCATTACTATTCAACATAGTTTTGGAAGTTTTGGCCACAGCAATCAGAGCAGAAAAAGAAATAAAAGGAATCCAAATTGGAAAGGAAGAAGTAAAACTCTCACTGCAGATGACATGATCCTCTACATAGAAAACTCTAAAGACTCCACCAGAAAATTACTAGAACTAATCAATGATTATAGTAAAGTTGCAGGATATAAAATCAACACGCAGAAATCCCTTGCATTCCTATACACTAATAATGAGAAAATAGAAAGAGAAATTAAGGAAACAATTCCATTCACCACTGCAACAAAAAGAATAAAATACTTAGGAATATATCTACCTAAAGAAACTGAAGACCTATATATAGAAAGCTATAAAACACTGGTGAAAGAAATCAAAGAGGACACTAATAGATGGAGAAATATACCATGTTCATGGATTGGAAGAATCAATATAGTGAAAATGAGTATAGTACCCAAAGCAATTTATAGATTCAATGCAATCCCTATCAAGCTACCAATGGTATTCTTCACAGAGCTAGAACAAATAATTTCACAATTTGTATGGAAATAAAAAAACCTCGAATAGCCAAAGCTATCTTGAGAAAGAAGAATGGAACTGGAGGAATCAACCTGCTTGACTTCAGGCTCTACTACAAAGCCACAGTCATCAAGACAGTATGGTACTGGCACAAAGACAGAAATACAGATCAATGGAACAAAACAGAAAGCCCAGAGATAAATCCACGCATATATGGACACCTTATCTTTGGCAAAGGAGGCAAGAATATACAATGGATAAAAGATTAAAGATTAATCTCTTTAACAAGTGGTGCTGGGAAAACTGGTCAACCACTTGTAAAAGAATGAAACTAGAGCACTTTCTAACACCATACACAAAAATAAACTCAAAATGGATTAAAGATCTAAACATAAGACCAGAAACTATAAAACTCCTAGAGGAGAACATAGGCAAAACACTCTCTGACATACATCACAGCAGGATCCTCTATGACCCACCTCCCAGAATATTGGAAATAAAAGCAAAAATAAACAAATGGGACCTAATTAAACTTAAAAGCTTTTGCACAACAAAGGAAACTATTAGCAAGGTGAAAAGACAGCCTTCAGAATGGGAGAAAATAATAGCAAATGAAGCAACTGACAAACAACTAATCTCAAAAATATACAAGCAACTCCTACAGCTCAATTCCAGAAAAATAAATGACCCAATCAAAAAATGGGCCAAAGAACTAAATAGACATTTCTCCAAAGAAGACATACAGATGGCTAACAAACACATGAAAAGATGCTCAACGTCACTCATTATCAGAGAAATGCAAATCAAAACCACTATGAGGTACCATTTTACGCCAGTCAGAATGGCTGCGATTCAAGTCTACAAGCAATAAATGCTGGAGAGGGTGTGGAGAAAAGGGAACCCTCTTACACTGTTGGTGGGAATGCAAACTAGTACAGCCACTATGGAGAACAGTGTGGAGATTCCTTAAAAAACTGGAAATAGAACTGCCTTATGATCCAGCAATCCCACTGCTGGGCATACACACTGAGGAAACCAGAATTGAAAGAGACACGTGTACCCTACTGTTCATTGCAGCATTGTTTATAATAGCCAGGACATGGAAGCAACTTAGATGTCCATCAGCAGATGAATGGATAAGAAAGCAGTGGTACATATACACAACGGAGTATTACTCAGCCATGAAAAAGAATACATTTGAATCCACTCTAATGAGGTGGATGAAACTGGAGCCTATTATACAGAGTGAAGTAAGCCAGAAAGAAAAACACCAATACAGTATACTAACGCATATATATGGAATTTAGAAAGATGGTAACAATAACCCTGTATATGAGACAGCAAAAAAGACACTGATATATAGAACAGTCTTTTGAACTCTGTGGCAGAGGGAGAGGGTGGGATGATTTGGGAGAATGGCATTGAAATATGTATAATATCATATACGAAATGAGTTGCCAGTCCAGATTCGATGCACAATACTGGATGCTTGGGGCTGGTGCACTGGGACAACCCAGAGGGATGGTATGGAGAAGGAGGAGGGAGGAGGGTTCAGGATGGTGAACACATGTATACCTGTGGCGGATTCATTTTGATATACAGCAAAACCAATACAATATTGTAAAGTTAAAAAATAAAATAAAATTTAAAAAATAAAAATAAATAAAAATAAAAATGTAAAACAAAGTCAAACTAAAAAAAAGAAAAAAAAAGAAAAATTCAAAGCATGAATTAATTAGAATAAAATTTAATTAATTAGAAGAAAAGTATAGACTTGCAGTACAGTAGTGAGGTAGGGCCTTTCTGAGAAAAACACCAAAGACAGAAACCATAATAAAAAGCACAATTAGATTTTATACACAAAACTGTTAAAGATCTTTTTATGAACAAAAAAATAGGATAAGCAAGATAAAATACTGTAGTATATATGACAGACATGGGTTACAATCATCGACATATACAGATCTTCCAAATCATTTTTTTAAATCAAAGTACATAACAGAAAAATGAAAAAAGTGTGTCACTCACAAAAGAAGGATTAAACATGGTCCAAAAATATGAACTGTTCAACTACATTTATAGTCAAATACAAATTAAAAATAACTTAGGTTCGTCTTGTTTGCTTATGACATTGTGGATAATTTTTTAAAAGGTGGCAAAGTATGTGAAAATGAACACTCATAAAGCTATAGGAAAGACCATAAATATATAAAACCTTTCCAAAAGATAAGTAGGGAAAATGTGTCAAAATTTATATGAAGTACCATTGGCTGTCAATTCCATTACTTGAATTACACCCTAAGGAAAGTATCACACTTTTTTCACATTCCCTATCTCCTTATTCTACTCCCAAGCTATTCCTTCAGCTCCATCAAACTGCTCTCAGCGAGGTCATCAGTGGTCTCCATGATCCTATAGCCATACTCCTCACTTCCAACATCACCGAACCTGTCTCAACATTTGCTACAATGTACCGCTTTCTCCATCTAGAGCAATATTTTTCTCTCTTGCATTCTTTGATTTTGTACTCTCTGGTTCAGTGTTTTTGACACCTACTTAAAGCTCAACATTCAGAAAACAAAGATCATGGCATCCGGTCCCATCACTTCATGGGAAATAGATGCGGAAACAGTGGAAACCGTTGCTGACTTTATTTTTCTGGGATCCAAAATCACTACAGATGGTGACAGCAGCCATGAAATTAAAAGACGCTTACTCCTTGGAAGGAAAGTTATGACCAACCTAGATAGAATATTCAAAAGCAGAGACATTACTTTGCCAACAAAGGTCCAGTTAGTCAAGGCTATGGTTTTTCCTGTGGTCATGTATGGATGTGAGAGTTGGACTGTGAAGAAGGCTGAGCACCGAAGAATTGATGCTTTTGAACTGTGGTGTTGGAGAAGACGCTTGAGAGTCCCTTGGACTGCAAGGAGATCCAACCAATCCATTCTGAAGGAGATCAGCCCTGGGATTTCTTTGGAAGAAATGATGCTAAAGCTGAAACTCCAGTACTTTGGCCACCTCATGTGAAGAGTTGACTCATTGGAAAAGACTAATGCTGGGAGGGATCAGGGGCAGGAGGAGAAGCGGACGACAGAGGATGAGATGGCTAGATGGCATCACTGACTTGGTGGACGTGAGTCTGAGTGAACTCTGGGAGTTGGTGATGGATAGGGAGGCCTGGCGTGCTGCGATTCATGGGGTCGCAAAGAGTCGGACACGACTGAGTGACTGATCTGATCTGATCTGCCACCATCTCCCCAACACCACACTCACTTAAAGGAATTTCTCAGGACTCTGTAAAGGCCCTTCTTCTATTGTCTTTGATCACCTCCTCTCCCATTTTGATCATCATCTAGGTGCTGAGGACTCACAAAGCTACATCTGTAGCTAAGTCCTTTCATGAGAGCTGTAAAGCTATCTGCTTACTTATAGACATCTCCATTTTGATACCTGGGTGTAACTCAAACTCAGAATGTCTTAAATTATAACATCCTCCCTCCTCAAAGCAGCTTCTCTACCAAGGATGTGGCACCTGGCACACAGTTCCAGGTATCCTCAAGCTGGAAAATGGAGATTCTCCTGTGATCCTTCTCTTTTCTTTCAAGCTCAAAATCCAAACAGTATGCAGTACTATCAGTGTTACAAGTAAAACTTTATTTTATTTATTTTTTTTGGATGCAATTTGCCAATATTTTATTTAGAATTTTTCTCATCTATTTTCAGTGTTTTTAATAGGTAATTTTCATTCTTCTTCTATCTTTTTACCCAGAGGGATGGTATAGGGAGGGAGGAGGGTTCAGGATGGGGAACACATGTATACCTGTGGCAGATTCATTTTGATATACAGCAAAACCAATACAATATTGTAAAGTTAAATAAAATAAAATTTAAAAAAATATTATGTAACTCTAAGTAAAACTTTAAATTCAGAGTAACCGTGTCACTCGCTTGCCTAAAATCCTCCAGATCACCCTTAATACTTCTTTCACAAAATCAAGCCCCTTGCTGCACTGCCAGGTATCATTTTGTGCCTCTCTCCTGCTCACTCCCTACATCCTTACCTTCCTTACAGTCATGAACATGTCATGCTTTCTCTGACTCTGGCCCTTAACATACTGTTTACTCCACCTCAAGTACCCAGTGCCCCTGGATCAATTTCATCTGCAAACTTTTTTGTTCATCTTTCAGATGTCAGTTTAAATGACTTGTCCTCTGATAGGCTGTACCTGACTTACCAAAACCAAGAAAATCTATTTACTATACATTTCTATGGTACTTTGAGTTGCCCATTTAATAACCATCTCACTTTTAATTACCTGTTTTTAATAGCTAATTTCACTCCTCTACTCTAAGCCTACTGAGACAGACAATGTCTGTCTGTCCAATCAGGTACATACCTCCATTACCTAGAATAAAGAAATATTTGTTGATTTAATTTGAAGACCATCTGTAGAAAGATATATGTGAATGAAGATTGATTATTATGTTGTCTATAATAGAAAACAATGCAGACAAGCAAAGTGCCCCTCAACAGTGAAAGGATAAGTTACAGTACACTCATACTATGCAATAATTAAAATAAACCTGTATAGATTTAGATGATGACAATATATTGTTAAGTGAAAAAACAAGTTTAAAACTCACTATGAAAAAGAGCATCTCATTTTTACAAGCATTGTATATGGATGTGTGTGTGTGTGTGTACATATGTATATATTGAGTTGGCCAAAACGTTCTGACTTTCTTTATAATAAACATGTATTAATCTTACAATCAAGAAAAAAAATGCTATTTTTAAATTGAAACTTTTATTTTTTTTTTATACCTTTTCCTGTTATTACATTTCTCTACGTTGAGTTATTTGTCAGAGATGATTTTAACCAAATTCTGAAGTGGATGTGAAATTTGTTAGTACACACAGTAGTGGACTAAACGGTGGCAACTTTTAAATAAAGAACTGTGGAGGAATATTTTGACACCTCTCTTCCCTTCTGTGGAATCAGAAAGTTCTCTTACTTGTTAAAAAATGTTTGAACAGATAGGCATCACTCCAAGAGGGTTCTCAACCCAGTCAGGCAGGCAGATGGGTTGTCACTATTCTTACAAGAGACAGTGCTATCACATGATGAGTAGGAACCTAAGCTCCCAGCATCTGTTGCGTGATGACCCATCCAGGACTGCCTTACAGATATTGATAAAGAAGCCTTTTATTTCCCCTAATTCAACCCATCTGCTAATACCTCTGTTAACAGATCATTTGATAGAAAAATTTAGACATTTCTATTCCTTTGAAACAAGATTTCTCACATCAGGCTTTCACCCATACAGAGCAAAAACTTAGAGGCAGAAAGGACCAAGAATAAAGCCTGTCCCTATGACCTTGAAAAAATATAAAACACAGATTCTCAAATAATATGAATGAGTCATAGGCTCAAAGAATAGTCTTTAGCTAACACAAGAGAGATCCATAAGCTCTAACATTTCAGCCATTTCTTTTATCAGCATCAAATAATGAAAAGATAATAAACTTTCAGTTGCACATAATTAGAGATTCCTGTGAAGTTTTATTAAGGAGACTGCCTGTCAAAAGCTGCATGTTAATGGGCTATTATAAACTAGGGTACTCAGAACTTTAATTATGTTTTTAAGAAAAATGTAGATTTTTCTATCCATTGACATTGCTCATTAATAATAATTTTCAAAAGTTAATTTACACACTAATGTTTCCAAGTTGAAATGCTAAATGTTTATTAGGTCTGTTACTGTTTGCTCATTAACACATTTGTTGTTGTTCAGTCTCTAAATCATGTCTGATTCTTTGTGACCCCATGGACCTCAGCACATTAGGCTTCCCTGTCCTTCACTTTCTCCCAGTTTGCTCAAATTCATGTCCGAGTCAGTGATGCCACCCAGCCATCTCATTCTCTGCCAGCCCCTTCTCCTTATGCCTTCTGTCTTTCCCAGCATCAGGGTCTTTTCCCATTAACACAGGGTCTTTTCCATTAATACATGGTTGCTACCTTTGCAGGATACAGATTGTTTCCTCCTATTTGGGAGTCTTAAATAAAACTACATGTGTCCGCACAGGATCTTTGTAAACCACTGACTAAATATTAAATATTACTACTAAACTATGAGCTGCTTGATTATAAGGAACCTTCCACATATATACTAGAAGCTTGAAATCTGCAGTCAGAAAGACCCAAATTTGAATGTGAGCTTGGCTACTGAATTGCCTTGTGATTTTGAGCAGGTTACTTAACTTCTCTAAGCTCTAGTTATCTCAGAAAGCTTTCGTAAAAATTAAAGGAGGCAACAGTATAAAAATCTTAGCTCACTGCCTGATACACTGTAGGTGCTCAGAGTAACTATTAGTCCACAGCCATTTTCTGTTCAGTCATTTTTCTTGAGAAAGCCTCTGTGTCAACACACAATAAGTGTCTTGCTGGCCTGGAGAGGAAGAACTCATTCCACAAATATTCAAGTAGATCATATGCTAGAGATTCAATGGTGAACAAGAAAAAAATTCCAGCCCTTGTGAAGTTTGCTTTCCATGCTGACTGGGCACCTGGAAGATACAGCCTAATCCCCAAACCTGTGAATGTCACTTTAAATGGCAATAGGACCTTTGAATATGTGATTAAAGATTTCAAGACAGAGATTATCATGGATTATCTGGGTGGCTCCATCATAATCACAAGGATCATCCTGAGCCTCCAAAAGGATCCAGCACAACCAACACCTTACCTTTAGAGGCTTCCCTGTGGATTCAGTTGGTAAAGAATCCACCTGCAATGCAGAAAACCTAAATTCTATCCCTGAGTTGCAAAGATCCCTGGAGAAGGGAATGGCTACCCAATCCAGTATTCTTGCCTGGAGAATCCCAAGGCCAGAGGAGCTTGGCGGGCTATATTTCATAGGGTCACAAAGAGTTGGACACAACTGAGCAATTAACACTAACCAGCCCAGCCAACACCTTATTTAGCCTGGTGAAATGGATTTGATTTCTGGGCTTCAGAGCTGTGAGAGAATAAATCTGTGTTGTTTTCAGTCACCAAGTTTGTAGTAGTTTGTTACAGCAGCCATAGGAAATGAATACGTTCTGAAGCATTAAACACCTAATTGCACAGTAATTTAATACAAATGTCATAAGTGCTAAAAAGATTAAGTAAATGGAAATTAAAGGTGCTAAAAGACATTTTCTAGGTGAGGAGAGGGAGATGAAGAGAGAAAGAATTCCAGACACAGGAAAAGCAAGTACAAAGATCCTAGGCTGGGAAGTACAAGCTCAGAGTGGTTGAAGCACAATGAGCAAGGTGGAAGAAGAAGGAACACACAGTCAGAATGGTAGGCTGTGGCAAACACTAAAATTTTAGAATAAAATGCCAGACTAGTTTGTTTCAGATTAGCTGTCTCCCTGAGAATAACTACAAAACCTCACAAAATTGTTTTCTAACCTATTAAAAGCACCTGAGAGTGCCCAAGGCATGAGTGCTTAAATAATTAAGATTTCAGACAGAACGTTCAGAGAGGTGGATCTGATATCTGGCAACATGTTTTCTACCAAGGCATTTACTGATTCAAAAGTAGCAGCTAAGAGCATTCAAAGCTGAGCAAAGAGTGACAGCCTGAGCAACAAAGAAATGGGGCAGACCTTCCAAAAACCTCATAGGCTGTGGTTGGAGTAAAGGTAGAACTCTATTAAACATCCCATTTTAGAATGAAATGACAGACAAGCTTGTTTCTGATTAACTGTCTGAAGCTCAGTCCCTAACTGAATTAAGGTGATCTTCTCCATCCCAACCACCTACCAAAAGCAAAATTAAATTCTTTTTATAGGAAAGATGGGGAGACAGTGGAAACAGTGGCTGACTTTATTTTTCTGGGCTCCAAAATCACCGTGGGTGGTGATTGCAGCCATGAAATTAAAAGATGCTTACTCCTTGGAAGGAAAGTTTTGACAAACCTACAAAGCATATTAAAAAGCAGACACATTATTTTGCCAACAAAGATCCGTCTAGTCAAGGCTATGGTTTTTCCAGTAGTCATGTATGGATGTGAGAGTTGGACTATAAAGAAAGCTAAGTGCCGAAGAATTGATGTTTTTGAACTGTGGCATTGGAGAAGACTCTTGAGAGTCCCTTGGACTGCAAGGAGATCCAACCAGTCCATCCTAAAGGAGATCAGTCCTGAGTGTTCACTGGAGAGACTGATGTTGAAGCTGAAACTCCAATACTTTGGCCACCTGATGCGAAGAGCTGACTCATTTGTAAAGACCCTGATGCTCGGAAAGATTGAGGGCAGGAGGAGAAGGGGACGACTGAGGATGAGATGGTTGGATGGCATCACCAACACAATGGACATGGGTTTGGGTGGACTCCGGGAGTTGGTGATGGACAAGGAGGCCTGGTGTGCTGTGGTTCATGGAGTCACAAAGAGTCAGACACAACTGAGCGACTGAACTGAACTGAAAGGCTGTACTCTAGGAATAAGGTAGAAAATGTAAATAATCCTCAAAAAGTCTGAAGCCCCACTTCTGAAGATTTTAGAATGAAATGACAGATGAGCTTGTTTCTGATTAACTGTCTGAAGCTCAGTCCCTAACTGAATTAAGGTGATCTTCTCTGTCCCAACCATCTACCAAAAGCAAAATTAAATTCTCTCTATAGGAAATAGAATGACTTCCCTGGTGGTTCAGAGGGTAAGGAATCTGTCTGTAATGCAGGTGACCTGGGTTTGATCCCTGGGTTGAAAAGATTTCCTGGAGAAGGAAAAGGCAACCCACTCCAGTATTCTTGCCTGGAAAATCCCATGGCCAGAGGAGCCTGGCAGGCTACAGTCCATGGGGTCACAAAGAATCGGACTCGACTGAGTGCTTGCACAGGGAGATATAATCTTCCAAGAGCCTCATATTATCTCTACAAACTTTATACACATATGGACAACAAGAATTTTTTTAAGGCACAAAAATAAATACTTGAATGAATAACAAGCAAAAAGCAATTATTGCACAAGACTTCCAGGTTTTCTATCATACAACTTTAAATTAGTATTCTTTTTTTTTTTTTTTTTTTTGGTGTAATTTTTTTTTTTTAAGATTTCTTTCCCCCCCTTTTTTTTTTATTGAAATGAATCCGCCACAGGTATACATGTGTTCCCCATCCTGAAGCGTCCTCCCTCCTCCCTCCCCATACCATCCCTCTGGGTCGTCCCAGTGCACCAGCCCCAAGCATCCAGTATGGTGCATCGAATCTGGACTGGCGACTCGTTTCATACATGATATTAAACGTATTTCAATGTCATTTTCCCAAATCTTCCCACCCTCTCCCTCTCCCACAGAGTCCATAAGACTGTTCTATACATCAATGTCTCTTTTGCTGTCTCGTATACAGGGTTATTGTTACCATCTTTCTAAATTCCATATATATGCGTTAGTATACTGTATTGGTGCCTTTCTTTCTGGCTTACTTCACTCTGTATAATAGGCTCCAGTTTCATCCACCTCATTAGAACTGATTCAAATGTATTCTTTTTAATGGCTGAGTAATACTCCATTGTGTATATGTACCACTGCTTTCTTATCCATTTGTCTGCTGATGGACATCTAGGTTGCTTCCATGTCATGGCTATTATAAACAGTGCTGCGATGAACATTGGGGTACACGTGTCTCTTTCAATTCTGGTTTCCTCAGTGTGTATGCCCAGCAGTGGGATTGCTGGATCATAAGGCAGTTCTATTTCCAGTTTTTTAAGGAATCTCCACACTGTTCTCCATAGTGGCTGTACTAGTTTGCATTCCCACCAACAGTGTAAGAGGGTTCCCTTTTCTCCACACCCTCTCCAGCATTTATTGCTTGTAGACTTTTGGATCGCAGCCATTCTGACTGGCGTGAAATTAGTATTCTTAATATGTACACGAGAAAAAAGAGGAAGAGCAAGCTATAAAAATTCTTTTTTAAATGGAAATTTGTAGAAAAGGAAACAGTAATGAAAATTAAGAAGTCAGTAGATGAATTTAACAGAATTTTAGATTCAGCAACTAAGGGAAAAATTAGTGAAATGATAGATCAGAAAAAATAATTCAGATCAAAGAAAAGTGAAACAAAGGAACAGAAAATTCCCAAGAGTAGATTCGTTGTTGTTGTTCAGTTGTTCAGTCACTAAGTCTGACTCTTTGCAACCCATGGCTTCCCTGTCCTTCACTATGTCCCTGAGTTTGCTCAAACTCATGTCCATTTCATCAATAATGCCATCCAACCATCTCCTCCTGTTGATCCCTTCTTCCCCTGTCCTCAATCTTTTCCAATGAGCTGACTCTTCACATCAGGTGGCCCAAGTATGGAATGTCAGCATCAGTCCTTCCAAAGAATATTCAAGGTTGATTTCCTTTAGGATTGACTGATTTGATCTCCTTACAGTCCAAGGGACTCTCAAGAGTCTTTTCCCACAGTACAGTTCAAAAGCATCAATTCTTTGGCACTCAGCCTTCTTTACGGTCCAACTCTCACATCCATACATGACCACTAGAAAAACCATAGCCTTGACCATACGGACCTTTGTCGGCAAAGAGTAGATAAAGCCCAGTGATAAGTTCTTATCAGTGCATAATTAGTGTTTCAGAGGAGAAATGAAAGAACGAAGTAGAAGCAACAAATGGAGGGGTGATGACTGAATTTTTTTTTCACATCAGATTATACTTCAGGAACAACTATGAACTCAAGTAGGATAACAAGGAAAACCTAACCTGCACACATTATTGTAAAACTGGTGAAAAGCAAGACAGTAATAAAAATCTTTAAAGCAGCAAAAGAAAGATATTTTACCTTACCTCTAAAGGAATCACATCTAATGTTGCATTAAAAGTAGTGGAAAATAGAAGACAGTGGAATTATGCATTCAATATTTTAAAAGAGTAACTGTCAACCTGGATGTTATGAAAGAAACATTAAGCAAATGAAAACTAACCTCAAAAAATGTCACTAGTGGATTCATGAAAAATAGTAAAAGATGTTCTTAAGGTAGAAGGAAAATGATAATAGAATAAAGCAAAGAAGTATAGGAAAAAATGAATATTGGAAAGGGGAAACATATGAATACATATAAGTATTTACTTGTTGTTCAGACTCCTAGCCATGTCCAACTCTTTGTGACCCCATGGACTGCAGCACAGCAGGCCTCTCTGTCCCTCACCGTCTCCCGAAGTTTGCCCAAGTTCATGTCCATCCATCCATCTTATCTTCTGATGCCCTATTCTCCTTCTGCCCTCAAACTTTCCCAGCACCACAGACTTTTCCATTGAGTCAGCTGTTCGCATCATATGACCAAAATACTAGAGTTTCAGCTTCATTATCAGTCCTTCAAACGAGTATTCAGGGTTGATTTCCCTTAAGATCGACTGGTTTGATCTCCCTACCTTCTTGAATCACTGCCTTGTCATGGCAAAGGGGGTTGCAGAAGTCCATTAAGCTATTGAGTCATTCCAGGTAGGGCTGCCCCAGACAGACTGGTCACAGCGGAGAGTTCTGACAAAACGTGATTCACTGGAGGAGAGAACGGCAAACCACTCCAGTATACTTGCTGTGAGAACCTCATGAGCTGTATAAAAGGACAAAAAGTATGTACTGACTGTATGTAAATAGCAATAATGAGATAGAATTTAAAAACACAACAAACATAATAAAAAGACATGTTGCATTGTGTAGAAAATGGTAAAAAATAATACTATATGTTATTATACTTAAGTCAAAATACAAAATTCTCAAAAGAGTAAATTCTAAGAGTTCTCATCACAAGAAGAAGAAATTCTTTTCCTTCTTCTTTCTTTTCTTTCCATTGTATCTATGTCAGAAGATGGATGTTAGCTGAACCTATTGTGGTAATAAGCATTTCACAATATATGTAAATCAAACCATCATGCAGTATGCCTTAAACTTATGCAGTGATGTATGTCAGTTATTCTCAATAAAATGAGAAAAAAATGTCAAAATACAGGTGAAAATCTCTGGGGTAATCACTAAAAGAATAGTGACATCAAGTTTGGTAAACAAGCTAATGGAAAGAGAAGGAAATTTTTTAAGTTAATGCAAAAGAAAACAAAAAGACAGTAAAGTGAATACAAAGTAGGTGAGAGAAACAGAAAACAAACAATAAAACATGTTTAAATCCAAATATGTTAGTTGATTAAATTTAAGGGGACTAAAAACTTCAATTTAAAGCAACAAAATAAAAATAGCAAAATCCTTTTTATTAAATCTTCTTTATTTAACCTATATGCAGAGTATATCATGCGAAATGCTGGGCTGGAACTGAAATCAAGATTGCCTGGAGAAATATGAATAATATGAATATGAATAACCTCACATACGCAGATGACAGCACCCTCATGGCAGAAAGCGAAGAGGAACTAAAGAGCCTCTTGAGGAAAGTGAAAGAGAGGACTGAAAAAGCTGGCCTAAAACTCAACATTCAAAAACTAAGATCATGGCATCTAGTCCCATCACTTCATGGCAAATAGATGGGGAAACAATGGAAGCAGTGACAAAATTTATTTTCTTGGGTTCTAAAATCACTTCAGATGGGACTGCAGCCATGAAATTAAGACACTTGCTCCTTGGAAGAAAATCTATGACAAACCTAGACAGCATATTAAAAAGCAGAGACATTAATTTGCAGACAAAGCTCCATCTAGTCAAAGCTATAGTTTTTCCAATAGTCATGTATGGATGTGAGAGTTGGACCATAAAGAAGGCTGAGCACCAAAGAATTGATGCTTTTGAACTGTGGTGGTGAAGAAAACTCTTGAGAGTCCCTTGGACTTCATGGAGATCAAACCAGTCAATCCAAAAGGAAATCAAGCCTGTATATTTATTGGAAGGACTGAAGCTGAAGCTCCAATACTTTGGCCACCTGATGCAAAGAGCTGACTCACTGGACAAGACTGTGATGCTGGGAAAGATCGAAGGCAGGAGGAGAAGGGAACAACAGAGGATGAGATGGTTGGATGGCATCATTGATACTCAATGTACATGAGTTTAAGCAAGCTGCAGAAGATGAAGGACAGGGAAGCCTGGCATGCTGCAGTCCATGTGGTTGCAAAAGAATCAGACACAACTCAGTGACTGAACAAAAAACAAAATCCAACTATATTCTGCTCACAGAAGAATGTTTTGAATTACATAGAAATGTTGAAGGTTAAAAAAATATGAAACAAAATATACCATGCAAACCAAAATAAAACTGGTATAATTACTAACATTGTAGAAACTGTTCTTTATGACAGAAAGCATTACATGAGATAAAGAGAGATACATAGTACTGATAAAGAGGTCAACCCAATAAGATCTAAAAATCTAAGTCTGTATGCACTTGATATCAGTCTCAAAATATACAAAGCAAACTGTCAGAATTGAAAGAATGGAAAAAAATCTATGATCATGGTGGGAGATAAACATTCTTCTTCCAGTAATTGATAGAAAAGCAGACAAAAAGGGTGTAAATGAGCTTTAAATAATATTACAAACAAGAGTTATATAATTTTGTGATTTATATTACATGCATAATATATATTTATTCCCCGAAACACATTCTTTTCAACTGCATATGGACACCTACCAAAATTGACCATATGCTTGTCCATGAACCAACTCTTAAATTCCATAGTATTAAAATCATACAGATGTCTTCTGGTGACAGTAATATTAACCAGGAAATCAATACGAAAAAGTAGCTATAAAATTCTCAAATATTTGGAAATCAAGCAAATGATATCCAAATAGCCTATGCAGTTTCAAAAACTATAATGTAAATTTGTAAAACTCCCTTTAGCGAAGTGAAAGTCACTCAGTCATATCCAACTCTTTGTGACCCCATGGACTATACAGTCCATGGAATTCACCAGGCCAGAATACTGGAATGGGTAGCCTTTCCCTTCTCCAGCAGATCTTCCCAACCCAGGAATCAAACCAGGGTCTCCTGCATTGCAGACGGATTCTTTACCTACTGAGCTATCAGGGAAGCCCCTTTAAAGGTTAAAAACTCCCTTTAACCAACCAATAATGAAAATATAGTATATGAAACCGTGAAGCACTAAAAGATGTTCTCAGTGGAAATTCTGTAATATTATTTGCATGTAATAGAAAAGAAGAAATTCTTAAAATCATTATCTAGGAGTCCACTACCAGAAGTTAGAATAGGAAATTAGACCCCCAACAGAACCACAAAAAGGAAACAAAGTTAATTGTGTGTATGTGTGCATGACAGAGTGGATAAACAAAGATAACTATTGGTTTTTCCACAAGAATAAGAATGTTGACAAGTCACTGGTA
This sequence comes from Bos indicus x Bos taurus, assembly GCF_003369695.1. Classification (NCBI taxonomy): domain Eukaryota; kingdom Metazoa; phylum Chordata; class Mammalia; order Artiodactyla; family Bovidae; genus Bos; species Bos indicus x Bos taurus. The sequence goes on from NC_040101.1 coordinate 39,676,430, forward strand.
AGACAGATCAAGAAAATAAGAATTACAAGATAAAACCAAGAGCAAGGATATAATTTAAGAGCCTACATTTGCAAAAGAAATAAGACAGCTTCCCTGGTGGCTCTGTGGTGAAGAATTCACCTGCCAAAGCAGGAGACACAGGTTTGATATCTGATTGAGAAAATCCCACATGCTGCAGAACTAAGCCCGGGAGCCACAACTACTGAGCCTGTGCTCCAGAGTCCAAGAGCCATAGCTACTGAGCTCATATGCCACAGCTACAGAAACCCTTGTGCCCTAGAACTACGTCCACAGAAAGAGAAGCTGCTTCAGTGAACAGCCCCACACACCACAACTAGAGAAAAGCCCAAGTAGCAGTGAAGGCCAAGAATGGTCAAAACTGAAATAACTAAATAAGATTTTTTTTTTTGGTTCCTTAAAAATTTTTTTATTGAAATATAGTTGATTTACAATCTTGTTCAATTCATTAGTTTCAGGTGAACAACATAGTGATTCAATATTTTTATATAGTATATTCCATTTAAAGCTATAAAATTCCTTGTGCTGTACAGTATATACTCAGAGCTTATTTATTTTATACATAGTAGTTTGTATCTCTTAATTCCCTACCACTAATTTGCCCCTCCCCTAGTTCTTTTTTTTTTAATTTTATTTTATTTTTAAACTTTACATAATTGTATTAGTTTTGCCAAATATCAAAATGAATCCATCACAGGTATACATGTGCTCCCCATCCTGAACCCTCCTCCCTCCTCCCTCCCCATACCATCCCTCTGGGTCATCCCAGTGCACTAGCCCTAAGCATCCAGTATCGTGCATTGAACCTGGACTGGCATTTCGTTTCATACATGATATTTTACATGTTTCAATGCCATTCTCCCAAATCTTCCCACCCTCTCCCTCTCCCACAGAGTCCATAAGACTGTTCCATACATCAGTGTCTCTTTTGCTGTCTCGTACACAGGGTTATTATTATCATCTTTCTAAATTCCATATATATGTGTTAGTATACTGTATTGGTGTTTTTCCTTCTGGCTTACTTCACTCTGTATAATAGGTTCCAGTTTCATCCACCTCATTAGAACTGATTCAAATGTATTCTTTTTAATGGCTGAGTAATACTCCAAAGATTATTTTTTAAAAAACTAGAAATAGGGGCTTGGGGCGGGAGGATGTGGGCACCTGGATGAAATAGGAAGCTAGGGGAGAAGAGGGAAATTTGTGACTACAAAGATAAGATTACAACTTGATTGTTTTATGTGTAAGACAGAAATGTAAATATATGTGTACACTCATCTATTATCCAACTTGGACCTCAATTTTGATCTATATAAAAACTAAAACTACCAAAAAAAAAAAAAAAAACTAGAAATATTTAAAAAGATAAGAAAATAGTATTTTGACAATTTATATAAAGTAGATAATTTCCTCAAGCACAACTTACAAAAACTACCTCAAAAAGAGATAATCTAAAAATCTTTTATCTATAAAATAAATTACATCTATAGTTTAAAACTTTCCTAAAAAAATTCTGCATAACACTCCTGATTTCAAACTATATTACAAAGCTACAGTAACCAAAGCAGTATGGTATTAGCAAAAGACCAGACATACAGATCAATATAACAGAACAGAGAGCCCAGAAAAAAACCTACACATAGTTTGTCAATTAGTTTATGACAAGGGAGCTGAGAATATATAATAGGGAAAAGACCATTTCTTCAATAAAGACAGCCATGTGCAAAAGAATGAAATTAGACTACTATCTTATACCATACACAAAAATAAACTCAAAATGGATTAAAGACTTGAATGTGAGATCTGAAATCATAAATTATGACATTATCTCCTTGACCTGAGATGTCCAGTATGGTAGCCACTAGCCACATGTGACTATTGAGCACTTCAAATATTATGACTAGTGCAACTGAGAAAATGCATTTAAATTTTTTAGTTAATTTTATTTCAAAAACTGGTATTCGACATAGTTATTAGAAAAAATGTGTGATCAGATATAATCAAGGGAAAGTGAAAGTGAAAGAAAGTGAAGTCACTCAGTCAGGTCCGACTCTTTGTGACCCCATGGACCGTAGCCTACCAGGCTCCTCCCTCCATGGGATTCTCCGGGCAAGAGTACTAGAGTGGGTTGCCATTTCCTTCTCCAGGGGATCTTCCTGACCCAAGGATCGAACCCAGGTCTCCCACATTCCAGGCAGACGCTCTAACCTCTGAGCCACCAGGGAAGCCTGAGATCTTGCTCCTAATCAAGGGAGCAAGAGAGCAAATAAGATGAGCTCTAAGGCCCCTTTGGACACTTCGTTGTATCATTCAGGCTGAACATGATGGCCCAGTGGAACTTTCCAGACACATCTTCTATGTCCCAATGTGTTACACAGTGACATGTAACATCAGTGAAACTAGGTGTTGTGAGAGTAAGTACCTGAATCAGTTAGAAGGGGGATGGGAAAAGCTTTCAAGAAAACAGGCAAAATCACTCAGATCTCACATCAAACCACTGACTGTGCTAGGAGGGAGCACAGGACCCTGAAACTGCAATACACATCCAGCATGTGGTAGGCATTTAGGAAACACTAATCACCTTCCAAGTGGGCATGATGCTGGCACTCACCCCTTCTCTTTGGACCCAGAGGGCATTTCCTTTTTATTTTCCAGGTCTTACACTGGAAACTAAAAGCTCTTTTCACCCTTCTAATAGCTCCAAAAAAGGAGTTGGGGAGTTCACAAAATTACTAAGAGGATTCCTTTGTTATTGTGCTTCCATGATGACCTTTTCTCTGGTGTTTTCTTAGGTTGGAGTTATCTTTTTCTTCTTTTAGATTGTAAGTTCTGCTCTGGACTGTAAGTTCCTTAGAATAAGAAAATATCCTTTTCACCTCTGTATTCCTCACATGATTTTTAATACTGAAATTCAACCAAAGCAAGTTGCCATCAATGTTCACTTCAGTTAATGCGAGTAACTACATCATTTCTCATCCTTTCTACTTTGACAGCCAAAATTATATGCACTCTCGTTGGAAACTTAGCCACTGGGACTTCCCTGGTGGTCCAGCGAGAATCCACCCTCCTGTGCAAAGGACACAGGTTCAATCCCTGGTCTGAGAACTAAGATCCGACATGCCACAGGCAAGCCTGGGAACCACAACGAGAGAAGCCCATGCACTGCAACAAAAGATCCTGCATGCCCTGACAGACACAGCCAAATAAATACAAATAAATACATATTAAAAAAAGAAACGTAGCCACTGTTTTTGACTTAACATAGTATTGGATTATGATTGCGTAGAACTGAATGACGACAGTAACTCAGAAAAGTATCTCAAGCTCCCAAAAGCATCACTGCAGATAGAGCTCATATTTTTTTCCTTAAGAAATATAAGTATCCTTATAAAATATATTTATAGAAAATATAAGTATTGTTGTCTAATAACAGTATTTTTCATATGGAATTGCTTTTTGGTAAAAAGTCAGTATCTGATCTTCTCAGAAGTTTCTGCAAGTGGCTATTCAAGGCAGTAAGACAGTCAGTGAAGTTTCGGACCACATTCCAAGAGCATGTGTTTAGGTGTGCAAATGCACACACCAGCTCGATATACTCTGAAAGGGGCAGGGATAGACTCCAGGCTGTTGAAACTATTATGACTTAATAACTTGAAACACATAACTGGTTTAAACTCAACACAAGAAATCACTAACCATCAATGTGTTAATGGATAGTCTCCACTAGCTTAATCATAATATCAACAAATTAACACATCTATCAGCAGCAGTGGTTCTCAACCTTCATTTTAGTATCACCTGGAATACTTTGAAAAATCCCCATGTACAGAGTTGAAAGGAGTGTGATACAACGGGGTACAGAGAGAAAGTGAAAGAACTCTGTGCATTGGCAGGCAAGAGAAGTGAGCAGCTATTTGAGTGGGAAGTTGTGGGCTGCAGGAGCAGTGTTTGTAGTCTTTGAAGAAATGTGACTATAACACGGACTAAGGAAGCACCAGCAAAGCCCTACACTTTGGACTTTCTGTTTAAACGTTTACAGGTTCATTCTTCATATTTACCTCTCCTGGCTCCTAAAACACAACTCTGTTCCAGAAACAGAATAAATGCAGACACCCACGAGGATAGAGAGGAAAGGAAACAGCTTTTGACAAAGACAGCAGTTTCAGAACTTGGAAACATGCGGAGATGAGGCGACTACCTTGGCGAATGATAAAGAGCAGAAAGCAAACAGCATGTGGGGAGCCAAGCGAAGAAGCAAAGGGTTTATCATACAGAGCCTCAGAAGTCCCCAAAGTCTCAGAAGTTGCAGGTTCCAGAAATCTCTGAAGCATGATAGATGCTGGGAAGATAAGAAGGGTTGAAAGTCACCATAGAGATACTTGAATTTATGTGCCTTACTCTATCCTTTTCAGAGAAGTATGTGTTTAGCTCAAACTTTCCCAGAGGGTTCTACCCTCTGGGAGTTCTAACTACATTCAAGTGTCTCTGATCTGAATGACCATGTTCCCAAGCACGGGGCTTTGTCAACTGTCCTTCAGTGGCCATGAAATCAAAGGCCTAAGTCATCAAAGATTAGCAAGTGCTCTAGCACTTGCTTACCTCTCTAGATTCACAGTGTTGCTTCAGTTTAGCCCCTCATGAGTTTGTGTATGTTCCTGGCAGCTCAGCCATTCATTTTTTAAAGTGTGTGGTACAGAGTATGTGTATATGCATTCCAACATCTTATTTGGTGTATTTAATGGGACTATTCTTCCTATTAATAGATAAATATCTGGAACTATGGTCATTGACTACTAGTTCAATTATTAATTCTTTATACCTTTTGAATGTCCTAAAGATTTGCTAATAATTTTTAAGACAGATTCTTAGAATAGAATCCCCAACCTTTTTGGTACCATGGACCAGTTTTGTAGAAGACAATTTTTCCACAGAAAATTGCGGGAGGGCGCAGGTGAATGGTTTTGGGATTATTCAAGCCCCTTACATTTCTGTGCACTTTATTTCTATTATTATTACATCAGCTCCACCTCAGATTATCAGGCATTAGAGCCCAGAAGTTGGGGCATCACTGTCATAGAACACCTCTCCCCGACTGTCAGCCAGACAACCAACCAGCCCTCTACCACTTAGAGAGGTTAAACATGGGGTGTATTGAGGATATGGGACTATTGGTTATAGGACTGTTTGTCCCTCAACTACATATATGTAATGATTTTTTTTAAACCTAAGATTTTTTTTTCAAGTGAAAAACATGAAAACACCATTCAAAGGCTTTGAAATCACACAACTCATTTTAATGTGACTCATGGTCAGGCTCTTGCAGTCCTAGCTTCACTGAGTTTATCCTTTACATACCTGAGGTCCCTCATGCTGGATGAGATCTTTTCCTGACTCAGTTATTGCACCCTTACAACAACCGTATAAGACAGCTCATTGAATTTCCCTTTTCAGATAAGGAAATAGAAAGTCTGAAACAGAATGAAAAATAACCTTCCAGCATTTCCTGGAGCTAAGAGTGATTAGATGACGCGTTCTGACTGAGGAGATGGAAGAGAAGGTCTGCAGGTATTTCATCTTCCCCCTACCAGGAATGTGGATTTACTATGGCTTTCTTGCTGCAAGGATCAACACAGAGACCAAAGGCTAGGAAAAGTCTGGACCACTGATTTTCTTAGTAAGCCACCAGGCCATTCAGGACTATCTACCACCTGACTTCTTGTTAAAGGAGGAGAATAAATGTGTTTAAAACTATGTAAGCCACTCTAGTAAGATTTACTGTTGCACACACCTGCACACCACCCAGCTGATACAGACTCCAAAGCCTCTTCTCTTTCCCGGAACCTGCTGCCTCTCAGACTCCCAATTAAAGCTGTCAAACCGAGAAGCAGAGCATAGCTCCAAGTACACATTTCCCTCTTTTGATGTTTCTTGCACACCTCTCTGAAGGATCATGAAGGTAGAAATCTCCAGAGCAGGTCCTGATGGACTGCAATGTCACAGAAGCAGCCAACTTCCTCAGACATGAGTCATAGTTTTCCTGGCTTGGTGGGCAAATCAATAGAAACTTTCCTTCTGAAGCCTGTGGATGGAATCACCTAAGATGGCAGAATGGCCTAGGACAGTTGGAGCCCAGAACAAAGCAGGAATTGCACTGGACTTACTTGGCTTATTTCTTTCCTTTTCTCTTTTTGAATTTTGAACTTCAGCTTATTGTGGTATAGGTAATAAACACGCATGTGTGCATGCTAAGTTGCTTCTGTAGTGTCCAACTCTGCAACATCTTGGACTGTAGCCCTGCCAGGCTCCTCTGTCCATGGAATTCTCCAGGCAAGAATAATGGAATGGGTATCCATTGCCTTCTCCAGGGGATCTTCCTGACTTAGGGATTGAACCTGGGTCTCCTGCCTTGCAGGTAGGTTCTTTACCATCTGAGCCACTATGGAAGCCTATAGTGATAAACATAGTAACAGTATTAAGGGGGGGGAGGGGATCACATATGTACTCCCAGTCCTACTGCAAATCTTTTCATTTTTGAGTTTTGAGTTCATTTAGAGTCCAGGTACTCATGTATTCTTACTTTTCATAGGTGTAATCATATATATATAAATTCATTTTGTCTTTTACTTATTGTTACCACAAGAAACCATATGTTTTTCCATGCACAGTCTCCATAATTTTCACTTTAACATTATTTTAACAAATGACTACCATGTGATAGGCACTAATATGAAAGATACAAACTGAATAATATTCCATCAAGTACATGCATCATGGTTTATTTGAACATTTTACTAAGGATGGACATTTCCATTTTTTCCTTTTATGGATAGAACATGCAGCTGGGATCATCTTAGTAAGTATAGCTTTGGCCTCTGATAATTTCCAATTTTGAGTAATGAGATTACAGAATCAAAGTGTAGGGATATCTTAAGGCTCTTAAGTTATCGTATCATAAATATTTTCAGTGTGGACCTTTACCAGAGTTGCACTGTGTATCCTTCAGTATCTTCTGAATTAAAATCTCAAATGGGTTTCTTAGGTTAGCAGAGCCCAAGTTACATGTCCTTGCTCTAGGAGCAAGGAAGGTCAGGGAAGAGGAGCATTTCTAGTTTCTACCTTGGGACATTGAGATGTAAGAGGAAAATTTCCCAACAGAGATACATGTTTAAAGTGAACTAGCAGTCAAAACTCATGGTCTCTTTTCATATGGGTGAATTCACTGGGCCAGTTCTTCTAGCTGACCCTACAATGGCTTCATCCTTTATATCTCAACTGAAACTATTCTTGCAAAGATCTAATGTGACCTTATTTCCACCAAATCTACTGGCTGATCATTTGTTCTCTCTTACCAAGTCTTGTTACTTCGCAAATTCCTCCTCCTCTTTGAAACTTAATGCTTTGGTTTCCACATTATAATCCACTAGTTCTCTTCCTCTGCATCAGACAGTTCCTTTTTTGGTCTTATTTCTGGTCTCCCTCCACTGATTCCCAAGTATTGGTATTGCCCAAGGATTCACACTTAAGCATTTTTCTTCCCAATTGAAGATGATGCTCTCAAACCATATCAACCTCCCTCACAAATTTAACTATTACCTTGTATCAGCCAGTTTGTGGATAGGAAAAAGAGATCCTTTATATATGTCAATATAAAGGGCTTCAATACAGAGAACAAAGCTTGAAAGAGCTAAGGGTGGTGAAGGTCAGAGAAGTCACCACGTACATATGTCCCCCTATGGTCATTTGGACTCTCTTAATCTGAATGGGTAGTTCTCAAGAGTTCCCCTGGTGACTACTTTGAGCCTCACAGCTGCCCCTGCACTTACCTGTCATTGGCTTTAGAAAATAATATGACCTCCAGGGAGTCTGTCTCATATCTACATTACATTCTCCAGAGCAAGAATGAGTACTGGTCACAGAATCCTCAGAAAAGTGAAGAGTCACTGTGATTAGATGCTTTTAAGTACTATGCTCACCTGCAAACAATCCCCAGCCCTGCAGGTGATAAGGGAAGTAGTCTGTGCTCATCAGCACAGTCCATCCGTCTACACCCAGTGTGAGCGCGTTAGCCCAAACCACGTCCTCTACCCCCATGGCGCCACAGGTGGACTTCTCATAACCCCACAGGTCCCAGGAAATCAAAGCCTCCTGGAAGGTGGGCAGAAGGAAACAAAGGATCCTCAGGTGTCCACCAGCCAACCCTTCTTCCACTGCTTCCATTTTCTCCTGCAAAACCACAGAAGTCTCATTATAACCAGTAACTCTTTATCTAATCCATTTTCCTCCTCACAACCCGAGTCATGTATATAAAACATGTAAATCTGACCACATCACTCCAGATTGAAAACCTTCAAAGTCTCCCCTTCACTTAATCCTAGGTAAAGTCTCTGTTATCTGATCCCATAGCTCATCTCTCACTAATCCTGATCTTACACTTTATGCTCCATAAGCATCCAGTCACAACATACCTGGCACAGTGCCCGACATGAAATATGTGCTCCACCGATGGTTACGAAGTAAATGAATGAAGAAACAAGATGAAAAGGAGATAAGTTACTTACATTCTAAAGTAAAACTAAAGTGAAGGTAGACTTCTGGTTCTTTTTTCTTTCACGTCCCTCACATTCTGTGTGGGGCTCGGCGCACAGTGGGTGTTCAAAGCTGCTTGTTAGCTAGCGAAATTAGCACATTCATTTTAATACCCAGAAAGAACTCCACTGAATTTTGATTCCTGGCAATTTCAAAAGATTTTCTGGGTGTTATAATTATTGGCCCATTGTTGGATAAAAAGTGGGTGAAAGAATTCATTAGCTCATTAAAATACAATGAAAGGAACATAATTAAAACATTTAGGCAATTTCTGAATCACAGAAAATGAATAATCAGAGGCACAAAACAAACCCTCAGACACTTAGTTGACTGCAGCAGGCCCACACTTCCCGCTTTCTCAAAACACTGTCAACTGGTGAGTTCAATACCGTCTTTCCTACCACTTCATCAAAAGAGAATGTGCTTTAATGAGTTTTATTCTTAGCCCAGAGACTGGAAGTAGCGGCAGCATAAACCTCGGCAGGGAAGCCCTCTGAAAACCTGAGGCAGGGAAACTGGCATTTTCCACTCCTGTCCTTGCTTTTAGTAGTTTGTTTTTGGCCCAAATGGACCTGCTACTGTGCTCAAGTGTTTACACACATCCCATCTAATGCCCCAAATGAGCCTTATATAACTATCTTCTTCTATCAATGACATTAAGGTTGAATAATATCCTCCAAGTCACACAGCCAGCTGCTAGAGTCAGAATGCAAATAAATCATTTCCAACCAGACTTCCAAGAGCCCCTGCTTTTTTTTTTTTTTGCTTTTATTTTTATTTATTTTTTTAAATTTATTTATTTTAATTGGAGGCTAATTACTTTACAATATTGTATTGGTTTTGCCATACATCAACATGAATTTACCACGGTTGTACACGTGCTCCCCATCCTGAACCCCCCCTCCCACCTCCCTCCCCATACCATCCCCTCTGGGTCATCCCAGTGCACCAGCCCCAAGCATCCTGTATCCTGCATTGAACCTGGACTGGCGATTAATTTCTTGTATGATATTATACATGTTTCAATGCCATTCTCCCAAATCATCCCACCCTCTCCCTCTCCCACAGAGTCCAAAAGACTGTTCTATACATCTGTGTCTCTTTTGCTGTCTCGCATACAGGGTTATCATTACCATCTTTCTAAATTCCATATATATGCGTTAGTATACTGTATTGGTGTTTTTCTTTCTGGCTCACTTCACTCTGAATAATCTGCTCAAGAGTCCCTGCTTTTCATCACTATGTAAACCTGAATGGTCAGAGGATTCTGGCCAGGACTCAGCCTGCCCCACCTACCCATGGACTATCAGATGGCGCAGCAAGGGCTCCGCATGTTCGATGGGTGGCTGATGTCCTTTCCCGCCATCTTCCCCTCCCTGCTCCTACAAACTTTTACCATCACCACTCTTGCTGTTCCTTCATTCCTTGGCTCCCTCACAGGTCACCTCCCTGCCCACCAGTTACCATCACCAAATGTGCTTGAATTCTTCCCAGTAACATGAAATCTCTGCATAGCAACACGTGGTGATGCTAAAAGCACAGGATTGTACGCCTCTGGTAGAAATATCCAAGGGTGAGATACCAGAGAGCGCTTGGTCTGGGACCAGAAAATGGGAAGCAGTCCAATGTCTACTTTGAAAAACATTTTTTGAGGACATCTCATATTAGACACTGTGCCAGATGCTTTCATATTTACTCTGTAGTAAAATTCCATTAGGATGCCATATTATCTTATCTGGATTATTTACTATCGCATCCTCTCCAGGGCCATAAACTGGAATTGCGACAGCCAGGAGAAATTTCACAAAAGAGTCAATCAAATCAATTTTGTAAACCAAGCATTGCTTATAAGTGAATGTTAATAACATGCTTTATCTCATTTAGGTTAATTATTCCTAAAGAAAAACTAAGTTCTTGTTCATGGGAGTATCTATAACATTTTTAAAATGTAAACTCTTTTAAAAATATTATGGAAAAATTAAATGCCCTCTGCTGCTGATGCCTAAATATAATTCTGCTTCTCAAGACATATAAAAGTGACTGGTGCATGACAAAGATGACATTATCTCCTTGGCTTGACTATAGGTTTGTTTCCTGACTATAGATCCTTAACCTCCCTTTTCTTAATGCGTTTACTTTAGAAAACTTGCAACTGTCAATTCTCTTTCTGACTTGTTGAGATGTAAATCTTCTCCCAATCTTTGCTAATTTCTGCAACTCAAGGATGTCTTTCTCAAAAACCCGATAGCCATTCCTTTAAAATGTAATCTTTGAAAGATAGAGCATTCCTGTCTCCCATTCTCTGTGGGTGGTAGGAACCTGTGTTAGTCTGGGTTCTCCAGAAAAGGAGGACACGACCCAGTCCATAGGACATGTAGACACATCTTTGACACTCTCCTCTTGACCCAGTCCCAAAGCCTCAACACTGAAGAGTGGATAGAAACCAAGAATGGAATCTGAAAACATGTTTAATCAATCATCCAAAAGGCCCAAGACAGAATGGCAGCTGTCTGAATTCCTGCCCGAAGTCTTAGGGAAAAAAAAAAATGTCTGAAGAAACATCAGGGCTAATATCATAGCTGTTCAGCAAAGACAGAAATGCAGAGAGGGCAGAAAGAAAAATCTATCAAGATGAAAAGTGAGCAAGACTTTATTCTTCCAGAAAAAATGAATAAATGCAGACTGACCAAGAGAACCAGCCATCCAGGGAGGGATCACTCTGCACCTTCAACTCCGCAGCCCCTTGGACTCTTGCTTCTCAACCTGGGACCCCTCCCATAGTACACAACACCCACTGTATTGTCAACTCCTCCTCTCCAAAAAGGCAGGAAAGGAGAAAGGAGATGGGAGGGATGATAAAATTCAAAACCATTATGACAGTTCTGTGCATAAGCCTAAATTTTCTTTTCACCACTTTCTGTTATGACAACAAAAATGAATGCTTAGGAGAAAGGGTTTTTTTTTTTTCCCTTCCTAGTACCTTAAGGATCTCCTGCTTGGTGGAGTCTAGGAATGACCTATATTACCCATCGCTTGTAAGTTTCTTAGCAAGACTCACCTCTGGCCTAATTGTATCTTCATGATAGGAGCGTGTCAGTTTCTCTAGGAATCATCAGATTGTTTGGCATCCCAGGCCCTGGACCTTCCCCTCCCTATTCTGGTGGCTTAGCATCATGAAAAGATTTACCAGTTTTTTTTTTTTTTAAACTAAGGGTATGGTAGCACAATGGTAAAGAATCCCCCTGCCAGTGTAAAAGAAGCAAGAGATGCAAGTTAGATCCCTGGATTGGGAAGATCCCCTGGAGAAGGCCATGGCAACCCATTCCAGTATTCTTGCCTGGAAAATTCCATGGACAGAGGTGCCTGGCAGGCTACAGTCCATGGGAACGCAGAGTTGAAAAACAACTGAGCACACATATGCATGTAATTTTAAAAATTCAAACATTCCCCCAACCCTCCAAGCTCTCCTTCCCAGAAATAACCACTGTTCCTTGTGCATCTGTGCAGAGAAATTTTATACTTTAAAGCACATAATGGTCAATACAAACAATTGCATATTACATACTACAAAAATTAATGCACACTAGGTCGCTTCAGTTGTGCCCAACTCTGCAACACTATGGACTGTAGTCTCTCCAGGCTACTCTGTCCAATGGGTCCTCCAGGTGAGAATACTGGAGTGGGTTGCCATGCTCTCCTCCAGGAGATCTTCATGAGCCAGGGATCAAAACTGTGTCTCTTATTTCTTCTGCATTGGCATGCGGGTTCTTTACCACTAGCACAACTTGGACTGGCTACTCACTCCAGTCTTCTTGCCTGGAGAATTCCATGGACAGAGGAGCCTGGCGGGTTACAGTCCATGGGATCACAAAAAGTTGGACATGACTGAGCAACTTTCACTTTCATAAAAATGAATAGAAAACCTCAATTAAAATAGAGTCAGGAGGTCAGAAAGAAAGCTGTCATTCCCTATTATGATAGGAGAATCCAAAAGAAAGAAGACTTCCTCTTCTTGCCCAGGGAGAGCTCAGCCAATGAGAAACTGTTATAACTTAGCCAGTGAAAAGTCACTAGACCAGACTCTCAGTTCCTCCCCTGGACCCTCTGTTTACTCAACCCTTCCCAACTTCCTTTTCCCCACTTTAAAAGAGTTCTCTCCTTGCTGTGTGGGGACTGACGCATAACTTCCCATGGCTGCAGATTCCAAACTGCAATTCTTTGCTGATCTTCAATAAGTCTATTTTTGCTTGAGAAGTAACTGGCAGACTGTTTCAGGTCAACAATACAGTGATACAGCAATATGTATCCATAGCCAGTGGATATATGTAGACACATATAACCATCTGTTTCAGAGTTGCTATAATCTGTTTCACTATTATGAGTAGATCTCACCAGGGTGAATTACATTAAAGTTACACGCTATGAATCAACCTGATATTTTCAAAGTGCAAGACAAATATGTTATCATTTGTTGTTTTTGTTAATAGAATTAAAATTTTATTTTGGTTTCCATAAAAATTCTATACCAAAATGAATGGGCTTCAACTGCCAGCACTTATGTTAGTTTCCACAGTCATAATTCTTCTAGCTGTTTATCACAATGTTCCCAATACAAGCCACATGGCTGAATCAAGCAGTTTACCAAAAAAATCATATTTTTTACTGTGTGTAGTAAGCAAAGAAAAATGTGGTACCAACTTTCTGTGTTCACCATAACTGCTCCCCTGCCCCAGGAAAGAGTGTTTGTAGAGAAAGGACATTCTCTTCCTTAGAATATACATGGCTGGTAACAAGTGCTTCTCCCATGACTCTTCCTGAAATGTGACTCAGTTTTCCCCTCTCCCAACAAGATCCCTGCTTGAGAAGGAGAATCAGAAATAGGATCAAGTCTCAGAACAAGCGGACAGGATATCTGAGTTCAATAGGGTCCCCTCTCCCATGGAGGTTAGCTCCAAAGCCCATGCACAAGGTAAAAAGTGCATATAGCCAAATTATCCTTGAAAATCCCTTGGAAGGGCACTACCATATTGATCTCCAGTTGAAGACTTTGGTTTGTTTAAGGAAGCCATTTTTGTGAGGAACACAAATCACCAACCACTAAAATCATGCTTGACACACAGCACGCTCATGCTAGAAAAGGCACTTGGGAAAAGAGAGGAAAGCAGATTAACATTCTTTCCCATGAGTGAGGGAGTGGGCTGACCCTCACTCCCATCCATTCCTTCTCCCAGGCTTAGACTCACTCAGAGTAATGGGCCACAGAATCACTGGCACTATAAAATTATGTTTCTCCTGAATTCCACTTCCACCATCCTTCGTATTGCTTGCTGAGTTTGGTTGAATGACTTAGGATTACCAGCATAAAAGATGCAACTGCATTCCATAAAAACTAACAGCCCCAGACTTGTCAATACAGCTCAGAAATTTTATAGTGCACATTCTGAATGCTGCATTATTGCCTAAAGACCTCAAGTCTCCCTCTGCTAAGATTATAAGAGACAAGTACTTACTTCTCATTGGTTTTCACTGTCCCACTGATTAAAGGGGAGGCCTAATTACTACTAGTTGAAGAGCTGTCTCTTCCTTCATGAGAAACTAATTCTAAGAACCAACATTTTATGACCAGGTCATGTTAACCAGTACAGTTATTTCTACCTTATTGTGCATTTCTAACTAAAATAAATTCAGTACATGTTTTACTTTGTTCCCAGGACAAAATCATATTTGAATAATATTCTGAAGGTCAACTGCTTTTTCTTCTTATCCTAACATGAGGTAGTCACACGTAGAACCTTAAGAAGTCTCCTATACAGTCACAAAAGAGATTTTGTGGTCATGGGAATGCTCTATCAAAAGAAAATATTTGCAAACTGCGCTCTATTCTCTGCTAGACTTGATGACTATCAATAAAGTTCATTTAGCCTAACAATTTAAATAGAAAATCCAGTACAAACTCTGCTTTGTGCCAGCATTTCCTCAAATTTGTTCTTTGGAACATTATGTCTATGGAATTTTAAGTAGCAGAACAAGCAACTTTGGAAAACATTTGTTTATGAAGAGTTTCATTTCCTGAAGGACTTATCAGAGCCTTTAATGTGCTAACATTCATAGTTCAATTCCCAAGAGGAGGATATATCATACTCTGCTTCCCAAACATATATGGTCACAGAACTCTTTTCATAGACCATTTCATAGGACTAAGCATGCAGTGAGCATACTTTGGGAAATACTTCTCTATCGAATATACTGATAATAAATGAGGATAGGGATGGTCCAAAGACAACAGAATTGTTCAGAAATAGCAATAACTACTATCTTTCCCAAGTCCGTTTACAAAACTGGGCCCTGGCCTATAGAGTCTGCATGAGAGAGCAGTAAATGTCTGTGGGAAGTCGAGATTCACATCAAACAGGGCTAGTTAATAAAGAGGGCTTGCCAGGGGAGAGATAGAAGAAACCAAAGTTCAAAATCCAAAACCAGTTCTGGGAAAAGAATAGCACAGAAACAAGATTAGAGGTAGAATGGAACTGCAAATAGGAAAATAAAAGACAAGATATAATACAGAGAAGAGGAGCAGCTCTGGAATTCCACATATTCTCTGAGCACTCACCAGGCACTCCTTACAGAGTTCAGTTCAGTTCAGTCACTCAGTCGTGTCCAACTCTTTGCGACCCCATGAATCACAGCACGCCAGGCCTCCCTGTCCATCACCAGCTCCCAGAATTCACTCAAACTCCTGTCCATCAAGTCAGTGATGCCATCCAGCCATCTCATCCTCTGTCATCTGCTTCTCCTCCCACCCCCAATCCCTCCCAGCATCAGAGTCTTTTCCAATGAGTCAACTCTTTGCATGAGGTGGCCAAAGTACTAGAGTTTCAGCTTTAGCATCATTCCTTCCAAAGAACAACCAGGACTGATCTCCTTTAGAATGGACTGGCTGGATCTCCTTGCAGTCCAAGGGACTCTCAAGAGTCTTCTCCAACACCACAGTTCAAAAGCATCAATTCTTCGGCGCTCAGCCTTCTTCACAGTCCAACTCTCACATCCATACATGACTACTGGAAAACCTTACAGAGTAGATCTACATATTTTACTGGGCTAGGGACCCTCTGGAGAAGGAAACGGCAACCCACTCCAGTGTTCTTGCCTGGAGAATCCCAGAGAGAGGGGGGCCTGGTAGGCTGCCGTCTATGGGGTCGCACAGAGTCGGACATGACTGAAGCGACTTAGCAGCAGGGACCCTCTATCTAGGTCTGTGCTGATCTTCATAGCATTTAGACTCCTCCCAATTTCTTTATGGCCCTGACTGGCTGACCACAGTTTGGACCACTGATAGATCTTCCTAAAATTTTCTCTTTTCCAAGTCATCGACTAATCCAATTTTACAGCTGACTGTGTATGTGTACACAGTCATAAACACATATCTATATGTGTGTATATATATTTATATGCTGCTGCTAAGTTGCTTCAGTCGTGTCCAACTCTGTGCGACCCCATAGACGGCAGCCCACCAGTCTTGCTTGTCCCTGGGATTCTCCAGGCAAGAACACTGGAGTGGGTTGCCATTTCCTTCTCCAATGCGTGAAAGTGAAAAGTGAAAGTGAAGTCGCTCAGTTCTGTCCAACTCTTAGCGACCCCATGGACTGCAGCCCACCAGGCTCCTCCGTCCTTGGGATTTTCCAGGCCGGAGTACTGGAGTAGGGTGCCATTGCCTTCTCCGTATTTATATGCAGATTATATTAAAAACAGATGTTGCTCTAAGACTCAGCTTGCCAATGAAAAGAAGTATAATTCCACGCTGCTTCCCAAGTCCTACTTTTCCATTTAGAACAAGGAATAAAGTCCCAGGTATGACCTCCCATAATGATGGACCTCAAACCATCGTCAACTATCCAGCCCTGCCTTTGGCTCAGTTGAGGTTCCTGCTTACCCTCTTCCCAAGTTTTAACACATTACCCTTCCCCCCCCCCCCCCGCCAAGTACTCCTATTTCCTTGAGTCAGAGCCCTGACTTTGATCCTTCAACCTCTGAGTAAGTACCATTTACCTGAAGTCAGTTCAGGTAACAGTCCATTGTGGACTCACTATTGCTATGGCCCTCTCACCTAGTAGAATATATTTCATCTTGGAGGGCCATTTCACTGCATCTCTGTCTCCCACTGGGAAAGACTGAGGGCAGGAGGAGAAGTGAGTGACAGAGGATGTGATGGTTGGATGACATCACCAACTCAATGGACAAGATTTTGAACAAACTCTGGAAGACAGTGAAGAACAGGGAAACCTGGCATGCTGCAGTCCATGAGGTCGCAGAGTTGAACAGTGCTTAGCAACGGAACAACAATTCCCTCCCACTAAACCAGCCCATTATACCTGTGACTTGCTCACTTGAATTAGATTCCTTAGGGCCTAAAAGCTATCTGCTTCCTTCTTTTGCAATGTTGCTTTCCAAGAGGAATTCTCTAGCCTTCTATATCTGTTTTAATATGCTAGAGCATTTCATCAAAGTTCATTAGCATCACTTTCATGTTGGAATTCTCAGCCTTTATTCTGGAGTAATTGTGATATCATCATTCTTTGTTCAAGGTACACACACAGGTTTCACAGCCTGCCTAACATATCTAGTATCTCCATGTCTGAGATCAAAGACTTCAGTTTCGGCATTTACGATTACCTAGCAAGGCTCTTCTGCAAGAATTGGGGCCTCAGAGTTCCATTACTGTCTGGTGGTCACTGTACCAAACTGATACTCAAAAAAAAAGAAAAAAGTCACATGTTTTGGTCTCTTCCAGATTATTAATTCTAAAAATACACAAAACCAATAATATTCCACAGCTCATTAAAAGTCTTTCATAATAGGACTCAAATCTAATATCAAGATTATATTTTTCAGTGTGGTGTTGGCACAAAAGATATATACATCAACGGAATGGAATAGAGAGCCCAGAAATAAATCCACCATCTATAGTCAATTAATCTTTAACAAAGGAGGAAAGAATATTCAATGGAGAAGAGACAGTCTCTTCAGCAAGTGGTGTTTGAAAATCTGAACTGCTGCTGCTGCTGCTGCTAAGTCGCTTCAGTCGTGTCCAACTCTGTGCGACCCCATAGACGGCAGCCCACCAGTCTTGCTTGTCCCTGGGATTCTCCAGGCAAGAACACTGGAGTGGGTTGCCATTTCCTTCTCCAATGCATGAAAGTGAAAAGTGAAAGTGAAGTCGCTCAGTCGTGTCCGACTCTAGCAACCCCATGGACTGCAGCCCACCAGGCTCCTCCGCTCATGGGACTTTCCAGGCAAGAGTACTGGAGTAGGGTGCCATTGCCTTCTCCGAAAATCTGAACAGTTACATGTAAATCAATATAATTAGAACACACTAACACCATACCAAAAAAAAAAAAAAACTCAACATGGCTTAAAGAACCTAAATATAAAACATGAAACCATAAAACTAGAAGAGAACATAGGCAAAATATTCTGACATAAATCATAGCATTATTTTCTTAGATCAGTCTCCCAAGGCAAAAAGAAATAAAATCAAAATGAACAATGGTACATAAACTTAAAAAACAAGGGAAACCATCAACAAAATGAAAAGACAACCTATGGGAGAAAACATCATTTGCAAATGATGAGACCAATGAGGGTTAATAGTCAAAATATTTAAACAGCTCATACAAGTTAATATCAAAAATAAAAAATCCAATCAAAAAAATGAGCAGAAACCTAAGTAGATATTTCTCCAAAGAAGACATACAGATGGCCAACAAGCTCATGAAAAGATGCTCAACATCCCTAATTATTACAGAAATGCACATCAAAACCACAATGAAGTATCCTCACACCCATTAGAATAGCTAT
Source organism: Bos indicus x Bos taurus (assembly GCF_003369695.1). Lineage (NCBI taxonomy): Eukaryota > Metazoa > Chordata > Mammalia > Artiodactyla > Bovidae > Bos > Bos indicus x Bos taurus. Next base: position 39,694,889 of record NC_040101.1, read on the forward strand.
TATTTAAAAGTCTACAAATAACCTATTGCATAGCACAAGGAACTCTGCTCAATGTTATGTGGCAGCCTGGATAGGAGGGGAGTTTGGGGGAGAATGAATACATGTATAAGTATGGCTGCCCACATGAAACCATCACAATATTATCAACTGGCTATACTCCAAAACAAAATTAAAAGTTTTAAAAAAAGAGGCTACAAATAATAAATGCTAGAGATAGTATATTACGCCAAAGTCTTTGACTGTGTATATCACAACAAATTGTGGAAAATTCTTAGAGAGATGGGAATACAAGAACACCTGACCTGCCTCCTGAGAAATCTGTATGCAGGTCAAGAAGCAACAGTTAGAACTGGACATGGAACAACTGACTGGTTCCAAATAGGAAAAGGAGTACGTCAAGGCTGTATATTGTCACCCTGCTTATTTAACTTATATCCAGAGTACATCATGCAAAATGCCAGGCTGGATGAAGCACAAGCTGGAATCAAGATTGCCGGGAGAAATATCAATAACCTCAGATATGCAGATGACACCATCCTTATGGCAGAAAGTGAAGAAAAACTAAAGAGCCTCTTCATGAAAGTGAAAGAGGAGAGTGAAAAAGTTGACTTAAAGCTCAACATTCAGAAAACTAAGATCATGGCATCTGGTCCCATCACTTCATGGCAAACAGATGGGGAAACAATGGAAACAGTGACAGACTGTATTTTCTTGGGCTCCAAAATCACTGCAGATGGTGACTGCAGCCATGAAAGTAAAAGATGCTTACTCCTTGGAAGAAAAGCTATGACCAATCTAGACAGCATATTAAAAAGCAGAGACATTACTTTGCCAACAAAGGTCCATCTAGTCAAAGCTATGGTTTTTCCAGTAGTCATGTAGGGATGTGAGAGTTGGACTATAAAGAAAGCTGAGCACCAAAGAATTGATGCTTTTGAACTGTGGTGTTGGAGAAGACTCTTGAGAGTTCCTTGGACTGCAAGGAGATCCAACCAGTCATTCCTAAAGGAGATCAGTCCTGAATATTCATTGGAAGGACTGATGCTGACGCTTCAATACTTTGACCACCTGATGCAAAAAACTGACTCATTTGAAAAGACCCTGATGCTGGGAATGATTGAAGGCAGGAGCAGAAGGGGATGACAGAGGGCAAGATGGTTGGATGGCATCACTGACTCTATGGACATGAGTCTGAGCAAGCTTCAGGAGCTGGTGATGGACAGGGAAGCCCTGCGTGCTACAGTCTGTGGGGTCACAAAGAGTCGGACACAACTGAGCAACTGAACTGAAAGAGGCTGTGGACAAAAGGGACCCCTCCTACACTATCGGTGGGAATGTAAATTGGTACAGTCACTCTGAAGAACAGTATGGAGGTTTGTAGGGCTGCCCCCCACAGGCCTACAAGCCCTGTGCTTGCCTGGTCAAAACTAAAGAAAGAACCCAGAATCAGCAAGAGAGACATCAGTGGTTTAATTGGCAGGGGTGGGGATTAGGTGTGGCAGGGAAGGCTTGCATATCTGAAGCAAGGACCTGGAGCAATAGCCCACCATGTGCAGTGGATACCTGGCAGGGCAGGGTGGCAATCTTCACTCCTGAGGGTGAGGGGAGCTTACCAGTTATAGGGGAATTGATGTCAGGTATGCTTGTTAGCTATCAGGGAAACTGCAGTGACGTGCCCCTCACAGCCCCTTTGATAAGAACAATTACTAGCCGGGGCCTGTGGTAAGTACATAGGAAGGTCATACATGTGTATAGTGTACAGGTGAAATCAGGCGGGGGTGTACAGAGAGCAAGGAACAGCGACCTTGAGCGGCCTGACCGTACACTCCACTCCTACAGACCCTGCCCAACCCTTACAATCTTGGTCCCCCCATCCCCTCACCCTCCACCGTATCCGTTCAGGTTTGCTAGGGGCACTGAAACCAGATATCACAATACAGACAGTAGGGGCCAGAGTATCAAGATTAAGATACCTAGTATGCCCAGAACAGTCATTGGCCAGGATGTGGGCAAACTTTGGAGCCAAAGCACTTACCTGATCAGTGGAAAGGGAGTCAATAGCAGCAGTGCCCTGTGTGGTTCTAAGGAAGGACAGGCCACCCCTGGTTTTCACAAACCCAGAGCCATTCCCACGGGGAGAGGAAGACCCACCTTTTAAAAGAAACAGTCTGATGGTCTGGCCAGAAGTCAGCGGTCACAGTACATATCTTCATCTCGTGTGATGCTGAGTGCTGTTAAAGGTGGACCCATTAAGTCTTTCCAAACAAAAGCAATTAACCCCACTAGATGGACTGTATGTCCAGAAGTCCAGCCTATTCCTCTCTGTACAGCATAGTCTGGGGGGCGGCTCATGGGCTGTTGGTCATTCAGTAATGTTTATTGACAGGAGTCTTTCTGATGTATCAGCATGTGGGACCGGAAGATGATGAGCCTTTCCCCTCATTGTCAGTAACCCCCACATAATCACATTAGGCAGGTCAATTTTTCATGGAATCCAGAGGAGGACAACAATGCCATTTCACTGTAGACCCAGAAATTTGACTCATTTCACAGGGAGGCCAGTGGTGTTGCTCAGTCCTCAAATAGATTTCCTCCCACAGACTAGGGATGAAACCAAAGACATCCAACAGGTACAACAGAGGGGAGATCATGACAATTAAGCAAAATACAAGCAGTAACCTCATTCTGAGATAATGTCCTGGTCTGCAAACAGTTCAGAAAACAAGCTTTCAACAATACAAGAATGTGCCTAAAATCATGTATACGATGGCCACCTAGTTTTACTTCCAATGTCTGCACCACAGCTACTCCATTTTGACTTTCAAATACATCCACATCCTCAAAGGCCAAAGAAGATATACAAGGCACATGCAAAAAGATCACAGGAGGTTAAAGTTCCAGAGAGCACAGGTAGGTTATTTATATCTCAAAGGGACAAGAGAAATACCAGTTCCTTCTAGAAAGCTAGCTTAACCTATTACAAGACTCACTACAAGAGCAGTCATTAGACACCATTGTTCTCCAGATCTCTTGGCAGCCTCCAGTTAGCAAGGACAGCCACCCAGGAGCCCCACATACTAGCGGACAGCCACCCCGGGATTTCCCATAACTTTCGGCTTGACCTATGGAACTTTGGGGCCCCACGTGTTAGTGGATGACCCCCACAACTTTCCCCTCCCTATGCTGTATTTCCTGCCACATCCACGCTCACGAGGGTTTCCTCCGTCTCCTGGCTGCTCCAACAGTAGTTGGGCTGCACCCTGTAGGGCTGTGCTTGCCCATCAGAACGAGCCCAGAGTCAGCAACAGACACCAGTGATTTAATAGAGGGGGAACTTAACTTCTGAAGCAAGGTCCTGGAATGATACCCGACTGTGTGCAGCAGACAGCAGGATCTGGCAGCTGTCCTCATTCCTGGCGGGCAGGGGAGATAACCAGTTAGTGAGGAGTTGAGGGCAGGCAGGCTTATTAGTTACCAGGGAAACCAGCAGAGGGGCACGCCCCTCACTGCCCCTTTGATAAGAACAATCACCATCTGGGGCCTGGGGCAAGCAGAAAGGAAGGTCAGTTGTGTGCATAGGGTACAGGTGAAGCAGGCACTGGACAGAGGGGGGATGCACAGAGAACAAGAGAACAGCCATCCTGAGTGTCCTAAACATAGAAGCTTCCTTTAAAAAACTACAAATAGAACAGCCATATGATCCAGCAATTCTACTCTTGGGTAAACATCCAGAAAAATTGAAAACACTAATTCAAAATGATACATGCACCCCAATGTTCCCAGCAGTACTATTTATAATAAATAACCAAGACATGGAAACCCAAATGCTTATCAACAGACAACTGATTTAAGATGTGAAGTATATGTATATACACAATGGAATATTGCTCAGCCAATTAAAAAAGAATGAAATAATGCAATTTTCAGCAACATGGACCTACAGATTATCATACTAAGTGATGTCAGACAGAGAAAGACAAATATTATATATTACTTACATGTGGAATCTAAAATGTGATATAAACAAACTTATTTTAAAACAGATACAAACATAAAAAACAAACTTATGGCTACCAAAGGGAATGGGAGGGAAGAGAAGGATAAATTAGGAATATTTGATTAACAGATAAAACTTCTTTATAAAAATAGACTAGCAACAGGATTTACTGTGCAGCACAGGGAACTATATTCAATATCTTGTAATTACCTATAATGGAAAATAAACTTAAAAAACTATGTATATACATAAATTTATATAACTGAATCACTTTGTTACACACTTGAAATTAACACAGTACTGTAAATCAACTCTACTTCAATTTTTTAAAAAAAATTTGAAAAAAAAGACTACTGTTTTGCCTCTTCCTTTAGATGAGGAACCTGTTGGAATGCACACCACAGGCCTGAAAGCCTTGCCGTTGCCCAGTGGAGAGACTGAAGAGAGACAGAAACACCAACAGAGGCATCAGCCATTTATTGGACAGGTCGCTTACACATCCAAAACAAAGGTCCTGGAGAGACAGCCCCCTGCGCACGACAGACGGCACGCAGCACTACGCTTGTTGTTGGGGGGGGCGGGGAGGCGGCGGTGAGCCTACCGTTTATAGGGGGAACTGACGCCGGGTTGGCTCATCAGTTACTAGGGAAACCAGCGCTAGGGCAGGGGGCAAACGTGCAGGCAGTTACTGATTAAGCCGGATAATTAAAAAAACTGGGGAATCATGTGAGTGAGGCAGGGACTGGTCAGGCAGAGCGAGTCCAGAGTGTAGGACAACAGCCATCATGAATGGCCTGACCACACAGTACATAAACTTTCAGGGCCTGTTTCTTGTCCTATTGAAGGGATAAAACAACTTATAAAGTTTCCAAAGGATTCAAACAGAAAAGGGATACAAAGTATCGAGGTGGCCAGAAAGTTCTAGTTTTCCATGTTATGGGAAAACGCAGACGAAATTTTTGGCCAGTCCAATATTTGTCACATTGACTTACTCAAGACGAACATTTATTAAGTTCTACTGTTTTTATTATTATGAAGAACACTAACTTTACATGTGTGGATCTGTGAAGTTCATGATTTGAAATAATCACTTGAATTTCAAAGAAAAGAAAAACTCATGGCAATGGAAGGCCCATGCATCTCTACTCAACAAAACCACATTTGAAAGTGATTATCTATGTCACCTGACCCCCTACCCCTCTACTCCAAAGATTTTTCTGAAACACAGTAACAGTGGAAGCAGAAAGTAAACCCACAAGTGAGATCTGTTTAGAAAGACACCATGAATTGAAAAGGAAGGAAGAAAGGATTCAAGTACAGCGGCAACATTACCCAAAGATTTGCTAGGAAGCAGCAACCAAGCTGGCTTGAAGAAATCTCTGGCCAGATTAAAGGCAAAGTCAGTTAAAAATCACAAACATGAGTCACTAGGATGATGATGCTCTCTAAACATTCCAGCCACAATGGAACAAGAGAAATAGAGCATTTAAGAGAAATTACAGAGTTGTAATGCTATGTTGGGAGTAAAAACTTAGGTCCAATAAAGTCCTGTTTGTTATTTTTTTTCTAGTACAGCATGTTCCCAGAGGCAGTTAAAGGACTGCCGGCACAGCAATCAAAACTTAGGATCCATCTTCTTTTAGGGTTTTACCCACCCTTTCCACACCACACCTAAGAATAAATCTTGGAAGCGGAGGAGATGACAGGTACCCTGGCCTCACAGATTCTCAGCCTTCCACGCCCCGGGTGGAGCCAGCAGTCACTACAGAGAGAATAGACTGAAAGTACCGGGGCCTCGGCATCACGGCCACCGCCACTGGTACCCACTGAGCTGGGGCAAGAGGCGCCCATAGCTGAGACTCCCAACAGCTTCTCACAGACCTCTCCCCTCTCCTCCCACTGTTTTAATTTATGTGCTGTGTTAGGCAAAAAATTTGAAAATGAAAACAGAGCCTGGGGTCAGAGAAGAACAAATCTAGTATCTTGCACCTGGGGTCTAGACTGCCTTCTGCCACCACTGGAGCAGTGAAGGGAGTCTGCTTAAATATCAGTGTTTTTAACAGTTGCTACCAGTCTTGCATACTTTGTGTTTCCTTGCTCTGAAGCGAAATCCCTATTCACTGTCTAGTGGTAAAATGTCTGTCGTTGTTGTTCAGTCGCTATGTTTGACTCTCTGCAACCCCATGGATTGCAGCATGCCAGGCTCCTCTGTCCTTCACAATCTCCCAGAGTTTGCTCAAATTCATGTCCGTTGAGTCAGTGATGCTATCTAACCATCCCATCCTCTGTAGCCTGCTTCTCCTCCTGCCCTCCATCTTTCCCAGCATCAGGATCTTTTCCAGTGAGTCGGTTCTTTGCATCAGGTGGCCAAAATATTGGAGCTCCAGCTTCAGCATCAGTCCTTCCAATGAATATTCAGGATTGATGTCCTTTAGGCTTGACTGATTTGATTTCTTTGCTGCCCAAGGAACTCTAAAGAGTCTTCTCCGGCACCATAATTCAAAAGCACCAATTATTTGGGGCTCGGCCTTCTTTATGAACTAACTCTCACATCCATACATGACTACTGGAAAAACCACAGCTTTGACGACACAGAAATTTGCTCTCTGCTTATTAATGTATTGTCTAGTTTGTCACAGTTTTCCTTCCATGGAGCAAGCATCTTTTAATTTCATGGCTGCAGTCACTGTCCACACTGATTTTGGAGCACGAGAAAATAAAATCTGTCACTGCTTCCACTTTTTCTTCTTCTATTTGCCATAAAGTGTTAGGACTGGATTCCATGATCTTAGTTTTTTGAATGTTGAGTTTTAAATCAGATTTTTCACTCTCCTCTTTCACCCTCATCAAGAGTCTCTTTAGTTCCTCTTTACTTTCCGCCATTAAAGTGGCATCATCTGATATCTGAGGTTATTGATATTTCTCCCAAATGTCTGTGTTTACAACAATGTTGGTTCTGTGACATTCCCCAAATCTGGACTTGATCGCCTCTTACAATGAAGTGAACAGTTCCTCAAAATTCCTTTGAAATGTTATTGCTGGTTTCCTGTTCTGATCGCTGTCACGTTAATGCAAGCCCTAATGAGCTCAGGCCGGAAACTTGCCAGCTGCTCCTAATAAACTCGCCAGCCTCTGGACTGCCATGCACAATCCCACAAGAATAATCTCTCCAACCTGTACCTGTGGGAGATCCTCTTCATACACACTCCCAGTCTCCTTGGCTGACTCTTCTCACCTACTACCTTCCAAGTCCCCCTAGTGTCTTCAGTTTTGGAGATCATCTTTCTGGCCACACATCCTTACCCTTTGGACTCTGGTCATTATACCTGCCAACCCCTTGTCTGTGGCTAGCTCCTACCTCCTGCTTCCATTTCTCCATCAAACCACAATTCTACCACTTTCAGAACTTTACCTGGGACTCATCTTTAATCACAAGTGAACGTCCTCTTTTCTGTACCTTAAACTGGGGTCTAAGTGCCTCAGAACTCTAAGAGGGATCAGGAAGACCATGCATTTGCTCCAATAGCTCTCAAAGTGTGCTTGCAAATGTCTGCAGCAGAATTAGCATTGGTTAAATGAGACCTCACCTCACAGACCTACCTACTACATCAAAATCTTTAAGAAAAAAACACCCCAAATGTATATTTTAAACAATCTACTCAAGCCATATGCCCATTCAATGTGAGACCCATAGATTTTGCCAAACTCATTTGATAGATAATGACTCCTGTTCACTGGGTGTGGACAGTCTGCCAGGCATGTTACATGCATTAACTTATTCAATCCTCACAATATCCTTATGAGATGAGTATTATTCTTTTTACTATTATTTCATCCTTTTTAAGGATAAGGAAACCAAATCTTCTTCTCAGAGTTAATTAATTCACATAAAATCATACTGAAAGTGGCAGAGACAGGACTCAAACCCAGAGAAATATACTCCCAGATTCAGAGACCCAAAGAAATATACTCATAGAGACTGCAGAATGACAGCCTGGCCAGGTCACTTTTAGAAGTTTACATTCCATTCTAATCCTCTGTTACAAGAGTAGCAGACATATCTGCATTCAGCCAGGGGAGCAAGAAAGTGAGAGCTCCCGATGGGTTCATGTAGGCACTGGGCCTGGATGACTCAGAAAGAAAGCAGAGTGTCAATATTTCGTTAACAACAGAACCTTTTGATCTTGTTCATTTCAAGATCTTGCCTCTACTTCCCACCTCCCTGGCTTGGTAGGAATAGTCTCAGAGACTAAATAAATGATAAAACACCCTACCCAGCCCAGCAAGTGTTTTCATCATGTCTGGTGGAAAGTGTTTTTGTGGTGATGAACAGTTTCATTACCTCTTCAATAAGGCCCCTTTTTAGTAATTGCTTTTGAGAAAATTGCAGTCTGGGGTTCATCTCAAGCACCACTCAGAGACATGAGCAAAGTCTCCCAAGTACAATTCAGATGGTTCTAAGGAAAGCAGTCTTTCTGATGATACAAAGCCCCTTTGAAAATTACTTAACTTCACAAGTGTTCTCCAAGGACTTTGTTTTCATCTCAATCTACCCTTCCTTGTGTCTCATAAATACTTACAAAAAATCAGACAAAACAAAGGTAATTTCGTGGTTGTTTCACTAATTTAGTGGGTGGATACAGAGATACCAGATAATTAATTTGTGTTCACTAACACAAATGGTTCAAGTTAAAATGCTAAACACTGTTGCCTACAATGGATTAAAGGCTTCCCTGGTGGCTGGGTCGGGAAGATCCTCTGGAGAAGGAAATGGCAACCCACTCCAGTATTCTAGCTTGGGAAATCCCATGAACAGAGGAGCCTGGCAGTCTACAGTCCATGGGGTCACAAAGAGTCAGACACAACTTAGTGACTGAACACCACCACCACCACCACAATGAATTAAAACCCCAAAACACATCTAGATTCATTTGGTAGGGCTTCAGGGCTCATTGAGACTAATTTTTATTTGAAGGAAAGCAAAAATGAATCTTCATGTCCCTGTGGAACTCTCCTTTGCCTGCAAAAACTAGAAGCACCTAACACACTCCCTGGACCCAAGCATTGCCAACACAAGGTACGCAGGGTGGCGTGGGGCATTGCCCTGGAGAAGAACTTTGGATCTGGGGAGGAAATGAGCCCAAATTATAACAGCTTATTTCATCTTGACATTTCTGAGTTTCAGCTTGTGTTAAGACTTTCCCGCCGCATATACTATGATCCCTTTTGTGAATTTCACTTCCTCTGCTATTTCTTAAAAGCCAGTGGGTTTGGGCTTCATATTTCTACACACAGGCCTCTTCAGAAATTTCTTCTGTTCCTAGAACATTATTTGGGAAGATCCCCTGGAGAAGGGAAAGGCTACCCACTCCAGTATTCTGGCCTGGAGAATTCCATGGACTGTATAGTCCATGGGGTCGCAGAGTCAGACATGACTGAGCAACTTTCACTTCACTTAGAACATTAATTACTCCAAGTTGATGATGCCTAAATCTTTATTTCCAGCAAAATCTTTGTCTCCTGAGATTCAGATCCAAAAATCTAGATGCTTCATGGGCATGCCTGAATATCTCACAGGCCCTCATATTTCCACATCCAGTCCTGAACTATGCTTCCCCCTGATTATTGTAATCACCCAAGCCAGGCATCTGGGCATGACAAGAACCCCTTCCCTTTCCCTATCAACCAATCAACCTGCCAGACACACACCTGTCTCCAGAGTCTTTCTCGGAGGGACTTTCCTCCCCTTCCTTTCCAACATGTTAGCCCATCTCAGCTCAAGATTCATCCTGCCATAACTGACTTCATCAACTTTCTGCCTGATCACACTGTTAATAGTTTCCTTATCCTTCAGATCATCCTCTTTCACATGGCCCTAGACTTAGAGAAGTTTCTCTTTTATAACACATATAATTTATAGACTTATAATTATAGGCTTCCCTGGTGGCTCAGAGGATAAAGCATCTGCCTGCGAAGCAGGAGGCCCGGGTTCAATCCCTGGGTTGGGAAGATCCCGTGGAGAAGGAAATGGCAACCCACTCCAGTATTCTTGCCTGGAGAATCCCATGGACAGAGGAGCCTGGCAGGCTACAGTCCACAGGGTCACAAAGAGTGGACATGACTGAGCGACTTCACACACACACACAATTTATAGACATTCAGTTCAACTCATGTGCTCAGTTATGTCTAACTCTTTGCCACTGTAGCTCACCAGGCTCCTTTGTCCATGGGATTTTCCAGGTGAGAGTTTGGAATGGAACGTGTTGCCATTTCCTCCTCCAGAGGATCTTCCTGACCCAGGAATCAAACCCACATCTTCTTTGCCTCCTGGATTGGCAGGCAGATTCTTCACCACTGTGCCACCTGGGAAGCCAACAATTTATATATTATATATAACTAAGCTATATGAACGAGAAGGCAATGGCACCCCACTCCAGTACTCTTGCCTGGAAATTCCCATGGACGAAGAGCCTGGTAGGCAGCAGTCCATGAGGTCGCTAGGAGTCGGACAGACTGAGCGACTTCACTTTCACTTTCACTTTTCCCTTTCATGCATTGGAGAAGGAAATGGTAACCCACTCCAGTGTTCTTGCCTGGAGAATCCCAGGGACAGAGGAGCCTAGTGGGCTGCCGTCTGTGGGATCGCACAGAGTCAGACACGACTGAAGCGACTTAGCAGCAGCAAGCTATATGAAATAGCAAGAAATTAGGATCATACCAAATAAATGGATTGAGAAGTGTGGCAGATTGAATTATTGGTCCCAATTCTGTACCCATGTGTTATATGGCTTTGCAATCCTCCACTACAAGCAGGGTGTAATCCTCACCTTTTGATTTGCAGCTCAGCCACAGGATCTGTGCCTCTGAGTAAATGAGGGTAGAAGTAAGACGACAACTCACCTTGCTACCCTTTACAAGAATATTTAGAATCTTTCATTTTATTATTAGAAAATTTTATCATTTCAAATTAATATCTGGGGGGGAGGAGGGGAATAAAAAGAAGAAAGAGACTGTAATTAACACCAAAGAAACCATTATTGGTTGTGGAAATTCAAGCATCAAGTAGTGTTTTTTTCCTCCAGTATTCCCATAGCTACAGAGATCAGTCATTCAGTCATGTCCGACTCTTTGCAACCCCATGAATCGCAACACACCAGGCCTCCCTGTCCATCACCAACTCCCGGAGTTCACTCAGACTCACGTCCATCGAGTCAGCGATGCCATCCAGCCATCTCATCCTCTGTCAGCCCCTTCTTCTCCTGCCCCCAATCCCTCCCAGCATCAGAGTCTTTTCCAATGAGTCAACTCTTCGCATGAGGTGGCCAAAGGACTGGAGTTTCAGCTTTAGCATCATTCCTTCCAAAGAAATCCCAGGGCTGATCTCCTTCAGAATGGACTGATTGGATCTCCTTGCAGTCCAAGGGACTCTCAAGAGTCTTCTCCAACACCACAGTTCAAAAGCATCAATTCTTCGGCGCTCAGCCTTCTTCACAGTCCAACTCTCACACTCATAGCTACAATTATCTGCAAATTGATCCTACTCAACACAAAAGCTACGGAATCCAGGAATCCCTATCTTGCTCTATGCTCTAGACAATAGAAAAAAGAGAAAAGTAGATAGTGGCGAGAGGTTGGAGGATAGAGAACAAAAGAGAAGAAATATAAGAAGCCCGTCCTGAAGGCTGGCCACCACATTGGAAAAGGTAAATGTCTTCTTGTGAGTCTTAAGGGTGGGCTCTTTTCTATTCTTATTGACTTTCTTTTCTTATACTAACACTCTGACAACCAGTGTCTTCTGTAGAGTTGGCTTCTGAACGATGAATATCTTGTGTTGTACATTTCAGGCTTCTCTGGAGGGCCCTGTGGAGCCTCCCACTGAAGAGTCCCAAACATGGGAACTTTAATTCTGGTTCAACCTCTTTCATCATTGCTCCAGTGTCTCCCACCAGTGGTCAATATCACAGCCTATGCTGCTGAGGTTCCTACACCCAGAAAGCATCCCTTCTTGCTGAGGACAAAAAAACTTGACCAAACTACCTTCTGTTGTGTCTTCCCAACCCTTGGGAAACTCACGCTTCCTTGATATACCAAGGGTCAGCAAGCAGGCACTCTACTGCCGTCCCATCTCTCAACCCACCTCCTTGTTGCAGGTCTTACTTCCCCTCCTCAGACAGGCAGAGAAACATAAGAGCAAGTTGTCACAATGAGGAACAAGAGTAATCCAGCCTTTCCTTCTTCAAAACACCAACTCTCTTTGCAGATGATCTCTTGGAGTGCACCCCCCCCCCATTCTGGGGAGGAGAGGGAGAATTTCCCCATATTTCAAAGGACTGTGATGATGCTTTTCCTCACCCCAGGCTTCTTTCACAGACCAGGAAGGCAGTGGTGATTAGAGGTAATGGGGCTGATTTGACTACTTCTTCATTAAAAAACCCCATAAAGCAGAAACCCTATGAAATTTCTGCTTCAACTCTAGGCATTCATTTGCATCTCTGTCTAGAATGTGGGAGTATTTAGTGACTTTAGTTTTCAGTTTGGGCCCTCTTTGAATGACATAGGAGCAGTTTCTTTCAAGTTGAGAATAAATAATATTCAATCAGCTATGTAAAAGAATCAGATCTGATTTAGACTAAGACTTTCTGTGTACCTTATCTTCTCTTTCTCCTTCTATGACATTTTACAATGTTTCTTTGACATTTGGACAAGGGATTTCAAGTCTACCTGAGAGCCTTCTTTGGTGACTGAAGTTATCAAGGAAGGTACATTGTATCTCAGATAATCTCAGATAGCAAATTATGTGATTCTCCCTGGCTACTTGGAAAACTGTAGTGATCACTGCAGGACCAGTTGTATGCTTTGTGGAAAAGTGAGTCTTGATCAACTAGCAATGCCTTTTGGGGTACAGGTTGGAGGGAAGAGCACAGTCATATTGACTATTTGCTGGCCATGATATATATGCTTCTTATATTATAAGGGAAATTTCCTTGCTTAGTTTATCTTTTTTCCTTTGTAAAAAGGATTTTTCTAAAATTTCAGGGCCAGCATATATGTGAGTTATTTGTACTGGCATAGTTCCTGTCCCTGATTCTGTGCCCACCAGCATCTATAGTTTTTTACCTCCAAATTTTTACCCCAAAATTCCTTTAACTTTTATTTCAAACAGAATTATACTTTCAGCGTACCTTCAGGCTGAATGCTTAGATCCAAATAAAATTCAATCAAGTCACAAAGAGTGTCTAAAATGATGTTCCAATTATCTTGCACAAGATTGTCAATTATGAGGTCTATGAATAATTCCTCCTCATCGAAAGCTTTATTTCACCTTGACTTCAGTCTGGAGTTCCTTTCAACCTATCTCTGAGTTCCTCTTAAAGGGAATGTTACCATATAAATATAAGCCCCAGAAAGCAAAAAATTTGTAAGACTTCCCCTTAAAGTGTTGAAGAAGATACAGGTTTCACTATAATAGGTTTTAAGCACTCCAGTATTAGAGCTAAGTGGGCAAAATAATGTGACATCAATTTCCAAAGTGCTTCAGAATTAGGGAAATACTACTTCTCAACCTCTTGTCCTCAGAATCAGACAGCAACCTTGCTGTCTTTTCCCTCCATGTGATAGCTAGTTCCCTTAGCAACCTAAAGATGTTAAACAATATTTTCCTTCCTGCCATGCACTTCTTTTCTTCTCACATCTTTCCTAGTGGAGAGAGTCTTTGATATGAGAGGGTAAAGAGAAAACTATTGGGATGAGTAGAGTAACTCAGCTAAATTAAACATGGAGAACCCATCAAGAGTTGCACTAGTCTCTGTGAAGACTCTGAATGCCTAAAGCTTACTCTTTCAACAGACATAGCCGTATACCCACCCTTCCAGGAGACAGCCAATGATTATCATGACACTGAGAACCACCTCTAAGATGGAGTCTAGACATCAGAGTTGGGAGGGAGAGAGGAATTTGTGCAGAAATATTAAAAAAGAGGAGGAAAACCTACAGAAGGACAGACAAAAGATGGGAATCAGTAGAAGAAGGGACTCCCAATCAGCGAAAGTGGCAGATTCTGTAACTTGGCAACCTTATGAGAAAGAAAGTGGGACAGGGGACAGCCACACATTTTGCACTATCCTTCAGACTATGTTGTCAACAGGTGGTAGTATGAGTCTTTTCTTTCAGTTAACCACTTGTACCTGTTTATTCTTCTAGATGTTATAGGCATAACCAAGAGGTAACACAAGGGATTATCATGCTAGGTTCTCTGAGGCCTAAAGGTGACTTTGAAGTAAAAAAACCTGATAAACTCAAAGCTCAATTAAATAGAGATGAGAGATCAGAAGGGGTGCTCTTATGCCCTCTGCTGATAGCAGAGCCATCAGGGATAAGGCAGGCTCCTCTTCTCTCCTGGTAAGAATTCAACCAATGAAAAGCCATGGATTCTTTGTTTTCCACAGCCTCTTCACTTCTTTCTCCGCTCTGTAGAAGAGTTCCCCTTCCTTTGCCTGAGGGGGACTTATCATGGTTGCAGGCCCTGAATTTCAATTCTCTGCTGATCCCAAAAAAAACGATCTTTGCTGCAGAAATATCTGGTAGGCTATTTGTTTTAGGTCAACAGAAGGTACACCCTGAATGGGTTCCACTTGGCTTGGCTCTAGGTTCCATTTACCATAGAAACAGATCAGCATCTTTAACATTCCCCCACCGACCTACCCACAGGTAAGGCCACAGTGAGATCATAAACCCTCCCTCTCATGCCATCCCCTTACTCTGCCATCTTCTTCTTGCCTTAGTTCAGTTCAGTTCAGTCGCTCAGTCGTGTCTGACTCTTTGTGACCCCATGGACTGCAGCACGCCAGGCCTCCCTGACTATTACCAACTCCTGGATCTTACTCAATCTCATGTTCATTGAGTCGGTGATGCCATCCAACAATCACATCATCTGTCATCCCCTTCTCCTCCCACCTTCAATCTTTCCCAAAATCAGGGTCTTTTCCAATGAGTCAGTTCTTCACATCAGGTGGCCGAAGTATTGGAGTTTCAGCTTCTCCATCAGTCCTTCCAATGAACACCCAGGACTGATCTCCTTTAGTAATGACTGGTTGGATCTCCTTGCGGTCCAAGCAATTCTCAAGAGTCTTCTCCAACACCATAGTTCAAAAGCATCAATTCTTCAGCATCAGCTTTCTTTATAGTCCAACTCTCACATCCATACAGGACTACTGGAAAAACCATAACTTTGACTAGATGGACCTTTATTGGCAAAGTAATGTCTCTACTTTTTAATATGCTGTCTAGATTGGTCATAGCTTTTCTTCCAAGGAGTAAGCGTCTTTTACTTTCATGGCTGCAGTCACCATCTGCAGTGATTTTGGAGCCCAAGAAAATACAGTCTGTCACTGTTTCCATTCTTTCCCCATCTATTTGCCATGAAGTGATGGGATTGGATGCCATGATCTTTGTTTTCTGAATGTTGAGCTTTAAGCCAACTTTTCATTCTCCTCTTTTACTTTCTTCAAGAGGTTGTTTAGTTCTTATTCGCTTTCTGCCATAAAGGTGTGTCATCTGCATATCTGAAGTTATTGATGTTTCTCCCAGCAATCTTGATTCCAGCTTGTGTTTCATCCAGCCTGGCATTTCACATGATGGACTCTGCATATAAGTTAAGTAAGCACAGTGACAATACACAGCCTTAACATACTCCTTTCCCGATTTGGAAACAGTCTGTTGTCCCATACCCAGTTCTAACTGTTGTTTTTTGACCTGCATACAGATTTCTCAAAAGGCAGATCAGGTGGTCTGGTATTCCCATTTCTTTAAGAACTTTCCACAGTTTATTGTGATCCACACAAAGGCTTTGGCATAGTCAATAAAGCAGAAATAGATGTTTTTCTGGGACTCTTCTTGCTTTTTTGATGATTCAGCGGATGTTGGCAATTTGATTTCTGGTTCCTCTGCCTTTTCTAAATCCAGTGTGAACATCTGGAAGTTCACAGTTCACGCACTGTTGAAACCTGGCTTGGGGAATTTTGAGCATTTCTTTGCTAGCATGTGAGATGAGTGCAATTGTGCGGTAGTTTGAGCATTCTTTGGCATTGCCTTTCTTTGGGATTGGAATGAAAACTGACTTTTGCCAGTCCTGTGGTCACTGCTGAGTTTTCCAAATTTGCTGGCATATTCAATGCAGCACTTTCACAGCATCATCTTTTAGGATTTGAAATAGTTCAACTGGAATTCCATCACCTCCACTGGCCTTGTTTGTAGTGATGCTACCTAAGGCCCACTTGACTTCACATTCCAGGATGTCTGACTCTAGGTGAGTGATCACACCATCCTGGTTATCTGGGCCATTAAGATCTTTTTTGTATAGTTCTTCTGTGTATTCTTGCCATCTCTTCTTAATATCTTCTGCTTCTGTTAGGTCCATACCATTTCTGTCCTTTATTGTGCCCATCTTTGCATAAAATGTCCCCTTGGTATCTCTAATTTTCTTGACGAGATCTCTAGTTTTTCCCATTCTATTATTTTCCTCTATTCCTTTGCACTGAGGAAGGCTTGTCTTGCTATTCTTTGGAACTCTGCATTCAAATAGGTATATCTTTCCTTTTCTCCTTTGCCTTTAACCTTTCTTCTTTTCTCAGCTATTTGTAAGGCCTCCTCAACCATTTTGCCTTTTTGCATTTCTTTTTCTTGGGGATGGTCTTGATCACTGCCTCTTGTACAACATCATGAACCTCCATCCATAGTTCCTCAGGCACTCTATCAGATCTAGTCCCTTGAATCTATTTGTCACTTCCACTGTATAATTATAAGGGATTTGATGTAGGTCATATGTGAATGGTCTGGTGGTTTTCCCTACTCTCTTCAATTTAAGGCTGAATTTGGCAATAAGGAGTTCATGATCTGAGCCACAGTCAGCTCCCAATCTTGTTTTTGCTGACTGTATAGAGCTTCTCCATCTTTGGCTGCAAAGAATATAATCAATCTGATTAGAGTCACTTAGGAAGCCTTTTTTTAAAAATTTAAGATTGCACAGAAAACAGATTTATGGTTACCAAAGGGCAAAGGATAAATTAGGTGGTTGGGATTAATATATACACATTACTATATATAAGATAGATAACCAAAGACCTACAGTAGCACAAGGAACTATACACAACATTTTATAATAACCAATAAGGGGAAAGAATATATATATGTGTGTGTATAAATATATTTAAATTTATAAATATTTCATAATAAATTTATAATAAATAAATTTATTTAAATATATATATATCAACCCATCTATCTAATCATAATAATTTGGGTTATGAACAGACTTTGGGATGACCACACCCATCAAGGCCACCACATACCCTCATGATCTGCCCAAAGAAATGAAAATATGGGAGAAATTAACCCCACATCCTCTAACTTTATGGCCTTTCCTAATTCTGCAGCCAAAAGGAGTCACTGTTTCCTAATTAACATTAAGCTATAGATGTGACAGGGGAAGTCCTTTTACAATGTCTGCATATATCAAATCACTATGATAAATGACATACACTTTAAATGTCTTATAATTTTGTCAATTATATCTAAACAAAGCCAAAAAAATAGACTATTAAGATGCAAAATAAGTTAAAGTTCAAAATTTATTATCATGAATTATCTGAGGATTCTGTTAAAATGCAGATTCTCCTTGAGAAGGTCTGGGGCCCTGTGAGTCTGCATTTCTAATCGGCTCCCAGGTGATGCTACTGCAGCAGGAGGTCTGCCCACTTTCTGCATTCTAAGCTGCTAAAGTAGACTCTGATACCACCACTTAGGATAAGAAATGGCTGCTCCTCCATCACTAACTAAAGTTACATATTGACAGGAATCAGAGGCCATCAGACCAGAATAATTACTACAAAAATGTAAAAAAAAAAAAAACTCTTGTGGGGGAAAAAAAAAGTCCTTTATGTGTGGTTTCTTTAAAATGTAGACTCAGCCCAAGGTGTTTTTGGGTCCCAGACTGACAGTGAGGGCCTTGGGGGCTATAAAACTTAAGTCAGTTTTCCTGAAACCACACAACTGGGAGAAATGAGCATTTTAAGCATCAACTGACAACCACGCTTCAGCACTTCCTTTTGCTTGGATCTGCACCACGAGCTGCCATTGCAGCATCAATCTGGTGTGATGATGAGAAATCTCTTAGAAATGAGAAATGAGAGAGCTGGGCAGTTCTATTTCCAGTTTTTTAAGGAATCAGGAAGCTTGGGGCTGGTGCACTGGGATGACCCAGAGGGATGGTATGGGAAGGGAGGTGGGAGGGGGGTTCAGGATGGGGAACACGTGTATACCCATGGCAGATGCATGTTGCTATATGGCAAAACCAATACAATATTGTAAAGTAAAAAAATAAATAAATAAATAAAAAGAAAGAATAAACCCTAAAAAAAAAAGAGAGAGAGCTGGGGACCAGTGTAGAATTGGGAAATAAAACATCTCCCGAGAGTCAAACTGAAACAGAGATATCCAAAGTCACCTTAAGAAGGCAGAAAGCTTCCTAAACCAACAACACTCAACTCTAGTTGGAGGAATGATCATACCTAAGGAGTCTTAATCATGAGAAGGAGGGGACCACAGAGGCCTGCCAAAAGCCAAGTCACAGACACTAATTTCATCTCTGCTTAACTGAGGGCAAGAAAACCCTAATTCAAGAATGCAGTGCCTCATATAAATGCAGTATCTCTAACCACATGGTGGAGAGGGATACATCAGGCATGCAGGATCTGGTTCCACAAAACAGGGGTTGATAAACTATAGCTCATAGACCAAATCCTGTTTTGTAGATAAAATTTTATTAAATCACAGGCATGTCCATTCACTTACCCATTAACTATGGTTCCTTTTGCATTATAATGGCAAAGTTGTGTAGTCTTGATAAAACCTTTACAGAAAAAGTTTGCCCACCTCTACCATAAAATTTTTCAATCATTTTAATTATATTACTAATTCCTCTTGCTCTGATCTCATGCTAAGCAGACTTCTGATTATAATTTAGCTTTCTAGGCAGTGTACCCACAAAGGAGAGAGTGCCTTGGCCATCTGTTATTTCTAGCTATATTTGCATTCTAGGTTTTTGGAGAAAAAAAATTTTTTTTTACATCAATGTCTTGGGCCTTGGCTAATCTGAATCATCCCCATAAGTGATAATTCCTTTCTAAATTTGCTAAAAAAACAAACAACAAAAACAGAAAAAACAACATTTTTAAAGTCTATAAGACTATCTCGATTGTAGTGGATTCGCTTTTCTTCTTGTTAAAATATAATCTTAAATTCTGATCCAGACTTTGGGAGTTAAACGCAAGCAGTGATGTGTGTGTACTAAGGCACCTCAGTCGTGTCTGACTCTGTACGACCCTATTAACTGTAGCCCACCAGGCTCCTCTGTCCATGGAGTTCTCCAGGCAAGAATACTGGAGTGGGTTGCCATGCCCTTCTCCAGGAGATCTTTCCGACCCAAGGGTTGAACCCATATCTCTTACATCTCCTCCATCGGCAGGCAGGTTCTTTACCACTACAACCTCCTGGGAAGTGCAAGCCTGGACCCAATTCCCCATTCCACAAGGAGAGCATTTACTTTGTTTTCCACAGAAGCAAAACTCACCAATCTATTCTGAGGGATAAAAGGAGCCCAGTATCCTAAACCTTTAGCCTCATTCGTTGCTTTGTGATTGAGTTCCATTTCTGGTTCATATAGGCCTTTACCTTATTTTTCAACTTTACCTTGCCTTTTTATCTCTTTTTGTTATATTTGGTTCATATTTTATATTCTCTTATATATTGGAAATGAAAGGGGAGTGTCTTCTTACAAATACGCTATAACAACTTGACCAAAAGTCCCGCTTGCTGACCTCCAATAGGATTCTTTCATTTAGTCTAATTGACTGGATATTTTATTACTCTTCATTCAACCAACATTTGTTGAGTGCATAAAGCGCTCTCCATAAGTACTATGTTCTGCATTGAAAACTCAGGAATGCCATACACATACCTTTGCTGCCCCAGTGAAGTTCACATGTGAGCTGGGTCATTCAGCAATCCAACTCTAACATTGAACAAAACTGCCAAGTGGATGGTTTCCCAACTCAGGTTCATTGGCCATTATGACAAAACTAATTTTTCCCCCTTGTTAAACACTGTGCCTCTTTGCTCTTAGTGAGCCACCCACCCCGTCAAAGTTTACTTGTCTCCGAGGTTATTCTCCTTTCTGAACGTTCTAAATACATATCTCTTCTACAACACCTTAGATAACATATCCACAGATTAATGTCTGGGTTAATCCACAAAAAAATCAGCAATCCTGAAGTTTTAAGTTTTCTGCAGCTTGCTGAGGAGGATATTTATAATATATTTGCATTTTCTGCTCATTTATTACATTCTGCAAAGCTGAGAAAGCAACAGGCCTCTGTCTCACGATACAGCTTCCTTGAGCAACATAGGTGGTGAGTGCACTTCCTGCTGGATGCACTAGGCTCTTCCTGTATACACGCATCTGCTTCACACATAATCAGTCGTATGATCTTCACTCCCAGCTCAAGAAACCCACAGAAACGTCTGTCCAGCTCACCACTGAGTTTAACACATTGTTCGTTATCTGTATACCCCCCCACCGTGGTTGCAAAACTGCAGTCGTGTTTTCAGTGCACTGAGATGGCCATTTAATTTATGGCATAGCTCAGAACACTCAACAGTAAACATCTTAATTGAAAAAAACCAAAGAAGCCTGGTGAGCCCTTAATGGGAACATAGCTGAATCAAATATGACCCCCTCTAAGATTTTCCTATGTAAAATAATGAAAACCCCTTAATTATTAATTCTGACCTTAAAAATCAGAATGTATGAAATCGCCTTTCACCACATGTTTTTATAGATATGAATAAGGACCACACTATGTATATTTTAAATTCACCTTAATGCCATCTAGTGGTCATTGAGAAATTTGTGTCTCAAAATTGGTAACGACTTTAAAAATTAAAAAACTATTAATAACAATACTGCTGCTGTTGAAGAGACTTAATGAACACCTGAAGTATTCCGGGGCTGTGTTCAGCTCTGTAAGTGCTGTCTCTCATTTTCTGTTTACAATAACTTTAGTTGGTACTATAGCTCATTATGGGCTCCCCAGGTGTCACTAGTGGTAAAGAACCAGCCTGACAATTCAGGAAACACAAAAGATGAGGATTCTATCCATGGGTCTGGAAGATCCCCTGGAGGAAGGCATGGCAACCCACTGCAGTATTCTTGCCTGGAGAATCCCATGGACAGAGGAGCCTGGTGGGCTACAGTCCATGGGGTCACAAACAGAGATACGACTGAATGATTTGGCATAGCTCTTTATACGGATGAAGGAACTACAGCACAGGAGTATTAAATAAGCCATATTCATAGATACAGTAAATGCCTAGCTGGAATGCAAAGCCAAGTAGTTTGCTTTCATACTCAGGCAGAAGGCTATACTATTATTAAACCTCAGCTCTGACTTAAGAATCGGGTTGATAGACTAACACACACTCTCTTTGCTAATGTGTCTGAAGGAAGGCACAACCCTCACCTTTCCACTCCACATCCAGCTTCCATCATGGTCCCATTCTGGGGCTTCTCCTTCAAACACAATTTCAGTGGCATGGGGATATTTACACATTTGGAATTGACATCTGGCATCTAAAATGTGATGGATCCACTTGTTCATGCAACAAATAGGTACTGAGTTCTGATGTGCTATACTCTGCTCTAGGTGCTCAGATAGCAACAGGGAGCCAGATAGAGCCTCAAGTTCAGCAGAAGGATGGGTGGGCAGAAATCACGTGGAGATACAATCACATCACAGAAAGGGCTCCCTGAAAAAAGACAGGGTGCTGGCAGGGTGCTTTTAATAGAACGACCTTCCTGAGGGACCGGAGTGGAGAATGAGAAGAGAAGCATGGGAAGGCCTGCCTGAAAGAATGACCTTTAAGCAGGTCCAGAGTCAGTGGGAGGGGGAGTTGAGACAGGTGTAGGGAGACAGAACAGGAGCGGCAAGCAGGGCGCTCCTAGCCTTACACACACTCAGGGCAAGATCACCAGGAAGTCCACGTGCAATCCAGGTGCTCTCCATTCTTTGGCCATAAATGGAAGTTGCATAAAAGGCCATAATTAAATCATATCTTTTTCAGACTTTGAACAAATCACTTTTACTGAAAGTACTAAAATTGCTTGATACTGAAACTGCTTTAGGTGCCCAAACATAATGGTGACTGCTAATTAAAGTTTCCATTGGTACTTATGAATAATTCAAATGTCTCTTAAATGAGATTTTTTACTTTGGTTTGAGATGATGAAAATAACTCTTATGACAGAGAATATGAATAACACAGAAAGAATAGCAAAAAAAAAAAAAAAAAAATAGAAGGGAAAAAAGCTGATATCCATATCTTGTAACCCTGAGACAATCTTAACATTTTGGAATGGTCCTCCCAGTCTTTTTTCTATGGATATTTTACAAACATTAGATTTTGTGAACAAGTTTTAACTTAATTTATTCATTTAACATGGTAATATTTTTACTTGTTAGTAAAAAAAAAAACAATCCTTGCTAACATCATTTTAACAGCTAGATGATATGTTATTATGCAGATGTATCCCAGTTTCTGTAGCTCATTTTCCAGTTTTTGGAAAATGTATAGTGTTTCCAATGTAACAAATAATAGTATATGAATAATAAATGGCATATAACAATAATACATTTAAATTACTGCACTGTATAAAATTTATTTCTTTAAAACATGGTTAATTCCCCAGAATACAACTCAGTATATAGTAGACATTATTATCAAGTCATTAATAAGAATAAGACAGCTTACTTGTATGTCTGAAGAGAAGTTAGGAAAGAAAAGCAAATTACAAAAGCAAAATCACTGCTCAGGAACATTGACTTCCAATCCATGTTCCCTCTGCCACCACTTCTTTCTAGAACTATTAGCTGATTCTACCTCAATCTGAAGACAAGCTGCAGTAAAACTTAATAGGTATTTTTGCCATGTTGGAGAATCCTAGCAAGCCATCCTAAAGTCCCATTTGTGAAATTATGTGTCACATTAACACATTTTATGGGCTTAATCTTGTGCTGCCGAATTGAATAATTTAATATTTGTGACCTTAGCTTGACTCCAAAAATAACACACTCACACACACACATACATACAGAGGAGTTGTAAGTGATTACATCTTAGCTTTCTATGCTCTGAACATGCCCTGGTGCTTTTCAAGCTGATATTTAGTACCATTTATATGAGCTAAGAGTGGAGAAGGAAATGGCAACCCACTCCAGTGTTCTTTTTTTTTTTTTTTTAGTTTTTAATTTATTTTATTTTTTATTTTTTTTTATTTATTTATTTTTTTTATTTTTTTTCTAGATCTATTTTATTTTTTTTTTATTTTTTTTTAATTTTATTTTATTTTTAAACTTTACATAATTCATTTTGATATTTGGCACTCCAGTGTTCTTGCCTGGAGAATCCCACGGACGGGGAAGCCTGGTGGGCTGCCATCTATGGGATCGCACAGAGTCGGACACGACTGAAGTGACTTAGCAGCATATGAGCTAAGAGATGAGCCATTTCCGAGCTGCCATTCATAAGCCAACTTCCATCTCTTTGATGTAGGATGTTTACTCGACATGAAAGCAAATTGTGCTTGAGATTTTCCTTCTACTTGGGTTCTGCTGAGTAGGTTTATGCCCATTTTTCACATGCTAGGACACTTGGACAGAGTTTCCACAAAGAGGCACTGACAAGACAGAGATGATACATCCATTGAGCCATAAATAAGGACTGTGCTAGATTAAAGGTGATGCTCCTAACAGTGGTTGACTAGACCTTTCAGGCCCTTCAACAATGCCTTCCCTCAGCATCTGAAGAGTGACTTCACAGACCTGATCCACAATGACCTCACAAATGGATGACACTTAGCCTGAATCTGATGGAAGCAGGGCGTGTCTGGAGTTAAGACTGTCATTTCAGAGTCTTGGTTTAGTGTAGGCTTGGTTCTTGGTTCATCTGTACATTACAAATGCCCCAGGGCAAGTAAGTTACCTAACTTTTTTGTAAATCACTTTTCTTCTTAAAGAAAGAGAGAGAGAGAGAGATAACAGTAGTGCCTACATATGGGATTGTTGAGAAGATTGAATGAAATAATCTATGGAAAATTCCTAACAGTATCTGGCACATGGAAAGTACCCACTGAATTATTATCATCATTATAAATGTAATATCATTATATCAGTTAAATGATTTTCTTCCATTAAATCAATCTGATGAGAAATATACTTCTCAAAAATCCCCTATTCCTCAAAAATATGTTTATCTTGGCACCAATCTATATTTGAAACTTGCAACTTGTTGGAAGGGCAGAAGGATAGGTAATGAATGCCTTAGAATTACCTCCACCCAAAGAAATATTTCTTTGTATTCATCCCAAAACTCCATGAAGGCAGCAACTTTATCTTCCTTGTTTCAAGCAGCAAGTACATTGCCTAGCACATAAGAATAGGCATAGTATATATTTAAGTAGGTAGATAAGTAATCATCTGAAGCTAAAGCTCCAATACTTTGGCCACCTGATGTGAAGAGTCAACTCATTGGAAAAGGCCTTGATGCTGGGAAAGACTGAAGGCAAAAAGGGAAGGGGGTGACAGGGGATGAGATGGTTAGATAGCATCACTGACTCAATGGACATGAATTTGAGCAAACTCTCGGAGACAGTGAAGGACAGGGAAGCCTGGCATGTTGCAGTCCATGGTGTCACAAAGAGTCGGACACGACTTAGCTACTGAACAATAACAACAACAGATTAAGTAGTCCTAAATCAACTAGACAGATTTAAAAACACCTACTTCAGAGTTCAAGTGAACAGATTTTTCTCTTTTGATAGAAGTCACCATAATGAAACTTTCTGTCAAGCTTTCTCTTGACCTCAGATATGCCGCTGCTCTGGGTGAACACACAGGCAGTGTTGACTTTCTTTCTCAAGAAAAAGCACCATGTGTCAACCTCACAGAACCCAGCTGGTGCTCACACGAGGTCCACAGGGTTTTTCTAATTCTTCAGAACAAGTATTAGCCTTTTTAGAAGCTGTCAACTGCGTTAGCAAGTCTCACTCCATGCAAACTAGAGACTGCATTTGAAAGTTGAAATCTCATTAAATCTAGAGGTTTTTGAGCCCTCATCCAGCTGGAACATTTCTTTATAGCACTAAAAGGGTATGAAATCTCCAAATTGTGGTTGACTTTTTCCTCAAACCATTACAGGACGAATCCATGGTGTTTACCTCTAGCAACAACCCAACCTATATTCCTTTCCACGTCATTATCCTCCTAGTCAGGCAACCCTCCTTGGGGTTACAAGTCCTTACAAGTCCCTCATCTCTGTTTTATGTTTGTTTTTTCAGAATGCTGAGGCCAGAGCAACTTATAGAGACAACCAATACATATTTTAAGATATAACCCTCTTTCCATAAAATATGAAATGGATACCTCTGCAATAATGTCAAAGATGCCCTATGTCTAAAGTGGCCATACATCTTTGTTTGCTTAGAACAGTCCCACTAGAACTGGATCTAGTTACCATTTTTCCAGATTATTTTCATTTGTAGTGAAGTACTATTTGTAGTAATAGTTGCTTTAAAATCAGCCTTATGAGACTAGATGTCCTTTACTTCGACTTCCCAGCATCTGTCGTGCTCTCACTTAGTAGCGTGTGAGATACATTTGCAGGAAACAGACCTCTCATCTTAACTTGTGGTTAAATCTAGATAATAACCAGTGATCACCCTCTCTCTTTTCCTGATTCTTCCCAGACCCTTTCAAGAACAGCACACAGGATGCTAAAATGAAATGTGCTTACTCTTTCTGGTTTTAGGAGGTGGCATTTCACGTATAAAGTGCCAAATTTTTCAGCTTTTGAAGCTTTTAGCAAATTGCAATTATTGAAAACAAAGCTGTGAACAAGAAGACATTTAAATTGATCCTTGTAAAAGAAAGGAACAAAACAATGTAAGCCAGGGGTTGTAGAAGATTTAATTTTGAAATTCTATAATTGCACTTTGACATATCTTGATTCAGGGGAAGAACACTTGATGGCACCCTGGGGAGGAGACAAAACACAGCTCACATGCCAGAGACAGCTAACCAAATACCAATGGGTTTCCCAAAAGCAATATAATCTGAGCCGAAATTATTCTCAACTTGGAAATATAAACCCTAAAATACTATCGGTTAAGTAGGAGATAGAATAAAAACACTTAAGATAAGCAAGCTCTTAAAAATATTTCTCCTATGTGCCTTGCTTTGGAAGCTACCGGAAGGTGTACCCCACAAAAACAAGGCAAAAACAAGAAAGAGAAATACATGGAACATGAAAATAGAGCATCCAGCATTAGAAAAGGACAAAGGAAATTCCTGGATGAGAGCGAGGGTGGACCCAGAACAACTGGTCTCAAGGGCCATTAGCCCAGGTTGATCTGAGTGACTTCAGAGGAAAGACCCCAAGAATAAAAGAAAAAAGTAATTGACAGATGACCTGATTTCTTGTCTACATGGTGAGATATTCTTAGAGCTGATTTAGTTAGCTAAGCTTTAAAAAACAAGGCATTTATTAACTTAGAAAAAAGGTTGAACAAGAAAGAAAACATAATCATAATATACTGTATGACAGCTGAGATACTATTATATCCAATAAAAGTATAGACACTTTTATATCCAGTTATCATACAGCCATGGGTTTAGCAGAGTGTACATGTGTTAGGCAGTTGGGGTTCTAAACTTAGTATAGTCATAGAAAACTGATCGATAATGTTAAAAATCAAAATGTAAAAATAAATAGGCACATAAGCAGATTATTTAGACATGGAGGTAAATGCAAGGAGAAATTATTAAAATGGCTGAAAGTGGTTGCATCTGGGTAGTATAAGATGGAAATGATGAAGGAAGAAAAGAGCCAAATGACTGTCTTTTTAGTTCTAAACCTTAGAATACTCTTTGACGTACAAAAAAATATGTACATGTGTTATTTTCATTTAAAAATTACCAGAACTTCTCTGGTGGTCTTTGCCTTTCAATGCAGAGGGTGTGAGTTCCATCACTGGTCAGGGAGCTAAGATCCATGCCTCATGACAAAAAAAAAAAAAAAAGAAGCAATATTGTAACAAATCCAATAAAGCCTTTAAAAATGGTCCACATTTTAAAAAATTATTTTAAATAAATAAAAATGTTTAAAAATAGCCCCTTTCTAATTCCTCCTCCCTGTATCCCCAACCCTTTTTCAACCTCTGATGAATAAGGCATCTTGAAGAGGTTTGGGGAGAGAGAGGCAGGGAGGGGCTATATAAGAAAAAACTTTGGGCCGCCCTGAGGACAGATGAAGTGATTGAATCCACAGTTAGCTTGAGGCCAGCCCTGCAGAGAACAGTATCAGAGAATCCCTACTCTGAATCCTGGGCTCAGCCTACTCATCAGTAATGCCGTTGGTAATGACAGCTAAGACACGAGCTCCAGCTTGTCATCAGAGCTCCTACTGCAAGCGATCTGGAAGAGTGAACAAACACTTTGGCAGGCTCTGGCAGGAGATATTTGCTCTAACTAAGCTTGGCAGTCTGGTCAGGCACTCTCTTCTGTGATAAGTTCCTGCCTGTGTAGCTCTCTTCAGTTTCTACATGTGCAGTAATTCAGGAGACAGCAGTTAAAAGACTAGTTAATGGGATGTGAATGTGTGCCTGGGTCTTTAGCTAGGCTGTCGTCCCTCTTACATCATTAGCTATGCTGTATGCATTTTAATTTTTCCAATGATTCTTCATTACTGTTTAATTGCAGGTAATAAGGGGGAGAAGACTTCAAAATGTTTAAGCAAAAATCAGTTTGATCAGTCTGTAGCCCCTGCCTAGGAAGACTCCATCCTATTCCATTAAAACAATATTTAAACCACAAGGACCTACTATATTTACCACTGGTGTCTCAGTGGTAAAGAATCTGACTGCAGTATAGGAACTACAGGAGACATGGGTTCATTCCCTGGGTTGGGAAGATCCCCTGCAGGAGGACAATGCAACCCACTCCAATATTCTTGCCTGGAGAATCCTGGTGCACAGAGGAGCCTGGCAGGCTACAGTCCATTGGGTTGCAGAGTTGTACAGGACTGAGTGACTAAGCACAGCACAGTCAGTGCTACAGAGATGACAAACCATTAGGTTGAATGTGTTCACAGAGAAAAACAAGAATAGGGGCTTCTTGTGGACCAGAACCAAACAATGAGGACAGCGAGATTAGGTTAGAGGGATTAAAGGTTTTCTCTACAAGGAGGTGGAAACAGTGTCAGACTTTATTTTTTGGGGCTCCAAAATCACTGCAGATGGTGACTGCAGCCATGAAATTAAAAGACGCTTACTCCTTGGAAGGAAAGTTATGACCAACCTAGATAGCATATTCAAAAGCAGAGACATTACTTTGCCAACAAAGGTCCGTCTAGTCAAGGCTATGGTTTTTCCTGTGGTCATGTATGGATGTGAGAGTTGGACTGTGAAGAAGGCTGAGTGCTGAAGAATTGATGCTTTTGAACTGTGGTGTTGGAGAAGACTCTTGAGAGTCCCCTGGACTGCAAGGAGATCCAACCAGTCCATTCTGAAGGAGATCAGCCCTGGGATTTCTTTGGAAGGAATGATGCTAAAGCTGAAACTCCAGTACTTTGGCCACCTCATGTGAAGAGTTGACTCATTGGAAAAGACTCTGATGCTGGGAGGGACTGGGGGCAAGAGGAGAAGGGGACGACAGAGGATGAGATGGCTGGATGGCATCACTGACTCGATGGACGTGAGTCTGAGTGAACTCCGGGAGTTGGTGATGGACAGGGAGGCCTGGCGTGCTGCAAATTCATGGGGTCACAAAGAGTCGGACACAACTGAGCAACTGAACTGAACTGAACAAGGAGGTAGAGATTAGAAGGGTCACATCACTCAAGAGAGAAAGAACACATCATGGAAACCCCAAATGGAGTGTGTGAATTGTGGATGGCCACCTAATAGAAGTCCCTCAGGCGAAACTGGGTGAAGACTGGTTAGCCTGGAAATTAAGCATCACTAGTAAATTTTGAAAGTAAAAGTGTTTGGGGTCAAGAGTAAGACATCAGAAGGGGGAAAAAATGGAAAGAGGTGAGAGGAGGAAACAGTGTAAATTTCTTGTTTAAGATAAAATTGATGAAAACTAGACTAGATAATTAGTCCCTTGGTAACTGGGGTTAATTATATTAAAGCCTGTGGATTTAACCACACTTGTCAGTAAACAAAAACAGATGAATCTTCCTTGGTGATATGTAAATATTCCTATTCAGCATCTGTATCTTCTTACTGTATTGCATTCTCTGATTTTGCTTGGCATTTGTTGATTTATTGTAAAGAACTTGAGACTAGACAACGAGGGTATTAATTTAACTACTTCCTCTTTTCTATAATGCCATTATTTGGCAATTTCATTTTAACTTCCCAACTAAAAGGGAGTAGGAAATAAATTTTGTAATTGTTGTTGTTCATTCACTCAGTTGTGTCCGACTCTTTGCGAGCCCAGGACTGCAGCAAGCCAGGCTTCCCTGTCGTTCACCATTTCCCGGAGCTTGCATAAACTCATGTCCGTTGAGTCAGTGATGCCATCCAACCATCTCGTCCTCTGTCATCCCCTTCTCCTCCTGCCTTCTATCTTTCCCAGCATCGGGGTCTTTTCCAATGAGTCAGCTCTTTGCATCATTTTTGTAATAAATAATTTCAAAAGGCACATTCAGAGCACTGGGAACTTGAGACATGTTTTTAGGTTTTCTGATCTACCAACTTTCTTGACTATGGGCAGCACAGCATGCCTGGAGAGTGTGAATGGCAGCTAGAATGCAAAGATAGGAATGTAGTTGGAGCAGAGTCAGCTGGAGAGAGGGCTAGGAGAAGAGTTCATGGACAGAAAGAGCCTGAGCACTTTAGGAGAGCCTCACAGGCCATCCTAAGGACCTTGGCTTTTATTTTGAGTAGACTAATACATAGCTGTATTTACTATCCAGTTTCTCAGCCACATTTGCCTTTCATGTCAGTGATATTTTTCCAAAGAATTTTTTCAATATAACTTTATTGTTTTTAAGTTCGTAGAAAATTGCCACAATCTTCTGGAAAGTTACACTTTATGATTAATAAATTAGAAGTTGTCGACATCTTCAATTGACTCTTTCTGTAATAAGAGCCATAACAGTTTTAAATACTGAGAAAATATTCTCTCTTCTATTGCTGTAGTATTTGGTAAATGTAAATTTTAGTAACGGATGATGTTCTCAACTCTAATTTTCTTCATAGTGAAATTTTAAATATTTCAAGCCAGATATCTTCACAGATTTATCTTTTTGCTTTTATTCTTAGCACTTCTTCTTTGACAAATATTTTTACAAGATAAAACTTGAGGCATAAGCTGTCCCTACTTATGACTA
Source organism: Bos indicus x Bos taurus (assembly GCF_003369695.1). Classification (NCBI taxonomy): domain Eukaryota; kingdom Metazoa; phylum Chordata; class Mammalia; order Artiodactyla; family Bovidae; genus Bos; species Bos indicus x Bos taurus. The sequence continues at coordinate 39,725,388 of NC_040101.1, forward strand.
TTTTGAATGTGTTGCCATAGTTAGATGATGCAAAATTATAGATTTTATCCATTTTATTTTATCCCCATATAGAATATAACTTTGTCCCATTTAACTGAAAGCCCTTTAACTAACATTTTTGAGCAACAATTCTGTGCCAGGCATTATGTTATTTTCAATGTTTCCCCAATGATTTTTAGTATTGAAATTGACCTCTAATGCTAATTACTTGGAATTAGGTCAAACTTAGCAGGTTAAGGGCAGAATTCCTTACTAGACTGCCCTCATTTCAGACCAGCCACAAAAATCAGGGTTCCCAGGCCACCCTCATTTCTGACCAACTGGTTTCAGAACAAGAAAATGGCAGCTCCAAACTTTTGTATATTGCTTCTTATGACTAACAAGTCTGCTGTTTTTATGATTCAAGCCCTTTGTCTCCTTCAAAGAATACAAAAGTGGGAAACATAAAAATGTGCACATTTACACAAGTTAAATCATGATCCCTTCCTCCAACACACAGTGTTGTTATCTTCTCCTGGTTCCATCCTCCTCTTTCCCATATTGTAGCCATCCACATTTTATGGTTAAATATGAAAGGATCATGATCCAGAAAGACAAGTGGACAGACTACTGCAAATCTCACCCTTTATCCCAAGAGAAACCAACTAACCAACCTGTTAGCTCTTAGCATCCTCAACATCGACCTAAGAGCACAGGCTTTTATGGATATCTTTGTGCTTGGGGCTCTCCTTTATGCTTCAGCATCTTTAGGTTGGTGAGGGGAGGGGAAATGCCCAGAATTCATGAATTCTAGAGACAGGAGAGTTTCTGTAGATGCATTAGATAATTGCAGACTTCTGATCTATAGGTTGTCTATTGGCACTGAGCAGAAGCACTGCCTATATCTAGGGCAGCAAGACCTTCAAATCCCCAGTGCTTAACTGGGAAACCTTAACCCCTGAGTTGTATTGACATGATCATAACATTAGCTAGCAATTACATTCACCATCAATAAAGTGCTCCACTGATTAGGGCCTAATTGTACACTATGATGATGTCACTATTAATAGATTCAAGATATTGATGCTAGAGGGAGAAAAGACTGACTCATCTAGCATTATTCCTGTCCCTCGGGTTAATGCTTTAGGTTTCAGAAAGCAAGAAGCCACTCCAGATGCTAAGAAAGCTTCAAATACCACTCCCCACCCCACCTCTCTCCTGCCCATGTGGAAAATCCAAAGGGTAAGGAAGACTCCTATGGAGAGAGAGTTAGGGTGGACATGGCCACATATTTCAGGGAAAAAAATAAAAATTATCTGGTTTAGGAGAAAGAAAATAATGTAGAACATGAAAGATCACAGTGACAGTCACTAAGGAAATACCTAAAGAACTCTGACTTTCATTTTGACATTATCTTTTTAAATGGCAAAAATGTATACTCTTCTGAATGCTGCCATCTCTGAGAATCATTTCACAATTTTTCTCTTGAGGAATCAATCTTCCACAATCCATCACATTCGGAGTCATGCTGACGGTTTCTACCTGGCACCCATCACAAAGAACTCTGACACAAACTTTATTTTTAGTGGGTCCAAATAAATACCAAATTCTGCAAAAGAACTATTTGAAGAATAAAACATGAGTGCAATTATATGTCACCTTCTGATCATTTTTTCTGGGTTAATTCAAAGTGCTTCTCCTGGGTAGATATCTATTCAAAATTAGAAATACATAGAATATGTCTTTTCATGTCTTTCCTAGAAGCATTCAGTCACTAGACTGAATCCATTAGCGAGATAATCAGCAGAAAGGAAGTGAAACCATGCCTGTTTCTTCCCAATGACCCAAGAGTTCAGGAGGAAAGCACAACAAAAATACTTTTGAGAAAAAATATATATGGGCTTGAATTTTTCTGCGAATGGATTCTCATTCCAACTTGCCTGCATAAACACAGGTAAAAGATTGTAATGAAAAAATATATATTTAATGCACCCCTTCGAGTTTAAAATTTATCTTTTTCTAATAAGCGACCAAAGAATGTGAGGTTCCGTCAGTGAAGCTGCCCAGACAGGCTGCTTTGAGGCTCAGCAGCACATACAAATGCAAAGCCCAGAGAGCTCAAAGATCTAAAAACGGTTCAACAAATCCTCATATGAACATGAATCCCAAAGCAGTACCCAAAATGGGAAAAGATGGAGATTCCAGGAGATTCCATGAACATTTTCTTAAATGGAAATAAAGTTAGAAACCTCCTAAATATCCAAAAATAAAGGACAGTTAAGTAAAGAATGGAGCAGCCATACAATGAAGTATAATGCAGGCTTTACAAACAATGGTTGCCAAGATACACTTTTTGATGTAAAAAGCATTTTTTATTACTAAGCCAAAAAAGCAAGCTACTCTTCAGCATGCTTATTTTTGTTTTATGTGAGTTGTTCATATACTCATTCACACAGAAAATATATAAGGAATATACACAATATGAGTATGATTTTATGTATAAGATAGAAAGATGGATAATTTTTCTTTCCTTTTGCCATTCTGTGTTTTCTGTATATTTTGTGTATTTTTGATGGGCTTCCCTGGTAGCTCAGAGGTTAAAGCATCTGCCTGCAATGCGGGAGAGCTGGGTTCCATCCCTGGGTTGGGAAGATCCCCTGGAGAAGGAAATGGCAACCCACTCCAGTATTCTTGCCTGGAAAATCCCATGGACAGAGGAGCCTGGTGGGCTATACTCCACGGGGTAGCAAAGAGTCGGACACGACTGAGCGACTGCACTGTATATTTTTATGTGTATTCTATATATTTTTCAATTTTTCTGCAATGACTATAGATTTCTTACATAATGAAAAATTTGATATTTAGGAACAATTGCAAATGTCAATTAAAAGAATAGCTGTTTTCCTCAGAGAAGCTGTAAGAAAGCACTCCTTCTTCAGTGAATTAAAAGTAAATGCATACTCATCAGGAAAAATCTTTTCTTTGGCTACTTTCCCTGAAAATCAGAAAGCTAATGTTAAAACAAACAACAAAAAAAAGCTGATATACCTAGGCTGCCCACTTTATGCTGTGTTTAGTCATTTATTAAAGCTGTCATGTGCAGATTTAGTCAACCACTGATCTGACAGCAGCTGAGAGATGACAGCTGAAGGCTGTGGGATGCTGGTATCATAGAGGAGTCCCCTGGTGGGGAGGGCAGAATTGTCTCGAGTAACACCTGCATTGGGCTTCCAAGGTGGCTCAGTGGTAAAGACTCTGCCTGCCAATGCAGGAGTTGCAGGTTCAATCCCTGGATCAAGAAGATCCCCTGGAGATGGAAATGGCAACCCACTCCAATATTTTTGCCTGGGAAATTCCATGGACAGAGGAGCCTGGTGGGCTGCAGTCTGTGGGGTAGTGAAAGAGTCAGACACAACTTAGCAACCAAACAACAACAACGATGCCTACAGCGTATTCCAAGCTGGGCAAACCCCAAAGTTGGCTTTTTTATGATATTCAGAAGTGATCCAACCCTGGGAAGACTTCTCTTTGCTAAAATTTACCCCAAACTGCAAGAGAGGCAGAGAGCTAATTGATTGATTTACAGTAAGAAACCAAGCCAAGCAGAGCAGAACGCTGCAGTCATTAGAACAGCACATGCTTTCCCCTTAGACACTATACGGGAGAGCCAGCGACAGGGTCAGACAAGTGTTTTAGAAAGAACATTCTGACAGCTGTGCAGGATAAATTAGAGGGATATCCATATGTCCTAATTTGCCTGGGACAGTCCTTGTTGATGTCTGAGTGTAATGTTTAATAACACCCCTGTTTCATTCTCAAAAGTGTCCCGATTTGGTTGACAAATTATATGTCTGCCTAATTGGATAGGACAGTAGTGGGAACTGGGAGATAAGTTGTTAGACCATTGAAATAACCACTAAAGAAACAATGAGAGCCTAAACCTACCCTGAGAAATGGGATTAGAAAGAATGGGATGAAATGAGGTGAAGCAACATCTAGATGGGAGAACCTGTAGGAATCTGATGAACAACTGCATGTGAGGAATGGAGGGAGAGTAAGAATCTAATATGACCTCGACATTTCTGCATGGGAAAGTTGGTGAATGGAGATTATAGAAGAAAATTTAAGAGGAAAGATTCTGAGTTTATTTTTTAAATTGTTGGAATTGAGGTATCTCTGGGATGTACAGGAAGAGGTTCCTAACAAGCAGCCAAAAATAGGCATTCTGAATGCAGAAGAAGAATCTAACCAGAGGTAGGTTTTGGAGTCTTCCAACACATGACATCCATGTATGCCAGGACCACTCCAGGAGTGTGCTCTTGTATATAGGAATGGGAACTGGGTGGGCAGTTTCAGTTCTTTCTAGGTGAACAGAGAGAAAAAAAAGTAACTTAAAAAGAGATAAATGGAAAGATACAATTTTATCTTTATAAATATATACCAAAAGGATATGAACTTAATCATTAATGTGTACTGATCACTAAAGCTATGCCAGAAAATAGTTTTACACATGTAGCATCTCACTTCATTATGCAACAGTCCTATAATCAAGGTATAATTTTATGAGGAAAGATACACAAAAAGAAGACAAGAAACTTGATCAAAGATTCATTCCAGGCATTCTGGCACTGCACCTCTAATGTTTTCCTACAAAAGACAAAGTGAAGAAGTAGTTGTCTATCACCTCTCCAAAGAGGGCATACAAATACCTAACTGGTAGATGCAAAGACAACACTGATCATCAGAAAGACACACACACAAAAAAACTCAAGATATCACTTCACACTTGTCATGATAGCTATTATCCAACAAGGAGACAAATCTTCCGGCACCTTGATCTTGAACTTCCCTGCTTTCAGAACTGTGAGATATACATCTATTGTCTAAACCTTCCAGTCTGTGGTATTTTGTTATTGCAGACAGAGCTAAGACAATGTGCAGTCAAGAGATTCTGATACCATTAAGATGTCTAGAAAGGAAATATGCTCCTAGTAAGAGCTACTTCAGGGAATCCATTAAAAAAACACCACCGTGGGTTGTCCTATTGGAAAGATGCCAAAGGTATGAGTGCCGATGAGATCACCTAGAAAATAAATGTAGCTGGGGATGAGAAGAGGGCTGAGGCTGGGAACCTAGGAGATAACATTTAAGAAGGAAAGAGCCAAAGGAGCCTTAAAAAGATCTACAAGGAGTGTTCAGAAACACGGGTGTCCAGAAATTGCAGTTATTAAGATATGAAAATTAGGCTACCAAAACATAAGCCAAAGTTTGCTTAGTGGATGCTCAGATCCCACTACCATTTCAGGACTGAAATGTTCTTTCTCCAGCTTCTCAAAGTGTTGATAACTGACAGCTCACAACTGAGCCCCCTTCCAGTGTCTGCTGGCCGCTGAGGCTCACCACTCTGCCCAAGTCAGAGCCCCTTCTGTGGGGTCAGCTTGCATTCAGAGACTAGTGAGTTATTAATATTTAATTGGGAAATAAAAGTGGGTTCAAAAACTAAGCTTCCCATGGGGTCAGCTGAGGTCTTTGTTGTATCACCACTCAGCTTCTCCCTCTGATTCATCCTACTTCCTTCATTTCCCCCAAGAGGTTGATCCCCAGACAGATCCTGGATGAACCTCCTGTATACACAACTCCATCTCATAGTCTGCTTCCTGGGGAATCTGACCTGTAACAGCTGCTATCACATTTATTACAGAACAGAAATATGGCATAATATGATTTCTTTTCATTATGAAAGGAATTCTTACAGGTAGGGGATTAGAAGAGCGCCTGGTGATAGGAAATGTTTAACAAGCATTAGAAACAGGAATCATCATGTGAATAACACTTCCAGTGCTAGATTCAGCACCTGACTCCCAACTAGGTAAATTTCAGAACAAGGTAAACATACAAAAGGAGAGGTGGCCGTGTTTGTTTTCTCCCCTGATTCTGAAAAATTTCAAGATCAGATAGTCTCATTAGAATGATTCGATGTGCGGAGTCTGGGGGCATGGATAGAGTATAGCTGTGAAATCCATGTATATTTAATGTCCTTTGGGACAAATTCTTTTTTTTCTTTTTACTCTGAACTCTAATTTGAATTGTTTTTTGTGCATACATTCCCACTACCACAAAGATTGTACTATACAGAAAATAAAAATATAAAAGCCCTCCTCCAAAAACAAAACAAAACAAAAACCTTGCACTGTAACACTTGGCAAGCATACATCTGTTTGAGTGCTAATACCCACAACACTGTGCAACACCTCTTCATCTTTGCAGTCTCAAGACCCCTTTCAATGTTACTGTCAGAAATACAAGGGGAAGAGAAAGAGTTCTACCCCAATAATCAAAAATAAGGCACTGCTCTAAATGTTAATAACTCACATATAAGCTACTCCACAAACAAGATAGAGTTGTAGTCACATCACTTTTATTTCCCAATTAATCACTGGAGCCACATCCTTACCACCACTACCATCTCATCCCACCTCCTTTATTAAGAACAGAAAAGCTTAGGGATGCTGTCCTCCTCTTGAATTTTCCAAGAGCTTGGAAACTTAAGAGGAATAATAGAGGCAGTCAGTCCACGCCTCCCACCCATTCCTCCAGGATGCTTTTTCTCCTCTCTCCCACAGGGGATCCCTCATAGAGACAGATCCTAAATCAGCCTGACAGAGGCAAATCAAAGTATAACACAGACTTGACTCTTGAGCAAGTGAAGAATGAACATATGCTGAAGCTTTATTCAACTCACTCATGGGAAAACTGGGTCCAAGACCATCTGAGGAATTTGGGATGTTTGATATTTGATTTTTTTTTAATGTTAGAATAGGACTTCTCTCGTACCTCCCTTGGTAAAGAATCCACCTGCAATGCACGAGACCTGGGTTCGATTCCTGGGTTGGTAAGATCCCCTGAAGAAGGAAATGGCAACCCATCCAGTATTCCTGCCTGGGAAATCCCATGGACAGAGGAACCTGGTGGGCTACAGTCCAGGGGCTCACAAGAGCCACACATGACTTAGCGACTAAACCACCACACTAGGTTGGATGTAAAACTGATAATGCCCTATAAGGCATTTAAAACATAAACTTTAGGGTTATCTTTTCTACAAGACAGACCCATTTTCACCCACACCAGACAAAATCTAGCCAGCAATCTGAAACTTCACAGAATCTGAACCTTAGTCAATAGAAAATAGCAAGTCTAAATTAAAGTAATTAAGGACTTTTGGATGACCCCCTTAAGTGATGCTCCAACAGGACACTGAAAAAACAAGCTTCCCTCCCTTTGCTATCCATCCAAGTTTTGGAAAATTGTCAACAGATGCATGGCTGGCCCAGATCTCTGCATGGACCACACTGGTTCAAAGGAATGAAGACCCCAGTCTCCCAGTGCTTCAGTTCAGTTCAGTTTCTCAGTCATGTCCAATTCATTGCGACCCCATGGACTGCAGCACACCAGGCCTTCCTGTCCATCACCAGCTCCCAGAGTTTACCTAAATTCATATCCATTGAGTTGGTGATGCCATCCAACAATCTTATCCTCTGTCATCCCCTTCTCTTCCCACCTTCAATCTTTCCCAGCATCAGGGTCTTTTCAAATGAGTCAGCTCTTCACATCAGGTGGCCAAAGTATTGGAGTTTCAGCTTCAACATCAGTCCTTCCAATGAACACTCAGGACTGATCTCCTTTAGGATGGACTGGTTGCATCTTCTGGCAGTCCAAGGGACTCTCAACAGTCTTCTCCAACACCACAGTTCAAAAACATCAATTCTTCAATGCTCAGCTTTCTTTATAGTCCAACTTTCACATCCATACATGACTACTGGAAAAACCATAGCCTTGACTAGACGGACCTTTGTTGACAAAGTAATGTCTCTGCTTTTGAATATGCTATCTAGGTTGGTCATAACTTTCCTTCCAAGGAGTAAGTGTCTTTTAATTTCATGGCTTCAGCCACCATCTGCAGTGATTTTGGAGCCCAAAAAACTAAGTCTGCCGCTGTTTCCACTATTTCCCCATCTATTTGCCATGAAGTGATGGGACCGGATGCCATGATCTTAGTTTTTTGAATGTTGAGTTTTAAGCCAACTTTTTCACTCTCCTCTTTCACTTTCGTCAAGAGGCTCTTTATTTTCTGCCATAAGGGTGGTGTCATCTGCATATCTGAGGTTATTGATATTTCTCCTGGCAATCTTGATTCCAGCTTGTGCTTCACCCAGCCCAGCATTTCTCATGATGTACTCTGCATATAAGTTAAATAAGTAGGGTGACAATATATGGCCTTGACATATTCCTTTTCCTATTTGGAACCAGTCTGTTGTTCTATGTCCCAGCGCTTAGTCCAGAGTAACCCATTGTTGAGATCCCCAGATTCCTTAGCCCAGCTTTTCACTCCACATACCCATCCCATTCAAAGCATTAGTCCACCCAAGGAATTCTGCATCAGGATTGGTTCTAGCCACTGCTTCATAGTCATAAGTCTGGAACCAAAGCCTTTTGCTCTCCCCATAGATTAACTTAAGGAAGCCAGTAACTTTTTCATACAAAGGATCTGTCTGTACCCCATTTCCCTGGATGAAAGAGCTCTACACCCTACAATGCTCTCTGGGCCAGTTTGCCAGAGAAATTAAGTGTCATATTTTCTCCTCTGGTGCATGGCAGGTAATATGGCTGCCCCTAGTGTTTCCAAAATGATTTATCTGGAGCCTCTTTCACTAGAAGGTGTTAGTTGCTCAGTCTTGTCCAATTCTTTTCAACCCTATGGACTGTAGCAGCCAGGCTCTTCTGTCCATGGAAGTCTCTGGGCAAGAATACGGAGTGGGTTAACATGCCCTCCTCCAGGGGATCTTCCCAACCCAGGGATCGAGCCTATGTCTCCTGCATTTCCTGCACTGCAGGCAGGCTTTTTACCCACTGAGCCACCTTCACTAGAAAGGGATGTGTGGGGGGTGGGGGCAGGTAGTAATCTCTGAAAGCACATGCTGCTAAGGAAGAGAAATGAGCTTGCCCTCGGATTGCTCAATAGTACATAATGGGCCAATAAAGAGAAGTGCAGAGCCAGAGATAAAATGACTCCTGGGCCAGAAAGATCTAACTTGCAAACAAATATACAGGAGAAGCTCTCTGGACTAACCCAGCCTCCCTAATGCTGCCTAGAATGTTTCTGACTAATACCCTAGTATGCTGAATGCTCACTTCTGGGTGACTAGGTACTCTAATGTACCAAGTTGATTTCAAGCATATAAGAGTCAATTATGGTTTCTTCTAAAACTATTTACTTAAGTTATTTAATAAACAATATATAAACTGATGAAATCTGAATGTGAAAAGAATAATAATTGTTCTTTCTTTTAAATTTAAAGCCTTAGAAAAACTAAAAAAACGTTAAGAAGGAAAAAAGTAAATTGCTATCAAATGAAGCACATGTATGAAAACTATAAAAAGCCTAATGTGAAGGGATAATCATAATAATATAGAAAGATTCTGCCCTCAGGTTGCTTCCTAAGTGACCTTACATGGTTATAACCCAATCATAGAGGCTACACAATGGATATCATTTACGTAATACTGGAGTGGGTTGCCATTTCCTCCTCCAGGGGATTTTCCCAACCCAGGGATCAGACTTGTGTCTCCTTTGTCTCCTGCATTGCAGGCAGATTCTTTAAATACTGAGCCACTGTGGAAACCCCAGGTAATCCAAACTAAGAATCAAACAAAATGTGAAACGGTGGTGCTACATCAAAACATTAGGGAATGAATTTACATTGGTACTTGTTAATTTTTTTAATGTAATTAAGTGCATTATTTTAAACAACCCTTTAGTCAATTTTGTTGAAGAGGAGATTCTACTACAAAAAAAAAAAAAAGAGTGTGTGTCAATCCAAAGGGAAGTGGAGGATCTTCAGTCATCCATGGAAACACACACGAAAAAGGACCGGAGGCCACCACGAGCCATGCTGGCCTAAGCAACGATGAAAATGTTCCACTGTGGCTCAAGGGTGCATCCTGATGGATCCAATCATCAAAGGTGCCCTTATTTAAAAAATGGTTGCAATTTGGATTAACGTGTTGTCACTACATTTTGAAGTCAGATGGCTAAACATCCTGATTCTGATTTCATCCTGAGTTCATGGCTCCTGCTTATGTAGGACTAATACTCTAGTCAGGCTAATAAAAGCGTCCTGTCCACTGAGGGTTATAATTCCCATTATGAATTAATAAATTGGTTTTCTGGATTAATACATTAAACTCATATAAACGTTATTAAACCAAGTTAGCATCACACAATCTAATTAATTCTGGGACACCAAGAAGTCAGTTTTTGATACTGAAATACTATGAGCCAGGCCTAGGACACTAGTGAGTTCACCAATGTAAATGACACATTGTAAGGTCCGACCAGGCATCCAGCCAGCCCTCTTGTCCTGACTTGCCAAGTGTCATTGTGTTCTTTCCACTAGAAACATCTATAGCCACACACACACATGCACACACACACAAATACACTGAATGAAATATACTGCCTGCCATATTAGTAAAAGATGTTGCAGACATCAAGCCATCACATTATAACCACCCCTACTATGAATTCTGGGAGAACTCAGGAAAGTCAAAGGATGCCCACCATCTAACAGTCAACATCTCTAGCCATCCACCATGCATGGTGCACCCTGAGGAGACACAGGATGGAAAGGCACAGGATACTAGCCCCAGATAGCTGAGGTGCCTAAGAAAGTAATGATTTCTGTGAGCCCAGAGTCTTGCATCTTCCCATACAGGGAAAAGCACTAAATTCCTTAACTTGAGATATTTGGTTTTCTTTAATTAACAGTAACCTTTTGATGCTCCGACTATCTGGTTTTTGTTGCAAAGACTCTTATATATCCTAGGCTCCTCCCTTATCTCTTCAGAGCAGTCTCTGAAAGTTATCTGAGATGCTACGTCTCAGGCTTAAGTCCTCAGTTTTGTTTGCTGAATAAAACATAATTTTCAACTTTTACATTGTGAATTTTTTTTAGTCAATGACACTTATACACACACGTAAATACACATGGTGCTGCTGCTGCTAAGTCGCTTCAGTCGTGTCCAACTCTGTGTGACCCCATAGACAGCAGCCCACCAGGCTCCCCTGTCCCTGGGATTCTCCAGGCAAGAACACTGGAGCGGGTTGCCATTTCCTTCTCCAATGCATGAAAGTGAAAAGTGAAAGGGAAGTCGCTCAGTCGTGTCCGACTCCTAGCGACCCCATGGACTGCAGCCCACCAGGCTCCCCACACATAAATACACATACTCTCATCTAAATACACTTCTCTTCTTTAACCCACATCACACCTGAGTTGTAGCACTCCTGGAGCTTGCTCCACACTGAGCTTTGTGTTGCATTCAGATAGATACATACATACATACATATATAAAACCCCTGGCCCCCCTCCATGATCATAAGCTATTTAAGGGCACAGTTAGACTGTGTACATCTGTCTCATCCTCCATTCCATCTTGTACCACCCTGAACAAGAACATTTTAATATAAGCGAGCTGGGTCCTATGAATGACTTTTTTCTCCTATAAGCTTAAACCTTCAGTCAATAACAGAAACTAGAGTGGAAAGAATACATATGAAATGTGCCTTCACATACCTATTGTATATATGTGGATCCTAGTAGTCTTCTGTCATAGTCTAGAGAGGCCTGTGTCCTTAAAAATATGATTTTCAGTTCATTTTCCTCCTAGTATTACCAAGGTACCTTAATTTCTTGCTTGGAAAAACAAAAGGCTTGATTTTTTCCCAACTATCTCCTATATCATTTCTGCTTAAATTGTGTCAGCATAATTTTCTCTGGGTAATAACACTTCTCATCTTAGCAAAGACATAAAATTACTCATACCCAACACAGGGCCCTTAAGGTAGACTTTTCCTTATTTATACCTGGAAGAAATAGTCCAAAGAAACACCAGCCCCTTAAAAATCTGTTGTTATTAAAGAGTCCCCTGTTGCAAGAGAACAGTGGGTTATAGGTCAGTTTTATGGGCTGAGCACCTCAGCTATTTATTGTAATGCAATTACCATACCAACTCAACCATTACATGACGTTGGGTCTGCTTCTCATTAGAATGAGAACATTTAAAAATAGCAGAGAAATTTGCAAAGCCTGAAATCTTTTCAGGAAGGCAAAAATTCATAGGAAGTAATTGTGTCTTATCTCTCCCTCCAGCCTCCCTACTGCAGTTCCCAGGTTGCAAGTTAATTATTTTAGCAAGGAGGCTCAGCAGGAAACAATGGGAACTTCTAAGAACACCACCAGAATAACATGTTATCAGCAGATTTCTTTCCCAGGACACTGTCATTGGTTTCATTAGGAATGGCATTATTAGCTACCATTATAAGCTGGTCTTTTCTGGATTCTTCTTTATGCTCAACCAGCAAAGTGAATTGAACTCTTCACTCTGCTTCCTCTAGTTGATCTCAGTGGAGATACACTGAGAGGTCAACAGCCTGAACTGTTTTCATCAATTGAGGCCATCAAACAAGCCCCAGAGAAAGAAGGAAACCTAGTAACCAGATGCAAGTTAACACTAAAAGGATTTAGGGTGCAAATAAAATGCTAGGAGGTGTGCACATTTGTAAGCGATAGTATAACTCAAGGAGAAGGAAACAATGGCCATAAAAACTTTTTTCTGGCCTATGCTCTCATTTTTATCTACTCCTCTAAAATATTCACTTCTTTATTTTGGGGGGCTCCAAAATCACTGTAGATGGTGAGTGCAGCCATGAAATTAAAAGACGCTTACTCCTTGGAAGGAAAGTTATGACCAACCTAGACAGCATATTCAAAAGCAGGGACATTACTTTGCCAACAAAGGTCTATCTAGTCAAGGCTATGGTTTTTCCAGTAGTCGTGTATGGATGTGAGAGTTGGACTGTGAAGAAAGCTGAGCGCTGAAGAATGGATGCTTTTGAACTGTGGTGTTGGAGAAGACTCTTGAGAGTCCCTTGGACTGCAAGGAGTCCAGCCAGTCTCTCCTAAAGGAGATCAGTCTTGGGTGTTCATTGGAAGGACTGATGTTGAAGCTGAAACTCCAATATTTTGGCCACCTGATGGGAAGAGCTGACTCATTTGAAAAGACCCTGATGCTGGGAAAGATTGAGGGCAGGAGGAGAAGGGGATGACAGAGGATGAGATGGTTGGATGGCATCACCATCTCAATGGACATGGGTTTGGGTGAACTCCAGGAGTTGCTGATGGACAGGGAGGCCTGGCGTGCCATGGTTCATAGGGTCACAAAGAGTTGGACACGAATGAGCAACTGAACTGAACTGAAAATATTCACTTGGCTTGAGTTTTTATCATTTGTTAATATGCCTATGCTAAAATTTAGAAACAAATGAATTCTTATCATGTAATTCTCATTTGTAAACACTATTTGGAGAGAGCTTTGAGGACTATATAAGCATGTCCCTAGAGAAATAGCTCATTTCTGGGCTGAGACACAGAAAGTACAAGATGAGCCTGGAGCATCCTTTTTTTTTTTTTTTTTTGCCATAAAGTAAGAAAATAGTCAATGAATAATGAAAACATGCGTTAAGAGGCTTCCACTTCAAACAGCTGAAAATTTGAGCATCAAATAAATAAAATTTAAAAAACAAAGTAACAAATTACAAATTACTAAAAATAAAACAGGAATCCATGCATGACCATTAATTTCATCTATCAACTTGACTGGACTATGGGAAGCCCAGATATCTAATTAAATGTTACTTCTGGGTTTGTCTACTGGAGTACTTTTGGAAGAGGTTAGTACTTGAATAGGTGGGTTGTTGGAGAAGGAAATGGCAACCCACTCCGGTGTTCTTGCCTGGAGAATCCCAGGGATGGGGCAGCCTGGTGGGCTGCTGTCTATGGGGTCACACAGAGTCGGACACGACTGAAGCGACTTAGCAGCAGCAGCAGCAGCAGGTGGGCTGTGTAAAGTGTACTGCCCTCCCCAGTGCAGATGGGTACCATCTAATTCACTGAGGGTCTGAATAGGAGAAAAAGGTAGAGAAAGGTTGGATTTGCCCTCTCTCAGCCTGATTGCTGGAGCTGGGACCTCTTGTCCTGCCCTCCTTGGCTCTTTGGTTCTCAGGTCTTCAGATCAGACTTGAACAAGAATCTACAATATCATAGCTCCCTTGGATCTCAGGCCTCCAAACTACACCACTGGCTTTCCTGGGTCTCCAGACTGCAGACAGCAGATGTGGGATTCCTCAATCTCCATTATCTCATGGGCCAATACCATATAATACATTTCTCAGTAGATGATTGATTGATAGATGAATGTTTTGCTTCTCTGGAGAACCCTGACTAATACACAATGAGTCCATGTATATTAATAAGCTCAGGTTTGCATGCGAATGACCACTCGTAAATGTAGAAAGAGTGATGGAAACAGAGAATCACCACTGCTGCTGCGGCTGCTAAGTCTTAGCGACCCCATGGACTGCAGCCTACCAGGCTCATCCATCCATGGGATTTTCCAGGCAAGAGTACTGGAGTGGGGTGCCATTGCCTTCTCTGAATCACCATTAGGGAGCCACTATAGAAGCAGAAGGATATTCACGTGACCTTGGAATACCTCCACAAAATTATAAGTACAGAGGGAAAACTGGTGAAGAAACTTGACAGACACTAAGATAATCAAGTGATCAAGGTTCATATCATCAGTTGTGGGACCAGTCAAGACAGTGCCCCCTGAAATGATGCCCTGAAAAGGGGTGATTCCTGTGGGACTCCTGTCAAGAATGCACACAACCTGAGTCTGGCTTGAGGAAATACCAGACAGTTGAAAGTAATCTTACAACAGGAAAGGCCTGCGATCTTTAAAACCACCAAGGACATGGAAAATGGGAAAACCATGGAACTCTTCCATACTGGAAGAGACTCAAGAGGCCTGAACACTGCATTATACTACAGGTGCCTGATGGGCCCCAGACCAAGAACGCACGGTGAAAGAACAGATGCAGTGCAATATTATCCATCGAAAGGCTGGATGATGGGGCTGTAGGAGTACTTTGTACTGTTCTGGCAACTTTTCTGTGAGCTTGAAATTAGTTCAAAATAATGATTCTAAGAAAAAGAATAAAGCATTGTTTGCTTCTGTGATATGCTATCACTCAATATTATTTTCAAGCATATATATATGAATAACAAGGAAAGAGGGGCAACTGCAGTGAGCAGCTCCAACAGCACCTCCATTGCACTCTATATTTTCCCAGTATAAATCAGTTCATCAGCAGTTAACCCTCAACAGATTGAGTAACTTAAAGTTTCTGCCTAAGGAAGGAATTCAGCAGGAAGCAATTATTAAGAGCACAACCTGGGACTCTTTAGCCCTAGAAATATCACTGGGCTGACATCCCTTGTTGAAATAAACAATCTAGGGACTTCCCTGGTGGTTCAGTGGTTAAGAATCCACCTACAAATGCAGGGGACATGGGTTCAATCCATGTCATATGGAAGATCCCACGTGCCATGGAGCAACTAAGCCCGCATGCCACAACTACTGAGCCTTCAATCTAAAGCCCATGCTCTGCTGCAAGAGAAGCCACTGCAGTGAGACACCTGTGCATGGGAACAAGGAGTGGCCTCTGCTTGCCCCAACTAGAGACATCCTGCATGGAGCACTGGAGGCCCGGTGCGGTCATAAATACATAAATAATTCTGTAAAAAAGAAAGAGTCTAATCTACAAATGAGTAAAAGGCTACCCCACACCCTGATTACTCCAGGAAGCTTTAGAGAATCATCTGTGTAGCCACGAGTCTGGTGCATTACATACAAATTTTCAACTCTCCTCTCAACATGGCCGAAGCTCTGGGCAGAGGAGGCGGGGGTCGTGAGTGAGATGCCTAGGGAGCAAAATTTAAGGAGCACTCACTCTTAGTGTCTGGATTTGTACAACCCTAAAAGTGACTGCAGTCATCCTCCACTTGCGGCAACATGGATGGATCCATGGATTATCGTGCTAAACCAAAAAGAGAAAGACAAGTGTCATCTGCTATTGCTTATATGTGGAATCTAAAATATGACACAAAAAAAATAAATAAAATAAAATATGACACAAATGAACATATATACAAAACAGAAATAGACTCACAGACACAGGGAACACACTTGTAGTTGCCAAGGGAGAGGGTGGGAGGGGACACAAGGATTCGGAGTTTGGGATTAGCAGATGCTCTATCAAATACAGAATGGATAAACAACTAGTTCCTACTGGTATAGCACAGGAAACTATAGTCAATATCCTTCAATAAACCATAATGGAAAAGCAAACAATTTTTAATCGAGTCCATCCTTATTTTTGTACCCTGGGTGCATTACTTCACCTCATCCTAGTCCTGGCCCAGACTCTTAGAGATTCTGATATAGGCAGAGACGGGCTTCAGGCATCCTCATTGCTTAGAAGTTCCCCAGAGGATTCTGATCATCGGTCAGCATTATGGTCTATTTGTCTAGCCCAGGGGCAGACTGCAGACACCAGAGTGCAGTCCAGGTCAGCAGCAGCACCAACACCACCCAAAGACTCACTAGACTTGCAAGTTCTCAGCCTCATCTCAGACCTCCTATATCAGAAACCCAAGAGTTGGGGCCAGAAATCCATGTTTTAACAAGCCCTTTATGTGACTCTGATGTACACGGAAGTGTAAGAACCACTGAACTGACCTAAATGTAACACAAAGATATGCTGAAGCCCAGAGAGAGTAAAAGATTTGCTCAAGGTCAATTTGTGTCACACAGAGGTAGAAAGAGAATAGAGGCCTTTTAAAAAGAAGTGAGAATAACTTCAACAAATCGTTGAACAGAGTTTCTCAACACATTACAGTTCTTTTGATGGAAAATTTCTGAAAAATCAGTGAATATTAAAGTGAAAGTAAATGCCAAATAGCTTCCCAAAGTTGATGATAAAATGCTCCAAAAGTAATTGAGGCGATATAGTTAACACGTGATTTTTCTTTTGAGAGAAGCATATTAATTCACATCTCCCTTTCTACCCATAGATAAAATGATCTGTCAAAAGACTTACCAGCTACTCAGTAGCAGCCAACTCCAGGTTATAGACCAATGAGTCACTCACCAGGTGTTGCTTATTCTTATAATGACGCTCCTGGAAACTGGAATCCTCTTCAGTAGAACTAACTTCTCGAGTGGAACCATCCTGATTGACTTTGCTGTGATGATTATGCAGGAAGTGCGTTTATCAGCGCCGGTGAAGTGTTCGTCGCTCCATTGCATCCAACTCTTTGCGACCCCATGGACTGTAGCCCTGCAGGCTCCTCTGTTCATGAAATTATCCAGGCCAGAATACAGGAGTGGGTAGTCATTCCTCTCCAGGGGATCTTCCCAATCCAGGGATCAAACCGGGTCTCCTGCATTGCAGGCAGAGTCTTTACCATCTGAGCCACCAGGGAAGCCCATCAGCCCTGGCGCATCATGCCAACTGGCTTGCCCTCACCTCATGTTTCAGCCATGGACCAGTCCCTGCCTGGGGACTGCAAAGGTGCAGCCTGAGAGGGTCTTCAGTAAATGTGGGGAATTACTGCCATGAGACCATTCTTGACCAATGAATATAGAGCCTAATGTTCAGTTCACTTGTGGCCCCAAAGCACCACCCTGAGCCCATTTCATATTCATGTGAAAATTTTATTAATTCCCCCAAACTTATATTAGCTCATGTAAAGCTAATGAGCCCTAATCAGGAGGGAGGACAGGTCCAGGTTTTATGAGTCTTCAGATCAGATGAGTCGCTCAGTCATGTCCGACTCTTTGCGACCCCATGAATTGCAGCACGCCAGGCCTCCCTGTCCATCACCAACTCCCGGAGTTCACCCAGACCCACGTCCATCGAGTCGGTGATGCCATCCAGCCATCTCATCCTCTGTCATCCCTTTCTCCTCCTGCCCCCAATCCCTCCCAGCCTCAGAGTCTTTTCCAATGAGTCAACTCTTCGCATGAGGTGGCCAAAGTACTGCTATACAATTTGGAGAGTAAGGGATTTTTAGGAAAACAAATGCAAAATTACAAATACAGAACTACATACAAAAGTAAATATTTGCTTAGAATGAGAAAATAAATTACAAAAATAATTTACAGAAAATGAGTTGCTGGCACTCTAGAGATCCAGGTGCTTTTCCTACGAGATCTCCTAGGCAACTGACCGGGAATGCTTATATAGACAGAAGCTTCCTGATGGCTGTCAGCCTTCCACTTCTGACTCCCTAGCTCCCGGGACACAAAGGGGTCTGTGCAAGAGAAGAGCCCTGAAGCCCAAGCTTCATAAGCTTTATGGTCACTCTGCCTCCTCTGATCAACAGACATTTCCAGCTGTAACCACAACTTCTGTGGTTCAGAAGGGAGGCATTGCCTGCAGGTGGAAGGTGTCCAGGCCAGGAGGGGCTCGAGACAGGTTGGGGCAGAAGCAGAGCAGGTCTGACACCCGTATCTTCTGCTTCCAGTGCTCATGGGAACAGGCTTCTGCCATCACAAGTGAGCAGTAATGGAAACCTCTTGCCTCCCTTTGCCCTCAAGCTTCAGCAGAGATGTGATGTCCTACGAGACAAGATCCTCCTCATTGGGCAGAACTACCTCATTCATGTCAGAACATCTGCATCTCTGAGCCCACCCCAGTCATTTTGGTATCCAACCCCCCACACTCCCAGATGCCCAAGGAGTGGTGTCAGTTGCACCCACATTTGGGCACCACTGCAATCCCATGGACTGTAGCCCACCAGGCTCCTCTTCCAGGCAAGAATACTGGAGTAGGTTGTCATTTCATTCTACGGGGAATCTTCCCAACCCAGGGGCTGAACCTGGGTCTCCTGCATTACAGGCAGATTCTTTACCTTCTGGGCCACCAGGAAGCCCCCAAGAGGTTAAGGACTCAAACCACAAAAACAGAATTACCTTTGAGGTCAACCTTACACATAAACTCAGTGTGATTTCAGGGAACTGGACATCCCTGGAGCTTGTAAAAGCTTTTCCAGTCTTGCTCAGCAAAGCCTGAGACTCAGTCCAAAAGTCTCTCACCCTTCTGTGAGAGGTCAGG
Organism: Bos indicus x Bos taurus; assembly: GCF_003369695.1. Lineage (NCBI taxonomy): Eukaryota > Metazoa > Chordata > Mammalia > Artiodactyla > Bovidae > Bos > Bos indicus x Bos taurus. The sequence goes on from NC_040101.1 coordinate 39,744,442, forward strand.
TCAAAACACAAATACCACTGAGAGAGGTAACACATGGACTGCACCTCTGGTATCTTCAAGAGAGATTATACTCTCAGGGACTCTCATAACTCAATGTGAAGAAGAATCATCTTGGGGCTCATCATACAGATTTCTCTGTCCCTCTCCTAGGTTTCTCCCTTTAATTTGAAAGTGAAAATCACTCAATCATGTCCAACTCTTTGCGAACCCATGGCCTGTAGCCTGCCAGGCTCTTCTGTCCATGGATTCTCCAGGCCAGAATACTGGAGTGAGTAGCTGTTCTCATCTCCAGGAGATCTTCCCAACCCAGGGATTGAACCCAGATCTCCTGCATTGCAGGTGGATTTTTACCATCTGACCCACCAGGGAAGCCCCTTTATTTTTTAGTTCTTACTAAAAATAAATGCCTGGAAGTCTATATTTTTAGTAAGAATCATTCTGATGAAAGCTATCCTCAGACCACAGTTCAAAATCATTACTTTGGTGTTTTCATAGAAGAAATATGAGACATTTCGATAATTAGCAATAATTTTCATTTACTGACATCTATTATGTACTTATAAAGACAAGTAGGTTACTCATTTGAGTCAGAATTGAAATTCAGATATATCTGACTGTCAAGTCACTCTCAACAATTATATCCTTTCAAATCCCTCACTAAATTGAGGGGAGCAGGAACCAGGAAGTTAGGGCATGTGGTGGAGAGAGAGGCCTCAGAGCAGAAAAAGAAAACATACAGACAGAAATTTGGCTGACTTTACACTCAATAATCTTTACCTCAAACTGTGAAAAAATAAGCAGAGCTATGAGCAGGGAAGATTTTATGATCATCTTGGTTGAGCATAAATGCAACTTCAGGGCAACCTTGCGTTCTTATAATTAGTTTCTTTGCATAGTATGGGTAATTAAATCCCCTGGAGAGGATCTGTGGGATTCCTGAATGAAGTGAGGCATAATATAGTGAGGTCACTGCATGGTTTCAGAAGGTTTCTGCTGTGGTTTTCCCAAGAGGAGATGAGAAAGCAAGACCATCAGATTATGTCACAAGTAGCAATATAATCATAATTTGCCCTTAACTTGTTCAGGTCTTTTCCAAGACATTAAAACACTATTTTTTTTATACCAGGATTACAGTAACTCTATGGGTCTGAAAAGCCTGCTTCATCTATTGCCTAATACCAGGGGACATTTCTTTCCTATTTGAAGACTTGGCTTGTATTCGAATTAATTGCTAATATTTGAGTGGTTACTATATGCCAGGTGCTCTGTCCAATATTCTATGTGAAAAAAAACTTTAATCCTGCAACACCAAGTGAGGCCTCCATTTTAAGGATGAGAAAACCAAGGCCGTGAGTCATTAACAAATGGCCACATAACCGCTGCTCCTAAACAGCAGGGGTGGAATCCCGAGCACCGTCGGCCTGACTCCAGAGCTTGAGCGGGTAACTACTAGTAAGAGCCCCTGGATACAGCCACAGGAGTGATGGCTGAGAGCATGCAGCCTGCTACTAAGGTTCAGACTCAGGTAGAGAATAGAACCTCAGCAAATAAGCCAATTGTGTGGGCTCTTAAGACTCTTTGAGCCCCCAAAGATTTCCTAACAGGCAAGCTCACAAAGCAGGAGGTCAGACAGCCTTATGCTCTGTCCTGTGACCATCAGTCACCACACAGTGAGTTACAGGCTTCTAGCCACCTATACTATATATATATACAGTATATGCAGTATAATGCAGACTTGTCTTCAGCAGAATGGTCAATGGCAGGGGACAGAATCTCACCTTGATGTAGCTAAGGCAGACTAACGAATTTGTTCTAAGAATACTGACCTATCTCACATAACCAAACTGCAAGACAGATGCAGAAATCACTGGACCTTGAGAACTGCCGTTAAAATGTTCCCTCTCCTCTTCTCTCCATCTCTCCCCTCCCCTTTTCTCTCCCCTCATTTCTACCTCTCTCCCTTTCTCTCTCTCAACTCAAAACTTCCTGAGATGAAATGAGATTGGCCTAGCTTGGACAGGTGTCTAGCCCTTGGATCCATCAGCTGTAGATGCACAGCCCTAGAGGCCATTCTCTGCATGGGCACAATCCCAGAGAAGGGAAACCACCCTGAGCTGGGCACACACCTCTTTGTGTATTCGCTCCAAAGCTGAATGTAATTAATTATTTAACTTGGAGCAGCTCAAATTTAATTTCACAAAGCTCTGTCATTACACTGGGGCCTCATTCAGATTATTATTAAACAGAAAATAATTAATAAAAACTAACGGTACCCCAATGCCAAGGCAGTACTCTGAGCTCCCTGAACAGACAATCAGCTCTCTCTGGTTCAAATGAGTATAGCTTCTTTCCTGTATGAATCTCAAGATCAGACGTTCTTTAACATACGGGATGCCTCAATGTTTTACTAATACAGTGCTTCAGAAGAGAGTATTAACTCTTGGCAAATAATTATTGGCATTAATTTAACCTGGATTAAGTATACCTGGAGCCTTTCTTCACCTCTAAACCATGCAGATAATGGTTGAATCATGGAGGCAATTTTAAAAAGAAAACAAAAATAAACAGTGGAGTGGGGGAAGGGTGACGATGGATTAGGTAATGACATCCATTTCCAAAATAAGAGCTATCTGGACTGATAGTGTGGCCAAAAAAGAAATTAGTGATAATTAATAATGCTTATTTATTTTTCACAAATCACTTGGCATCATATCCTCCATAAAGCCTGCCCTGGCCATCTACCTTGGGGTTAAGTGGGTCTCTCAACTGGCCTTATAGCATATATCTCACAATATTGCAGTTACCTCTTGATTTGTCTGTATCCCCACTAACCCATGTTTAGGCCCTGTGCTGGCAAGGTCTCATATAGACAACTTACCGCTGTGCCTCCCCAGTGCTTAGCACAATGCCTGGCATATAGAATGCACTCAATAAACATCTGCTGTGTTACTAAGCTGTGTAAAGTCAACACAAATTGACTTCAGGGCTTAGGCAAGGAACATCATGGTCCTAGTGGAAGTGCTGATACCTATTTCTGAGCTCCTGCTGTCCTAGGAAATCTACCTCCATCCATAAATATTATAGGATAATTGAACAAGAATAAAATGAGGATGCTGCTTATGCTTGTCTTATGGAATGTAGCAGATTTATAGGAGTTAGCCCTGAAAAGTCTTGGGAGGTCAGCAAAGTAGGGAGGCGTAGTGTCTATAAATGTCTTTGAGGCCTCTGGTTAATTGGGTTCATAGTCTTCTCCTTTGGAAGTTCCAAGTCAGGGGATGAATATAATCTAATCTCTTACTTAGTTCAAGTGTTTCTTCTCTATCATGCACCAGTGACCTCACAGTACCTGAGACCCACAACATTCTTAGAGGAATGTCCCAAAGCAATAAGGAATTTTCAGAGAGCAAGTAGCCAATACAATGCCATGGGCAGAGAGAGTGAGAGAGGCTGCTTGCTAATGTCAAGCAAAAAAGTCATCAAAACGCCTTCTCTACTATCCTCAGTAGAATAGCCCACTGTAACCACTTAAAAAAAAAAAAAAAGTTTTGCAAGATATTCTTTTGTTTCTTGAAAATTCATTATTCCCTCCACCAGCCACTCTAGCTGAAAATAATCCCAATTCTCTTAACCTTTCTTCAGAAGGTCTGTTTAATCAATTTTTATTGCTCTCCTCTGGGCACTCTCTGAGTTTGTTAGATTTTCTTCAATCCTGAACTGGACAAAGTACTTTAATAAGGATTGCCTCCCACTGCTTCGGGAGTGGGCAGTGGCAATGTCCTGGCGGGTGGGGGGGAGGAGGAGGTGGGGGGAAAGAAGCGGGGAGGGGCAGCTGTGCAGGAGATTTTGTGTGTGAAAGCACTCTAAGTCCTTGATCGCTAGACTGCATATCTCAAACTAAGCTCCTCACTCTTGGGAAGAATGAATAAGAAATGATTCTATCATTTATTCACTTGTGCCTTCAACATAACTATACTATGTACTTTGTGCCAGACACTGTACTAGGTATGAAGGATATATAATGGTAAATAAGAAGTGGCTTCTAGTCCCTCAGAAAATAATGGCATGGGTTTTAGAAGGACTTTAAAAAATTGTAGTGTTGCCAAGAAATATTCCAGATGTTTTTGCATACACCATGTCATTCGAACCTTACAATAAGCCCACTTTTGTTCCTGGTTTAAATAGGAGAAACTGAGGCTCAGAGATATCCTACCTAGAGCTGTGCTGAAGAAAAAACATGTGAGTTTGACCAAGTTGGAATCTGACACAGCTAGTTTGTGTCTTTCTACCTGCTTTTAGGATGATCCTTGTACTGGGAGTATCTAGTGTCTTCAGGTTACTCTACATTGTAGAAGAGTGTGGCAGACCCTCACTCCCTCTGCCTGGGATGGCATGTCAGAGCCCCTCCCACACCACATGCTAAAAACACCTGGCCAAGCTCAGACCCTCCCTTAAACACCCTGCTAACCCTGATGAGCGGTCAAGCATCTTAGCCCTGGACAAACACACACTTGTGTTAAAGGGCCTGAAAATGCCTGTAAGACTCTGAACATGTTGCCTAGGCTCTCTATGTCTCATTTTACCATCTGTGACATTGAGATCATCCCCCTACCTCATTTGAGTGCTATGACAATTAACAATTTCACATGATGTCCAGATACTTGAAAATGTGAACTGTGGGTAGTGGTATCACTGTTATTGCTTCTGATAACAGTGACAGCGCTAGTCAAGAGACAAACCAGAACCTCTTAATGTTCTGCGTAACTTCAGAGACAGCTGGCATCACTCTACAAGAGGAACTAATATAAATACTAATATTTCCAAGGCTGTACTTACTTCCTCTAAGAATTTTGTCTGAACCTGGATAAACAACCAGCAGCCCCTTGCAGTCCAAACAGTCCTAAATATAAATTCACTGAACCTGGTAGAGAGCGGCCAGCTGTTTATCCAAGTTGTCCTTTCCTCCTGGGCCCACAGCTGGATGACATTCCTGAGCCTGTCTTGCAGTTGGGTTGTTAGGTGTGATCATGTGAGTCACTCTAGCCAACTGAATGTGGTGGAAAGTGGTTTATGAGTCCTGCAGGTCCAGGATATAAAACCCTTCCATGCACAATCCTTCATTCTCTGTCTTCGTTACTTATCGCTGTATAACAAATCACCCAAAGCCTCAGCAGTTCAAAGTAACAAGCACCTATCGTCTCACACAATTTCAGAAGGTCAGGAACCTAGGACTGGTTTTCCTGGGTGTTTCTGCCTCAGGGTTTCTCACAAGGTCATGGCAGTCAAGCCATCCACTGAGGCCATGTCATCTGCAGACTCACCTGGACCTGGAGGATCCGTGCCACAGGAGGCTCCTTGAGAGGGCTTTTGGCAGGTGGCCTCATCTCCTTGCTGGCAATTGGCAGAAGTCCTTAGCTCCTCACCACATGGGCCTCTTTCTCCACACACCTGCCTGAATACCCTCTGACAAGGCAGCTGGCTCCCCTCAAAGTAAACCATCAGAAAGAGAGAGAGAGCAAGCAGGAAGCTGCAGTGCCTTTATGATCTAGTCTCGGAAGCTACCCACTACCACTTCTATTCATTAGAAGCAAGTCCCCTCTCAAGGGGAAGGGAATAAAGTCCCATTTTGTCAAGTACATCTGAACCATGTGCACATAAAAAGACCACAAAGGAGGGAATTGCCCGATGGTCCAGTGGTTAAGAATCCCCCTTCCAATGCAGGGGATGTGAGTTTGATCCCTGGTCAGGGAACTAAGATCCCACATATGGTGCCACAACCAGAGAGCCCACACGCTGCACCAGGAGAAGCCTGTACCACCGCACAGAGCCCACACGCTGCACCAGGAGAAGCCTGTACCACCGCACAGAGCCCACACGCTGCACCAGGAGAAGCCTGTACCACCGCACAGAGCCCACACGCTGCACCAGGAGAAGCCTGTACCACCGCACAGAGCCCACACGCTGCACCAGGAGAAGCCTGTACCACCGCACAGAGCCCACACGCTGCACCAGGAGAAGCCTGTACCACCGCACAGAGCCCACACGCTGCACCAGGAGAAGCCTGTACCACCGCACAGAGCCCACACGCTGCACCAGGAGAAGCCTGTACCACCGCACAGAGCCCACACGCTGCACCAGGAGAAGCCTGTACCACCGCACAGAGCCCACACGCTGCACCAGGAGAAGCCTGTACCACCGCACAGAGCCCACACGCTGCACCAGGAGAAGCCTGTACCACCGCACAGAGCCCACACGCTGCACCAGGAGAAGCCTGTACCACCGCACAGAGCCCACACGCTGCACCAGGAGAAGCCTGTACCACCGCACAGAGCCCACACGCTGCACCAAGAGAAGCCTGTACCACCACACAGAGCCCACACGCTGCACCCAAGGCCCAGCACGGTCACAATTTTACAATTTTCTTAAAAGATCACAAAGGATATGTGGCCATTCTAAAGCCACCTCACTATTTTCCACCATATTCCAGCTGAACAGAGGAAACTACAAGGATCCAGAAGAGGTTGGAGCCTCAAGACAAAGGAGCTCAGATTCTTGGATGACCTTCCAGAGCAGGGCCTCCCTTCTATCCACTGAGCCTGTGACATGAGTGAGGAATGAACTTCTCTTATGCTAAACCACTGAGCTCAAAGGAGTTCTGCCTCCCTCTACTAGTTCACTAAATTACAAAGAATGGAGCACATGTTATCCAGTGATGTTTTGACAAAAACATTTTATAGTAGACAAATACTAGCTACTTACTATATTTATAAAAGTAATCCAAAGAGTGATATTTTTAAAATTCAATATCAAGGTTGTATTTATAACCCTTCTCCCCATTATGAATGGAGCTCTCTGGATGACTCAGTGGGTAAAGAATCTGCCTGCAACGCAGGAGACACAGGGACACAGGTTTGATCCCTGGATGAAGAAGACACCCTGGAGTAGGAAATGGGGACCTATTCCAGTATTCTTGCCTGGAAAATCCTCTGGACAGAGGAGCCTGGTGGGCTGCAGTCCATGGTGTTGCAGAGTCGGACACAACTGAGCGACTAAGCTAGCACACCATTATGAACTCCACACCTGTCTTGCTTCTTTGCAGAGCACTGGTGGAAAGAGCCCTTAAACTACATTCCTTCACTTACTATGTCACAGAACCCCCAGGCCTTGAGGTCATATGGGTCTGAAGCCTTTCCCCCCAAGTCCAGTTCCTACATTCTCAGACTCTGCCTTATTGAGTAATATCCCCAAAGGTTTTAGTTCAACTGACTTCAGAACTCTGTACATTCCTTCCATGAGCCTTGGCAGAAAGAAGACATACTGGTTCCTAGAGTGACTCTGCCAATAAACGGAAGATTTTCCTCCACTGAGCTGCCCTGCTTGGTTCTCTACCCTTTGAAGTAAGAGCCTGTCGAAATCTTAGTTGCTTCACTTTTAAAAGTTGGATTAACAACTTTGAAGCCACAGTTCCCTTCATTTACTGATTTTTGCAGACTTAAAAAAACAGATTTTGACTTTTTTTTTAAGAAAGAAATCAGTGTGCTTTTATCAGAGTATTTTTTTAATGTGTAAAGAGAAAATAACACCATTATCCAACAGACAAAAATGTTTTCTCTGTAATTCCAAGGTAAAAAGCTTTATTCTTTAGGGTGGATTATTTTAATGGCAACCCAACATCCCTCCCTGTGGCCATTCCCCTTGCCATGTGGGTTAGAGCCATTGATAATTAAAATAATAAATGATTGTTATTTTAAGCCAACAAGTTTGGGGACAGTCTGTTACATAACTATAGCTAAGTGATACAGAAATTGGAACGTAGAAATGGTTCCTGCTGCAACCAAAAACCTAAATTATGAGGCATTAACTTTGGAATTAGTGTGTGTAGGCTCAGAAAATGGCAAAGAAAGTGTTAAGGAAAGCTAGAGACATGGTTAGAAAACATATGAGGCTAGGAAACCATGAGCTTCATTGTGGAGACATGAAACATTTGGTTAAACTGTCACCTATGTCACCTGGAAGACAGAAAATATATCTAATAAGCTTTTGAACTTGTCCAAGGCAGCCTCTTTGGGGAAGGCAATGGCACCCCACTCCAGTACTCTTGCCTGGAAAATCCCATGGACGGAGGAGCCTGGTGGGCTGCAGTCCATGGGGTCACTGAGGGTCGGACACGACTCAGCGACTTCACTTTCACTTTTCACTTTCATGCATTGGAGAAGGAAATGGCAACCCACTCCAGTGTTCTTGCCTGGAGAATCCCAGGGATGGCAGAGCCTGGTGGGCTGCTGTCTATGGGGTCGCACAGAGTTGGACACGACTGAAGTGACTTAGCAGCAAGGCAGCCTCTTATTCTGGTGTGGCCATGCTCAGTAAATCTTTAATCCAATTTTCTGTTGATGCGTGGGTCTGTGTTCCCTGCCTTAGTTTGGCCTGAGGACAAACTATGGTAGGGGTAATGGCAGTAATGGTGAACTCCTTCAAAAGGGCTTGTGCCAGCACACCAAGACTCCCGGGTCTGTTGTATTCAGTGCCCCTGACACCACGGCAGGCCACTGTCAGCCCGCACCTCTGCTGGAGACTCCTGGACACTCACAGGCAAGTCTGGCTCAGTCTCTTCTGGGGTCACTGCTCCTTTTTCCTGAGTCCTGGTGCACATAAGGTTTTATTTGTGCCCTCCCAGAGTCTGTTTCCCCAGTCCTGTGGAAGTTCTATAATCAAATCCCACCAGCCTTAAAGTCAAATTCACTGGGGGTTCTCATCCCTTTGCTGAAAACCCAGGTTGGGAAATCTGTTGTGGGCCCTGGAACTTTTGCAACAGTGTTAAAACTTCTTTGGTATAATTGTTCTCCAGTTTCTGGGTCATCTGCTTGGTGGCTCTAGGGTGGGATTAATGGCAATCTCCTCCAAGGGGCTTGATGCCACACATTTATGCACCTCCCCCCACAGTCAGTCCTTCCTGTCAGGAAGCTTCCACAAGCCTCTTATCCTTACCCATCAGAGGGGAGACAGAATGAAAACAAAAATTACAGTAAACTAAAAAAGCAGAGACATTACTCTGTCAACAAAGGTCCATCTAGTCAAGGCTATGGTTTTTCCAGTGGTCATGTATGGATGTGAGAGTTGGACTGTGAAAAAAGCTAAGCGCTGAAGAATTGATGCTTTTGAACTGCGGTGTTGGAGAAGATTCTTGAGAGTCTCTTGGACAGCAAGGAGATCCAACCAGCCCATCCTAAAGGAGATCAGTCCCAGGTGTTCATTGGTAGGACTGATGTTGAAGCTGAAATTCCAATACTTTGGCCACTTGATGTGAAGAGCTGACTCATTTGAAAAGACCCTGATGCTGGGAAAGATTGAGGGCAGGAGGAGAAAGGGACAACAGAAGATGAGATGGTTGGATGCCATCACCGTCTCAATGGATGTGGGTTTGGGTGGACTCCAGGAGTTGGTGGACAGGGAGGCCTGGCGTGCTGCAGTTCATGGGGTTGCAAAGAGTCAGACACGACTGAGGGACTAAACTGAACTGAACTGAGCCAAATTGATCACATGGATCACAGTCTGGTCTAACTCAATGAAACTATGAGTCATGCCATGCAGAGCCACCCAAGACAGATGGGTTATGGTGGAAAGTTTTGACAAAATGTGGTCCACTGGAGAAGGGAATGGAAAACCACTTCAGTATTCTTGCCTTGAGAACCCCTTGAGAATAGTAAGAAAAGGAAAGAAGATATGACACAAAGATGAACTCCCCAGGTCAGTAGGTGCCCAATATGCTACTGGAGATCAGTAGAGAAATAACACCAGAAAGAGTGAAGAAATGGAGCCAAAGCAAAAACAACACCCAGCCTTGGAGGTGACTTGTGATGGAAGTAAGGTCTGATGCTGTAAAGAACAGTATTGCATAGAAACCTGGAATGTTAGGTCCATGAATCAGGGTAAATTGGAAAAGATCAAAGAAGAGATGGCAAGAGTGTACATTGACATTTCAGGAATCAGTGAACTAAAATGGACCGGTATGGGTGAATTTAACTCAGATGACCATTATATCAACTACTGTGAGCAAGAAGCCCTCAGAAGAAATGGAGTAGCCCTCATAGTCCACAAAAGAGTCTGAAATGCAGTACTTGGGTGCAATTTCAAAAATGACAGAATGATCTCTGTTCATTTCCAAGGCAAACCATTCAATAGCACAGTAATCCAAGTCTATGCCAAAGAAGCTGAAATTGAATGACTCTATGAAGACCTACAAGACCTTCTAGAACTAATACCAAAAAAGATGTCCTTTTCATCACAGGGGACTGGAATGCAAAAGTAGGAAGTTAAGAGATACCTGCAGTAACAGGCAAGTTTGGCCTTGGAGTACAAAATGAAGCAGGGCAAAGGCTAACAAAGTTTTGCCAAGAGAATGCACTGGTCTTAGCAAACACCCTTTTCCAACAACACAAGAGACAGCTTTACACATGGACATCACCAGCTGGTCAATACTAAAATCAGATTGACTATATTCTTTGCAGCCAAAGATGGAGAAGCACTATACAGTCAGAAAAACAAGACCAGGAAATAACTGTGGCTCAGACCATGAGCCTCGTACTGCAAAATTCACACTTAAATTGAAGAAAGTAGGGAAAACCACTTGACCATTCAGGTATGATCTAAATCAAACCACTTACGATTACACAGTGGAAGTAAAAAATAGATTCAAGGGATTAGATCTGATAGACAGAGTGCCTGAAGAATTACGGATGGAGATTCATAACACTGTACAGGAGGCAGCAATCAAAACCATCTCCAAGAAAAAGAAATGCAAAAACCAAAATGGTTGTCTGAGGAGGCCTTACAAATAGCTGTGAAATGAAGAGTAGTGAAAGGCAAAGGAGAAAAGGAAAGATATACCCATCTGAATGTAGAGTTTCAAATAATAGCAAGGAGAGATGAGAAAGCCTTCCTAAGTAATCAATGCAAAGAGAGGAAAACAACAGAATGGGAAAGACTAGAGATTTCTTCAAGAAAATTAGAGATATCAAGGGAACATTTCATGCAAAGATAGGCACAGTTAAGGACAGAAATGGTATGGACCTAACAGAAACAGAAGATATTAAGAAGAGGTGGTAAGAATACACAGAGCCATACAAAAAAAAAAAGATCTTAATGACCCAGATAACCACGATGGTACGCTCACTCAACTACAGCCAACATCCTGGAATGCGAAGTCAAGTGGGCCTTAGGAAGCATCACTATGAACAAAGCTAGTGGAGGTGATGGAATTCCAGTTGAGCTATTTCAGATCCTAAAAGATAATGCTGTGAAAGTGCTGCACTCAATATGCCAGCAAATTTGGAAAACTCAGCAGTGGCCACAGGACTGGAAAATGTCAGTTTTCATTCCAATCCCAAAGAAAGGTAATGCCAAAGAATGTTCAAACTACCACACAATTGTACTCATCTCACATGCTAGCAAAGTAATGTTTAAAATTCTCCAAGTGAGGCTTCAACAGTACATGAACCAAGAACCAGATGTTCAAGCTGGATTTTTAAAAAGCAAAGGAATCAGAGATCAAATTGCAATATCTGTTGGGTCATCAAAAAAGCAAGAAAATTCCAGAAAAATATCTACTTCTGCTTCATTGACTATGTTAAAGCCTTTGACTGTGTAGATAACAACAAACTGTGGGAAATTCTTAAAGAGATGGGAATACCAGACCACGTGACCTGCCTCCTGAGAAATCTGTATGCAGTCAGGAAGCAACAGTTAGAACCGGACATGGAACAACGGACTGGTTCCAAATTGGGAAAGGAGTATGACAAGGCTGTATATGGTCACCCTGTTTATTTAACTTACATGCAGAGTACATCATGAAAAATTCCAGGCTGGATGAAGCACAAACTGGAATCACGATTGCCAGGAGAAATATCAATAACTTCAGATACACAGATGACACCACCCTTATGGTAGAAAGTGAAGAAGAACTAAACAGCCTCTTGATGAAAGTGAAAGAGGAGAGTGAAAAAGTTGGCTTAAAACTCAACATTCAAAAAATTAAGATCATGGCATCTGGTCCCATCATTCCATGGCAAATAGATGGGGGAACAATGGAAACAGTGACAGACATTATTTTCTTGGGCTCCAAAATCACTGCAGATGGTGACTATAGCCATGAAATTCAAAGATGTTTGCTTCTTGGAAGAAAAGCTACAACCAATCTAGATAGGATATTAAAAAGCAGAGACATTACTTTGCTGACAAAGGTCCATATAGTCAAACCGTGTTTTTTTCAGTAGTCATATAAGAATGGGAGAGTTGGAACATATAGAAAGCTGAGCACTGAAGAATTGATGTTTTTGAACTGTGGTGTTGGAGAAGACTCATGAGAGTCCCTTGGACTGCAAGGAGATCAAACCAGTCAATCCCAAAGGAAATCAGTACTGAAAATTCACTGGAAAGACTGATGCTGAAGCTCTAATACTTTGGCCACCTGATTTGAAGAACTGACTCATTGGAAAAGACCCTGATGCTCGAAAAGATTGAAGATGGGAGGAGAAGGGGATGACAGAGGATGAGATGGTTGTATGGCATCACTCAATGGACATAAGTTTGGGTGAGCTCCACGAGTTGGTGATAGACAGAGAGGCCTGGAGTGCTGCAGTCCATAGGGTTGCAAAGAGTCGGACACAACTGAGTAACAACTGAACTGAACCGAAGGCAGTCTCTAGACACAATGCTGAAAGCATCAGCTGATTGCTTTTAATGTCTATGGTTAGGTAGCTACAAGAGGGAGATGATCAGTGCAAGCAAGAACTAGCAAACTTGCAAACAAACTGAGAGGGAGCATAGCCCAGAAATGCAGGGCCTGACTTATCTGAAAAATTAATTGGTTTCTCATATCCAACCTCTTCAACCAGTAAAACATTCTCAAACTAAGATAAATCCTGGTGGCAAAGATCTAGGGCACTGCAGTTAGACACACCCTCAGGGTAAAGATCAAATCAATAATTTGGTTGCACAGCTCTTCTTAAAACTTCTGAAAGAAAGTATCTTCTCAGCTGCACACACACAAAAACGCTTCTATAAAGCTTAGATAGGGGATGGTTCCATAGCAACCAGCTATGACCAAGATTGTTGTTGTTGTTCAGTCACTAATTCATGTCTGACTCTTTGCAATCCCATGGGCTGCACATGGAAGGCTTCCCTGTCCTTCACTATCTTCCGGAGCTTGCTTGAACTCATGTCCATTGAGTCAAAGATCACCAAGATAGGAGTAATTAAGTCTAGAGAGAAAAACGTACCTGAAAAACAGAAGTACTGGTGTGACCTTTGGCCTATCTAGACCTTTCAAACGATATATCTAGAAAACACGCAAATATGCAGAGGTGTGTTGATAGAGACACTGCCAGCCTAAGGTGAAGGAGACTGACATTGCTCAGTTGAGAAAGAGTGAGGGTACCTAAATTTCTCTGGGCAGGAAGAACGCTAAAGATGTAATCAAAGAATATATTCCAATTCCATCTTCAGAAGTAGCCAATAGGTTTATGGAGAAAGAAAGACATCTCTGGGGGACAAGCCAAGACCCAGGACAATAATGAACTGGGAGCCACGCCAAGAGAGCAGGTGAAGGATAAAGTGAAAGGCACTCAGTCGTGTCTGACTCTTTGCGACCCTTTGGATTGTAGCCCCCAGTCTCCTCTGTCCGTGGGATTTTTCAGGTGCAGAATCCTGGAGTGGGTTGCTCTTTGAACCCATGTCTCCTGTATCTCCTGCATTGAAATACTCACTGAGACATCACCCAAGCCTAATTTAGGAATCCTCCCTGCCCTGAAAATGGGAGGACCTGGAAGGATTTGCCCAGTAAAATCTCAAAACTGCAGTAAACCAGTGATTACTGTGTACCTACTAGTCTTCCCCTTTTCTAGTGGCTGGATTTCTTCCACACTAACAGTATGTATTGCTGTCATTTTGCTATTGTATACAATGTGTTAGAGAGCAGAACATTTTTCTTCTTAGTTTACAGATCTTTGAATCAAGAGGCACCCCATCGAGACCCAAGACCATTCATCTATTCATTTATTATTTCATTCAGTACATATTTATTGAGTGCCTACCATTTACCAGGTCCTCTCCTGAGAGTTGGAAATAAAGTCATAGGGAAAAGGGGTACCATCTCTGCCCTCACAGAGCAGTGTAGGAGAGCGCTTAGAAGTCATGCTGGCATGTCTCCAGTTGCAATATTAGGGGTGGGCAGAGTGCCTAGGAGCACTACCCCTCAGAGAAGACTTCTTGGAGGACAAAAATCTGAGACCAAAAAATAGACAAGAAGTTGATGACAGCAAGAAGCCTGGGGAGAGTGTGGTGGGTAGAATGTAATCACAAAGATAATGAGAGGAAACTGAAGCAAGAAAGCTTCATAACAACCCAAAACTGTATCTCTAATAGAATTGGCACTCCTAGAGGAGAAGCAGTGACTTATGCTTTGTAGGACAAGACTAGTACTAGAAAGCTTGTCTATTGGTCTGCTGTGAGAAGCATTCAGACCTCAATAATGGCTTCTTGGAATGACAGAGATATGGTTCTCATAAACCTGACTCGTTCCCCTAGTGGCAGTCCCTCCAATGGAGAACACGAAGGCCTTGACATTTACCCTCTTTCTGCTTCTACTGATTCATTCAAAGACTGATAATTCTGCCATAAGAGACTTAGAAGACATTTCTCAGGGCAATCAAGTCTGTGGAGGGAAGCTGAAAGACTTGTATATCTAAGTGGAATTTACATATCCCAACTTGAGTTGAGAGCTTGGAATTTTTATGAGACCAAAAAAAAAAAAAAATTGGGGGAAATTAACAAGTAGCTACATGGAGGGAGAAGGCAATGGCACCCCACTCCAGTACTCTTGCCTGGAAAATCCCATGGATGGAGGACCCTGGTGGGCTGCAGTCCATGGGGTCGCTCAGAGTCGGACACGACTGAGCGACTTCACTTTCACTTTTCACTTTCATGCATTGGAAAAGGAAATGGCAACCCACTCCAGTGTTCTTGCCTGGAGAATCCCAGGGAAAGGGGAGCCTGGTGGGCTGCCGTCTATGGGGTCGCACAGAGTTGGACACGACTGAAGCGACTTAGCAGCAGCAGCAGCTACATGGAGGTGGGAGATGCAAAGTTAATTTCCATCTTCTGGACCTGGTAATAGAACGATGGGCTAAGGTCATCACGCAGGTCACAAAGAGAGAGAGAAGATAGATTTTCCCAGAGAGTTGTCAATATGATTACCAGTAATTGAAACAGCAGGTGAGGTATGGGAGAGGAAATGCCTAGATCTTTGTAAAACCAAATGTAACAGGAAGTTCTGTGTATTATATAGGAAAAATAATAATTGTGCAACAGAACTCAGTAACCAACAGAAAAAAAAATAAGCTAGACTACAGTTAGAAATAAGTTTAAGCCATAATATGTTGGAAAATGTTTAACAACAGCTCTTTGAGGGAAAAAAAAAAAGTATATATAATTTGTTGTTGTTTAGTTGCTAAGTCTTGTCTGACTCTTTTGTGACCCCATGGACTATAGCCTGCCATGTTCCTCTATCCATGGGATTTTCCAGGCAAGAATACTGAAATGGGTTGCCATTTCCTTCTCCAGGGGATCTTCCTAACCCAAGGATCAAACCTGTGTCTCCTGCATTGCAGGCAGATTCTTTACCATTAACCACCAGGGAGGCACCTGGTGTGTGCATTTATATATATATATATATATATATATACACACACACACACACACACACACATATATATATGTATTATATAATACATGGTCATAAAAGTTCTTCATAATTTTATGCATATAAAAGATTTACAGCTCACCACTTACAAATAATGATAAAATATATGATCCCCTCTATTATAAATTTATATAGCCAACTGATCCTGACAAAATGCAGCTGTTGATTTTTGCAGAACTTTCGTATCTATGTCCAGCTTATGGTTGCAGATGACAGATGAGCATCATTCTGAAATGAACTTCAGTAGGTGTTTTTATTTACTTTAACAAGAAAGGACACAAGCAAAGCAACAAAGACATATGTTGGAAGTTTACTCATTTGTCAATGATGTGAATGCTTTCCTCGCTGAATTGGAAATGAGTTTTCAGATACTGGAAGAATATTTTCCTATTTTTTTTTTTTTTACCATTACTCCCAATGTAATGGCTACAGACATAAACATGCTTTTGTGTTAATCTGCATTATTTACATCTGCTCCCTCATTTTCTTAAGTCTAGACAGTCAACAAAACAATAAATCAATCCCTGACTCATAGCGTTTGCTGGTTTTCATGGTGTAAATATTCCCACCATGGCCAATTTCAAGCTACCACGTTGATGCAACAAACAGAGTTGGGAAGGGCTGTGCAGAGCAGCACACCATTATATAGTATTTCTACCACACAAGAGAAACAGACATAATCTTAAGAGAGCAGATACCATACAATGCAATGAAATGTAAAATAATTGAAAAGTGGTAAGTATTTATTATTGGTATATTTAATTTAATTATCTGGTTGGCCACAAAGTTCATTCAGCTTTTTCTGTATGATGTCATAGAAAAACCCAAATGAACTTTTTGGCCAACCCAATAATTGCATGTAATTTTTAATAATGGCTATGTTCAACAATCATCCTGCAAATTTTCTAAAAAATTCAAGTTAGTATCAATCAGCTCCAGCTTTATGTATCTGTGGAAAGGAAACCAAAACAAACAAGTTTTTAACCCAAAGAAGGAAAGATGGAGTTATTAGTGAGAATTGCTGGGGTGGAACTCAGGACAAGAATGCTGCCAAGTTCTCTGCTTGAATATTACAGATTTTACAAGATCTGACCTGAGACTGACACTCTAGCCTCAACTCTTGACACTCCCTGTCTTGAATTCCATGTTCCAACAACACCAAATGGTTTATATTTCCTAGTTTACAATATGATGTTTTTACCACCTCGTCTTTGCTCATGCCTTGTCATGTGCCCAGCATAATTCTTCCCCATCCCCACACCTCACCTTCCCCCCAACTTTTCCATAGCTAATCCCTATTGAAGGCTAATGTCTACTCATGTCTGTAGGCTGAATTTGAATATTACAACTCCTGGGAACCGTGTCTTATCCTATCTCACTGCACCAGAAGGATCAGAACTGTCCTCAAGGGTTCATATGAGACCAGTGCTTCTCTTTGGCACTGTCTCAGAGCACTAAATTGAAATGCTCCTTTTGAGCATCTATCTTGCTAAGAGGTCAGAGTGCTTCGAAGAAACAGAAAAGACAATCATTTATTCTTGTATCTGTGTGCCTAGCACATACTAGGACTCAATGAATGTTCATTGAATGCATAAGTGAATGGATGGTATTCTCAATTTGGATTGAGAAGAACAGGTTTTTTTTTCAAGAAGGAGTGAAGAATAGCCTGAATATAAAGAAGGCATATCTAAACCATGGGATGTACCATTGTTAAATAACATCAAGACAAAGTAACTGCAGAATACAGCATACTGCAGGCTTCCCAGCCATACAGAGAAAGTGGGAGACATGTGCTCTTGATGCAAATCTGGAACAGATTATGGCCCAGAGACAAGATATAAGGAGACGGAAGTTATATTATGCTAAAGATAGAGATTCTGACCAATGTTGGACCTGCTTACTGTCATGGTACCAGCCCTCTGAAGATAAGAGAATGAAATAACAAGAGTAAACAAGAGCTAACTTTATCCAATTAGGAGAAGCTAAAAGAAAATGAAGATATCATGGAACCCTAGGAGAAAGCAACCACAATGTAAGTTCACAATTGTGCGAGTGGAGAGTCATGAGCTGAGTTGAGCAGGTTTTGTCTTCAATAAATAGATAAAGACTAGATTTGTAAACACTAATATGTAACAGAATTAAAGAAGGGAAAAGAGATACACATGTCTATTCTATGAGAAGTCAGTGAAAGTGTTAGTCGCTCAGTCATATCCGACTCTTTGAAACCCCACGGACTGTAGCCCGCCAGGCTCCTCTGTCCATGGAATTCTCCAGAAGAATACTGGAGTGAGTAGTCATTTACTTCTCTAGGGGATCTTCCCAACCCAGGGATCAAACCCAGGTCTTCTTCATTGCAAGGCATATTCTTTACTCTCTGACCCACCAGGAAAGCTTCACTAAAGACTTGAGAAAGCTTCACTAAAGCATCGAGTTGTACCTTGATAAATGAATAAACTTTAAAGAGACAAGAGTTTATAAAAAGGGTATTCCAAGCTCAAAAAATGGAAGAAAACGTAGAGTATCATATTAATTGTTCAGTAAACAAAGTCTGATGAGGAAGCCTGTTCAATAAAGCAGTTAGAAAAGAATGTTAAAAATGTATTGTTCATGAATCCTTGAGAATTTGAATGATTACTGTTTCCTGTTCTAAATGTTCAGTAACTATTTTTCAATCATTTGTTCTAGAGTCCCTCCAAATATTAGTCTCAAGGGCATGAGTCTTTGATTTACAGAGTCCGTTCTCTTCTCTCTTTTGTGAAAGAAACAAATTCACCCAGAAAATTGTTCCAGTATTTTGGCATCATTTCCAATTTCTATAATTGCTCAAAGATTAGAAACAGTGAGTAAACAAACTCATCTATGAGTTTTAGCAAAACCCTAAACTATAAAACCAAAATTAAAAGGTAAATAATCCAAGTGCACACTGTAGCCGAAAATTAACATAAAACACATCCTGCTGCATCTCATTCTATAAAGAACCTGGATGGATGAATGAACGGATGGACAGACATACATACATACAGGAAGGAGCTAAATAGAGAGGATATGTAGATGGTGGTGTGATGGTATAGCTATATAGAAATAGAGATATACCGAGATGATTTTAGTTTTAAGCTCCATACCCAAAACTCAAAAAATATACAAGAAGGTCCCATGTAATTCACACTTGAATTAACAAATGAAAATAAACATGCAACTCTCAGCTTTTAAGGAAAAATCCTACAGAAGGGCATATCCATTTTTAGTTCAAGAATGAAACAGAAATAAATACCTCATCTTTTCAAATGATAGAATCCATGGTAATTAGTATTAATATATTTTGCTAGCACTACAATCAAAAAGCAATTAGGTCCAGTTGACAGTTTTTGAAATGAAAAGTAAGTTTTACATAAATAACTAGGTCATTTGAACAGCCACATGAGCAATACATTTTAGTGATCATCCTCCACACAGTATTCACTTTATTCTCTTGGAAGAAAATCCTTTTAGCTCTCCTCAAAGCAGCTGCTGAAAGCTTAAAATAAACTACTACATGGAAATGGAAATAACCAAGATTCTTTATCAGAACAAGTAAATACAATATTAACAAACATTCACAAATAAACATACTCAAAAATCAAATGTACATTAACCCCATGTTTCTCAGTGAACGAATCACTGAACATGGAGAAAATTCGCACACCTTGACTTCCGCTCAAGCTATGCTGAGTTTCACATCATGGGCAATGGATGTTTTCTTGGATATTATGGTTACATTAGTCACTATAAATGAGAAAAAAAAAATGTGGCAATGGCAACCCACTCCAGTACTCTTGCCTGGAAAATCCCATGGACGGAGGGGCCTGGTGGGCTGCAGTCCATGGGGTCACTAAGAGTTGGACACAACTGAGCGACTTCACTTTCACGTTTCACTTTCATGCCTGCTAAGTCGCTTCAGTCATGTTTGATTCTGTGTGACCCCATGGACAGCAGCCCACCAGGCTCCTCTGTCCACGGAATTCTCTAGGCAAGAATACCAAGTTGCCGGGGACCGGCCCCAGCTGATCCAGGGAATTCGAAGCGGGGACGGCGTCGGCGAGGATCAGGAAACAATTGCTTAATTAAACGTTAATTAAGGATATAAAGAGTAATAGAATGAGGATAGCTCAGTGAGGAAATTCAGTGGAGAAAAGAGGCTGAAATAAGGATAGCTCAGTGAGGAAATTCAGTGGAGAAAAGAGGCTGAATAATTCAGCCAGAAGGTAAGAGAAAGAACGACATGGTAAGACCAAGTTTCGGTGAACAAGGCCCGCACTTTATTTTCCAAAGCAGTTTTTATACCTTAAGTTATGCATAGAGGATAATGGGGGAAGGGGTAGAGTCATGCAGCAAACCAGGCTTTCTTCCTGCAAACTTATCATATGCAAAAGCTTAGGTGATTTGCATCATCTTCTGGCCCGGAGGCCTGTTAACATTTTAAGACCTTTTCTTCAGAAAACTTATTTTTCTCTAAAGGTGATTGGTCAGGAGCCACCCTCCAAAAGCATTAGATAAAGTTGCATTCCTACAGCGCAAAGGTGTGGTGGGCTATAACAAGAAAAAGAATTAACTCAAGGGTCCCAGGTTACAAACATTAAAGCTACTACTTACACCAATTATATTACTCAATACACTGCCAGGGACACAGCAGGTAAGGGATATGGAAACTTAGCAGCAAACATTGGCCCAACAAGTGAAAATCCCTTCACCAATACAATTTCTAATCAATCTTTTAACTACTCAAAAGAATCTGTGTTTAGACAGTTTAGAACATCTCCTGCCTCTCACAGTTGGGAGGCTCTGAACAATCACATGTGGCCAGAAAAACCTATTCAGGCAGGCTAGAGGATTTCCAAAGGAGTTTGTAGGTTAAACACTGTCACACCCAGGAATTATTAACTGGAGCTGTAAGCTAACTCTTTTTTCAGAGAGGTAGTGGGGGACAGCCCCCGTAAAGTCAGAGGTGTAGGTGAAAGCACAAAGCAGAGAGTAGGCAGACTCTGGTTTTGGGGGTAGATTGCTCGAGAATTTCCAGGGAGACTCCTGAGGCTTGATCCCGCCTTTGCGTATGCCAGGCCTCCTTCCTCATGACCTTTGCCAGGGGCGGAGCTCGCTCCCCGCACCAAGTGGGTTACCATTTCCTTCTCTGCTGCATCAGTCTAACGCACCTCTATTCATTCCCACACAGCTGCCCGGCAGCAAAGATTAAAAGATGAATGAGATACTCTCCCTGTTCATGAGTACTTTGAATAATATGAGTTGTGAAACCTGGCTAGAATACAGGATTGGAAAGGGTAAGTATCACAGAAGCACATAGGAACAAGCAAACCAAGGACACTTCAGAGGAAAGAACGTAGAGGGTCCTTTGTGATGAGAGAATGGGGGTGGGGTTTACTGCAGTCAGGGAACAGGGAGACCAGAGATAAAAGGTTGAGGAAACCCAGTGAACATCTGGGAATGCTGACAGTGGGCACAATAAGGAGAACTGACCTCACTCTCTTCCTGGTGCCCAACACAGCACTGGTCCATGGTGGGGCCAACACACAGTTGTTGAATATTGAATGAATGGGTCCAAGTTGACTGAAGCCTAAGAGCTATAAGAGACTAAGAACTCACTATTAGGTGATGCTAGAGGGGCTTTCTTTGCATATTGAGCCAAAGGGTTTTAGCATCATTCTGTGAGCAGTGGGAAGCTGCCAGAGGTTTTCAAACAGGAATCTGTCTTTATCTATAAAACATGAAGGATGCTGTTGGAGATTACTCACTTCAAGATCACTGTTAATCATATATACACTACTACATACAAAATAGACAACCAACAAGGACCTACGGTATAGCAAAGGGAACTCTACTCAATATTCTGTAATTACCTGTATGGAAAAAAAATCTGAAAAAGAAGGGATATACATATAACTGAATCATTTTGCTGTAGACATGAAACTAATACAAAATTATAAATCAACTATACTCCAATATAAAATAAAAAATAAATTAAAATAAATGACATTGAAACATATCTACAATATGAGCAGCCACTCAAGGTCAGTCATGATCTTCTAGTATTTCACTCTTTGGCTGCAAAGACCCAGCACTAGAGATGAGGAAATAAAACTATGTCTCTCAAACGACATTAATCAAACATGTGCTCTTTGAGACTAAAGCACTGAAAACATGAGGACTTTTTAATTGGTTGCCTTAACATGAAATACAAGGTACAGGAGGAAACAGAATGAAGGAAGAAAAGAAAGCCACTCAAAAAAAATCACTGCTAACAACTTGACAATGAGAAATTGTCTGCGGACACATGGTCAAGGCCACTGAAAAGAATTAGAGGAAGGCTGGTCCCAATCTGTTGTGTTACTTGTGGAAAGGCAATTGCAGTCCCGTTTCTGACTTGGTTCTCTATTCTTCCAAAATCACAAAGTTGTCCTGAGCTACTGAACTGGGCTAACTGTCAGCAGAATATGGGCAGATTTTGTGCAAATGTGTTTTCATTCCTGTCTTGTTCACAGAGGTAGCATGTGACTCCCCTTTGAGGGAGATGCCCTTCTGATAACCTTTTCTTTCAGGGACTCTCCAAGCAGCCCACCTTGCTCAGGGGGATGAAGTGAAGTGAAATGAAATTTGCTCAGTCCTAACTGACTCTTTGTGACCCCAAGGACTATACAGTCCATGGCATTCTCCAGGCCAGAATACTGGAGTAGGTAGCCTTTCCCTTCTCCAGGGGATTCTTCCCAACCCAGGGATCGAGCCCAGGTCTCCCAAATTGTAGGGGGATTCTTTACCAGCTGAGCCACCAGGGAAGCCCAAAAATACTGGAGTGGGTAGCCTATCCCTTCTCCAGCAGGAAGCAAACCAGGGTCTCCTGATTGCAGGTGGATTCTTTACCATCTGAACTACCAGGGAGGCCCCAAGAGGATGATGTGATGATTAAATAAAGAAGCATCCACACTGAAGAATTAATGCTTTTGAACTGTGGTGTTGGAGAAGACTCCTGAGAATCCCTTGGACTGCAAGGAGATCCAACCAGTCCATTCTGAAGGAGATCAGCCCTGGGATTTCTTTGGAAGGAATGATGCTGAAGCTGAAACTCCAGTACTTTGGCCACCTGATGAGAAGAGTTGACTCATTGGAAAAGACTCTGATGCTGGGTGGGATTGGAGGCAGGAGGAGGAGGGGACGACAGAGGATGAGTTGGCTGGATGGCATCACTGACTCGATGGACATGAGTTTGAGTGAACTCCGGGAGTTGGTGATGGACAGGGAGGCCTGGCGTGCTGTGATTCATGGGGTCGCAAAGAGTCGGACACGACTGAGCAACTGAACTGAACTGAACACTAAATGGACAATCTGTGAGCAGTCATTGAAAATTTTCCCCCCAAAATTCCTTAATAAATAAATAAAATTGCCATTATGCTAAGTCAGGTTTGTTCACCCAGCTACACACACTGGGCCAAATATGATTTCTTTGAGCAGAAAACACACACATGAGTAATCAGCACATAATTGCCGTGTGACTCAAGTCCAGGCCATTTTCACTGCCTTCACTGAGAAACTGGGCAGAGAAAGGCCCCGCTCACAACCTTTAATAAATAAAGTTCAACATTAACAACTTTCACATTTGCAAATTCCAGAAATGTGTTGAGTTTGATTTTTATGTGTATTCTATAAAACAGGACAACTGGTTTATAGGAGCTTTCAGCCACTAGCAAAGGAATAATAGATCTGGATCCCAGTTTTGACTTTGTCACCAAACTAGCTTCATGACTTTAGCAAGTCTCTTCATTTCTCTGAGCCTGTTTCCAAAGAGGGAATAGGATTAAGCTCCTTTGGGAGCTCCCAGTCTATGGTTTGCTGCTTCTGCACTTTGAACAAATTTGGGTGCAGAAGAAAAATTATGTGATCCCTTCTTATAACCTCAAAAGCTCATCATTTTCAATTCTGTGTTGAAACATCAAAGATCTTCCATAAGGAGATGTTCTAAGAAGGATCATTAGGCTAAATGTGCTTGTGCTTCATACTGAAAGGGGCTAGGGAAAACTGTCAATCAAGACTAGAGCACAGCTTACCTCTGTGAAGCTGGGAGAAGTGACAGAAGCAGCCAGGCGGAGCCAGGGACCAGCTGTTGGCCCTGCCCACTGGCTGGGGTAAGTACTGGCTGTCCCTGGTTGCTTTTTCTGCCAGGCAAGAAGTGTTAGCACCACTGCTAGGTAGCTTTGCAAAGATGGAGAACTGGCAGTTCTCCCAATCTTCCTGGAAAGGTAACACCTTCCTGCAACCCAGGAAGGCCTCCCTGGGGATGTTCCCATTTGGATCACTGTAAAATAGTTTGTGTATGTGTTGTCTTGATCCACTTTAGAGGTCCTGGCTAGAGGCTGCTCAGTTCCCCTTCCTGAGCAGCAGATGAAGTCAAGCACCTTCCATATGGGGTTCTTATATTCCAGGCCACTATATAACTACCCTTATCACCCCAGGACCAAGGACCAGATAACCAAGGGCACCCCCCATTCTCCCAGAGCCCTCTGAAAGTACTCAAATTAGCCAGTCCTAAGCCTGCTCACCCTACCTTGCCACTCCTTCCCACAGAAGCCATAGAAGGTGCCTACCCACAGCTACCTCCTCTCCCTGTATCTTCACCAAACCTAGTGCTTCCCTGTGTGGCCCTAAAGGGTATGTTGTGTTTTTCCCCCAAGGAACTGTAACACAGCTGTAAAACTCCCTTCCAATTTCTTCTCACCATCCCTTCACGAGGGAATACAGTTAAAACAGTCACATCTGTTTAAACATGGCTGAAACAAGGATGAGTCTTCTGAAACTTGGAGAGTTATCCAATTACTAACACATTATGGGTAAAATTGGGCAACACTTGCCTCACGATGGAACAAATTCTGTGCTGTATTTTGTGTTCCAGAATTTTCCTGAGGTATTGGACTGGAGAAAGTCTCATATCTAGGCTGGAGGGAGAGGAAGAGGCAGAGATAGGAAGAGAGGGTGTGCAAAAACAGGACAAGGAGATGACTAGGATCACCCAGTGAAAGCTAGAATGTCCATAGGTGGGCCTGTCTTGCAAAAGCTGAGGTCCTTGCAGAGCTATTTCTGCCATAGGAGGCCTTCATTATGCAAGGCAGAGAGGCAGAGGCTGAAATACTGTGGCCTCTCCCTTTCTCCCCAACCCCCATCTTCAAAGGCTTCAATCATGGGAACCCCAGCCTATGGGGATCAGCACCTCATTTCAGAGCAAAGAAGTGGGGACTGGAGGAATAGATCTGAAGGCAAAAAAGACTGACTGCTGGGCAGCCACTCTCAAAGAAATCAGAGTTTGCAGCACCGGTCCTGTACCTGTGGCAGCATCAGTAAACCTGAGTTGAGCAGCAGCTGTGTTCCTTAACCCAAGCACACACCCCTCAGTTTGTCTCCCTCAGCATCTGCCCCTCTTCTCCCATCACATTACTCGCCTGAGCCACATAGTCATGAATCACAGAGACTGAGCATCACAGGATGCTGGGGCTGGAGAAGACTGCATAGACCAGCTGGTCCACCTTAGCACATTAGAGAGAAAAGTGAAGCCTGAAGAGAGGCGGGCTTACTTAATTTGCTCGGTAGCAGAGTCAAGCTGCCCACTCCAGTACTCCTGCCTGGAAAATCCCATGGATGAAGGAGCCTGGTAGGCTGCAGTCCATGGCGTCGCTAAGAGTCAGACACGACTGAGCAACTTCCCTTCACTTTCATGCATTGGAGAAGGAAATGGCAACCCACTCCAGTGTTCTTGCCTGGAGAATCCCAGGGACGGGGGACCCTGATGGGCTGCCGTCTATGGGGTCACACAGAGTCGAACACGACTGAAGCGACTTAGCAGCAGCAGCAGCAGCAGTCAAGCTGCCTTTTCAGTGTGTGTTTCCTCTACACACCTATGGCAGAAGGGTTTTAAAATTCTCCCGCTAATCAGAGGCAGTGCCCTGGGAAATGATTATATTTTAAAACGCAAAACAACAGCCCAGACTTTTGAAGAACAAAATGGTTGATTTAAACTGGGTGTAAAGCCCACTTACAAGATGAATTTCATTTTTTAAAAAAAACCTCCAAACCTAAAGATTTGCCTTCCTGTTCTTTTTTCCCACTACATCTGAACAACATGTTCTTCTCCCTCTTAAATGGCTTTAGAATGAGCACCTAATAATGAAGGCTATTTCAGTGAAGCTTTTTTATGAATTGAAATAGCCGTTTCATTGTTTGATGGTGACAGTAATTCTCTTGGTATTCTAGTCTATGAGGGGCTCTGGTTTTTAATTAACACATAAGAAAATGAGTGGAGGGGGTCTTTCCCTATCTTTCACATATTCTAGAACCCTAATTTGGAACAGAAGATGATTTAGGGTAGCTCAAGAAATGGCAACCCACTCCAGTCTCCTTGTCTGGAAAAGCTCATGGACAGAGAAGCCTGGTGGGCTGCAGTCCATGTGGTCACAGAGTCAACCACGACTGAGAAACTAACACACACACACACACACACACACAGTAGGTTGATCTTTTTTTTTTTTTTTTTTTTGCCCCCCAGGATTTTAGTTCCGGGCCAGAGATCGAATCCATGCCCTGCAGTAGAAGTGCGAAGTCAACCACTGGACCTCCAGGGAAGTTCCAGTAAGTTGAATTTTACCAGCAAGCATTCTGAAACTTCAGATTTACCAATGAGGTATGAATTGGATTTAATTGAATCTTATTCGCTTAAGTTAATAGAAGAGTTAACAGTTACCACAATTCTTCAACATCAGCTCGGTAGGGTAACTAAACCTCTTTTCTCAGTTGGCTCACTCCTTCCTGGAAGCACAGCAATTTGCCAAGGGGAAGTCTCTGGAAATTCAGCTCCAGATGGCAATACTGCTAAGGTCCATCTTTATCAGGGGTCCACTACCTCATAGCGTGCTCTCTTCTCATTTTAACTGCAGACTATTTATGTAGGAAAATTTATGCTAGTAAAGATGGTAATCGCCACAAGTTTTTATTAGTTTTGATTTGTCCTGCTATTTCAACCGTAAAATATTAACAATCATTTGGGTTCATAAACTGCAGACTTCCAAAGAAAGGTTCTTAGAATTTTAACAACAGATTATGAATATGAGCAACAAAAATATTTCATGGTAGAATAAAAGAAGGAAGAGATACTGTTTGAAGGGAAAACACTAGTTCCCTTGCCTGCCCAATACATCACTTTTTCTTAAGCTGCAAAACCTGTGTCATTTGTAGAAATGAGGTTACAAATGAGCTCATTGCTTCTCATCAGTAGCTTATTAGCTTCAATCTTTTTTATAATCTCACTGATCCTTCTCAGACATGAATAGCAAACTGAAGATCACTTTGAAAGCTAACGGATTTTCACATGGAAACAGTCATGTTTTGAATCTCTGAAAGAAAACTCCACCAAATAGCCCCAGAGCCCTCTGATCCTGGTGGTCAGATCAGAACTTTTTCAAGCCTCTCTCCTCCTCAGTGACCTTCCTATTCACCTCTCCACACCAAAATTGGAAATCTCAGACCACAGTATGAGACCTTCTTTCTCACTCTTCCCAGTCTCACTGATGTGCTTTCGAATAAGGATAGTATCGTACACTACTATGATGAATTTCCCTGGTGGCTCATATCTGCCTACAACGCAAGAGACCTGGGTTTGCTCCCTGGATCAGAAAGATCCCCTGGAGAAGGAAATGGCAACCCACTCCAGTATTCTTGCCTGTGAAATCTCATGGATGGAGAAGCCTGGAGGGCTACAGTTCATAGGGTCGCAAAGAGTCAGACACGACTGAGCAACAAACACTTTCACTGTACACTACTACATAGAAAACAGATAACCAACAAGGACCTACTGTATAGCACAGAGAACTATAGTCAATATTTTGGGATAATCTGTAAGGGAAAAGAATCTGAAAAAGAATATGTATATATATATGTATGTATATATAACTGAATCACTGTGCTGTATACCTAAAACTAACACAACATTGTAAATCAACCATACTTTAATTGAAAATAAAGATAAGGTGAAAACAAACAAAAAATGAACAGTGTTGCAGAATGTACCGGGATGTGTTTCAAACAGGCATGGGAAAACAGGCAGGAAAATGACTGCCATGAAGAAAGAAGTTGATACAGATCCTTAGAAACAGGAGGCATGGTTTGGCGTTGTGGGGGAGCCACACAGGGGAGCACCTGGGTTGTTTAGGAAGCAGAAGGAGCGAGGAGAAAACATGGGGGAGAGACTTTATTGTGGTTTCCACGAAGGAACGAGTGAGGCAGGGTGAGAAGACATAGGACTGGCTACTTTAAATACTTGCAGTTGGCTTCGGGGTGTGGGTGCCTCTAGTTGTCTCCTACCTGGCCCTGGTGTGATTCGGGCAGGTAGACAGTGGCCCAGAATGCACGAGCCCAATAAAGGAGGTAGTGGGAAGATACGGTCTCTGGATTGGCTGGTGTGCATGTATTCGAAAGGCAGGTCATTTACTATCTCTAGGAATTGGCTGGCTGGGAAGGGATAGTCTCTCCAGGTCAGCAAGGTCCCAGATGCCAAACCATCAGAACACTATCTGAACAGAAAGGCACACTCAACACAGTCTCAATTCTGCTCAGAAGGAAAGTCTCAACTCACAGTCTCAATTCCCTTCTCTCTCATGAGACAGTGCTTAGCCAACCTCAATGCCTTTACTGACTCCATCCCTCTGTTTGGGATGCTATTTCTTTTCCCTGTCACTTATCTGAATCCTCTTCCTCCTGGTACATAGTTGCATGTATGCTCAGTCATATTTGACACTTTGTGATCACATGGGCTGTAGCCCACCAGGTTCCTTTGTCTGTGGGATTCTCCAGGCAAGAATACTGGAGTAGGTTGTCATTTCCTACTCCAGAGGATCTTCCTGATGCAAGGATCGAACATGTTTCTTGCCTCTCCTGCATTGGCAGGCAGATTCTTTACCACTGTGCCACCTGACCCTTTAATTCCATTCTTTCATGAGATATTCTGTGAGCATTCCTGTCCTCACTGATCTTTTCCACCTCTGAATCCCTACCATCCACACTTAAGCATACTCATCCATTGAGAATAGTCATCAGTAAGGTGGCACCTGTGAACAGACTTCTGAGAAAAGTAGAAAGAACAGCTGACCACAACATACAGAAAACTCTGAAGTGGAACCAACATCCATATTCTTCTTTTTTTCCGGACACACCCCAATTTTGTTTGGAGGCAGCAACGGCCTAGCCCCTGAGGATTAGTCATGATTGGCAATACCAACAATACCAATCCTGTTCCTCACTTGTCCAGCCTCCTTGCTATTAGACATGGACATAGGATACAATACTGGTCTAGGAGATAAATGTGAAAGTGGACTGATAAAGGATCATAGATATCCTGATTCCTCTCCCTTTTTTTTCTGATAGCCAGAACTATTGCAGCCACCTTGCAACCATGAGGCAACAAGCAGGAGAATGAAAGCTAATTTTCTGAGAATAACAACACTGGAAGATAGAAATTCCTTCTATCCTTGATGGCATGGTTCAGGGGCCCCAACCTCTACAATCTAATGCCTGATAATCTAAGGTGGAGCTGATATAATAATAAAGTGCACAAGAAATGTAATGCACTTGAATTATCCTGAAACCATCCTCCCCCACACCCCTGCCTGTGTGGAAGAATTGTCTTCCACAAAACCTGTCCCTGGTGCCAAAAAGGTTGGGCACCCCTGGAATAGTTGATAGGGTGATCTTACACCAGTAGCCACCAACTTCTGGAATGCCAGTTACGAAAAAAAGTAAATGATATTGTTTTAAGCTACTAATGGTGTTTCTAACTGCTATACCCATATTTTCTCAGAAAAACAGTAGGAACTATTTGTCTGTGAAACTATTTTTCTGTTCACGCGAATATGGATAAAAGAAAACACCTTGTTGTCCATATTTCTACATCATACAGACAAAACACATAGAATTGGGATTTTCATCAGTTTGATAAATTTGCTGAAGTGTAATTTACTATTGTGCCAGAAAGATCTTTTAGCTCCATCCAAACTGATTATTTGTAACATAAGGTGTTATTTGGGTACAGGTGTGTATTTTATTTTTCAACTCCATTTTGTTTAATAGGTAAGATATCCATTTACAGAACCACTGCTGCTACAAAGTGGTATTAGTAGTAAAGATCTAGATCTTTTAATTTATTCACACATAATTCACTGTAGTATGTAACTTGAATGGACTATGTCTCTTTTAATGTCTGAAGAGAAAAAAAAATCAGTAGATCACAGGAACAAATTTATTCTGCCAATCTTAACCTTAAACTCCAGATAAACTGTGCTACCCACTTTGAACAAGTGAAGCAAGAATGACTAGAAGTTAAAATCATTGTACAATACGAAGTAGGTGCTACATGAAGTTAGTGGCTCAAAATATCATGATTCTGACTCCTGAGAATGTTAGTTTATAGTATTTGAAGCAAAGTTGAGTCCAAGCTGACTTTCAACCTAACTAGCTATACCTTACATTCTGTAATATATCAATTCAATTATCCAAAATAGACTAAGGAACCCCAAGAGTATAATAGACACCATTTGATTATTTCACAATAATCATAAACCTTCCCAGCTTTTCATAAAATCTTTAACTGAATCAATTACAAAGTTATGGATAAAATTAATCAAGTATCTAGCTTCTTTTCATTTTGATCAGCCACTAGATTGAGATATCTCCCGTATAAAATGTCTACCATGTAGAATGACCTGGTAGGAGCCATAAAGAAAGGCTATGTAATGTGCTGGGCACGGCACAGAATTTAAAGAGAGATAGAGCAGGGTCTATTCCATTCTTGCCCACTATTCACTGTGCATCCTTGGGCAAGTCCCTTGTGGCTCAGCTGGTAAAGAATCCACCTGCAATGCAGGAGACCTGGGTTCGATCCCTGGGTTGGGAAGATCCCCTGGAGAAGGGAAAGGCTACCCACTCCAGTATTCTAGAGAATTCCATGGACTGTATAGGCCATGGGCTTGCAAAGAGTCGGACACAACTGAGCGACTTTCACTTTGTTCACTTGGGCAGTTCATTTAACATTACTAAGCAGAGCAGTAGGGACTCTGGACTTCAAGATGAAGAAACTGATCTGGTAGATGTGTTCTCAATCCCCATTGGTAAAGGGGTCAAAAGCAGTTTGAATTTTTGTGGGAAGGACAACACTGTAAACCCACGTCTTGACCCAAAACAAGTCACCTCCTGCTCTCTGACACAATGGAGTCCAAGAGGACCTTGGTCATCTCTGTTTTCTACAGAATGTCATGCTGGCCCACTAGTTGAAAACATCTTGCTAATTGGCCCTGGTGACTGTTATTAATAACTGATAGTCAAAAGAACTCTAATATTGAGATCAGAACTGCTGTCAAATTCTCTTCTACTAGAGAGTTTTGTGACCTTAGGCAATTTTTTTACCCTCATACATTTTCAACTTTTTTGTAATCTAAAAGGGAGGGAATAGTTCTTAAAGAATTATTAAGAAAATGAAACAACATAAATATATATTAATTAGTTTAATGGCTAGCACACACCAGATACAAAATAACAAATTGAAGAAATGAAAACCATTGATACTGATATGTTTTTAAAAAGCTTTAATGAGCCTTAAATCATCTATTTCAGACATGTGTGTGGGTTTCCCTTGAAAATTTTTCTGTGTTTTTAATTCATATTTTCCTTGTTTAAGAAAAAATCTAAAATTGATGACAAATGTGGGTCCCCATTGTAACCTTCAGGCACTGTTGAATGTTAATCTCTAATCATTTTTATTTAAGTGGAAATTTCTTTGAAAATCCAGTCGAGTTGCAGCCATAGACAACAAACCAATTTTTTAAAATAGCTTTTGAATGTCAAAGCTCAGCCAAGGGCACCAGGTACATAAAATTAACAGCCCCTCCTCTGATATATTGAAGTTGAGTAATTTTAAAACCTAAATAATTCCTTCATGCACATACAAAGCTTTCAGAATATCCAAAACATTAATCTTGTGGGTCAAAACTAAACTTTTGCATTTATAAACAAAAGATATTACTCTGTTTTCCAGAACCAATAGTCTAACAGCACACTATTTCTGCAAACATAGACCTCTAATCACCATTTCAAAGATTAGTGAAAGCAGGAAATTTACTCCCCCAGTCTCAGCCTAGGTGGACAGCCAGGCATGACAAGAAATATAAATAATTTAAATCAAATTAATGCATCTATTTAAGACACTACTCTAGGGTTTTGTTAATCATTTTTATTGCCAGAAAAATGGAAAAAGAAAAACAAACTAAAGTCAATATTTTAATGAATTTTTAAATGCTCAAAAGAAACCAACACTAGGATGCTTCTGGGGGCAGGAAATGGCAATATTAAATTCAAATCAATTTTTCACCTGTAACAGCGAAGCAGGTACAAAAAATATTTCCATTTCAAAAATGGCTTCAGGGTATGCAGATATTTGAAAGAAGAATGTAATGTTGAAGAAATAATATTCAATATGTTCAGGTGGAACAAAATGACACCATTAATTCTCTTGATTAGGGTGCAAAATACTCTTACAGTTTAGATATTTTTAGGTTATAATTTGTAGCAGATGTATCTAAATATCCCCAAACCTAAGGACACACTCCCAAAAGAGTGAGCTTCAAAGTTGTCAAGACCTATAAGAACATTTAGAATGAGAATTCTGATATTTAAGGTGATCTGTTCCTCCATCCTAATCACCACTGATAATCACTGATCAAAATCCTGCAAAAGTCTATACTGTATACATTATTCTGTAGCAAGAATTAAAGACTTTTTTAAAATTTTGGAAAATACATCTTTTGACATACAGAGTGCCAGATGGAAAACTTCACAGACTTGGTCCCTCTTGCTACAAGTCCTAGTCGTTCAAAGCTTTTCTGTTCATTGAACCAGAATCTGCCTCGCTCCATTCTGGTAGTTGGTATTGTTGTTCAGTCACTTGGTCGTGTTCAACTCTGCAACCCCATGAGCTGCAGCACGCCAGGCTTCCCTGCCCTTCACTATCTCCTGGAATTTGCTCAAACTCATGTCCATTGAGTTGATGATGCCATCCAACCATCTCATCCTCTGTCTTCTTTAGAGTAGTTTACTCAGCATTCTATAACAGATCTTCAAATTCTTGAACCTAATAGGATTTTAGTAGAAGAAACATGGACACTATAATCAGAGAGCTTGAGACTCACATTCCAATTATTTGCTCTGTGACCATGGCTACGTGACTTCACACTCAATCACCTAACCTGTAAGGCTGGGATGATAAATATTTACTCTGCAAGACTGTGTGGGGGAGGAAAAATAATTCTCTCTTCCATTCTGAGTTCTTAGCTGAGACTGCTGTCATAAAAGAGATTAACAAGAGAAAAACAAGTGGAAGTTGAGTTTATTAACTTATATACCTCACAGATACATGGGAGATACCCAGAGGTAAAATTGGTCATTCAAAAAAGTGGTTTAGAACTCAAACTTCAACACCATCTTCAGCTAAAGACAGAAGAATGATACATCAGTGTCTCTTTTGCTGTCTCATATACAGGGTTATTGTTACCATCTTTCTAAATTCCATATATGGCAAAACCAATACAATATTGTAAAGTTAAAAAATAAAATAAAAATAAATAAATTAAAAAAAAAGACAGAAGAATGAAAAGTGTGGGTGGGAGGGAAGTCGGTGTTAAAGAGATTACCAGGAAATCAAAATAAGCAAGAGTAAGGTTCATTATGCAGATTTTAGTCAGTGCCTTCTTTATTGATAGAAGTTTCTACATACTTAGAGTCATCTTTCTTTTCCTCCACACTTCTTTTCCTGTTTCTCTTACACATGGAAGTTTCCTTTATAAATATAAATGTCCCTTACAAAAGGGTATCTTCTACTCAGTTTGCAAAGCTTCTCCTGACATGAGTTTGAGTGAACTCCAGGAGTTGGTGATGGACAGGGAGGCCTGGCGTGCTGCAATTCATGGGGTCGCGAAGAGTTGGACATGACTGAGCAACTGAACTGACTGTTTCTTAGAACAATTGTCTCAAAACAGTTAAGAATTAACAGAGATAATATCAAGAAAACATGCAACACAAGTACCTTTGATCATTTTTCATCATTTCCAAATTGCTCATTTCCTTCCCCCATTTGAATGCTCTGATTGGATCATTCTTATGGTATATCTGAGTTATAATAGGAATCACTTGACAAGTTCAACAGGTATACAAAAGAATGTCTATGACTGATGGAGAGTTTGGGGCCAGGACCCTTTTTATCCCAGAAATGGAAGTTGACAAGCTTTTCTGTAAAGCCAGATTAAATATTTCTTATGTTGAGGGCAACAGTCCCTGTTGCATGTATATTTGGGGTTTGGGTCTTAGTTTTTACTAACATTATAGGAAAGACAAAATGTACCAGACAACTAAGGTGCTGGCTTTATTCAGGTTATTGGAATGGGGTCAACATTCACTAACAAGGAATGTCCCAGAGAAGGGGAAGAGGACCTGAGCTATACGAGGGGAGCCATCCATGAGTTTTAGGGAAGTCTTAAAGGAGACTGGAAACAATTTTTATCTTAGAATATGCCAGGGTGAGGTGGTCCTCTACACTTAGCCTCAGAAAACAAAAGATGAAGAGAAGGTTTAACCGTTGCTTTTTTCCAGGCCCACAGATCTCAGGTGAAGTTCATTCAATAGTGTTACCTTTAAACTTGAAAACCATTCTTAGATGTGGACCAGATAAAAACAGACTGCCAGCTAGACTTGGCTCTCAGGATATAGTTTGCCATGTTCTGTTTTGGAGGATTGTTTCATTAACAGCAGGCCATCCTACTGTGTGCCACGCTTTTCCAATTCACCTCATCCAGGCACCAAATACTAGTTACCTGACATGCAATGGATTTTTACCATGCCCCATCACCAGGTCAGGGCTTCCCTGGGGGCTCAGATGGTAAAGAATCCACCCGCAGTGCAGGAGACCCAGCTTCAATCCCTGTTGGGAAGATCCCCTGGAGAAGGAAATGGAAACCCACTCTAGTACTCTTGCCTGAGAAATCCCATGGACAGAGGAACCTGGTGGGCTGTAGTACACAGAGTTGTACAGACTCAGACACGACTGAGCATAAGGATGCATCACCAGGCAAAGTACTTCATGAGCACCATTTTGCTTAATCTTCACAAAACCATCTGAGGTAGGTACAATTGCAATCCATTTTATAATAAAGAAGCCTAGAGTATCAAAAGATTTTTAAAAAATGGACTAGTTGGAAAAAGGCAAGGCCCAGTCCCAACTCAGGCATGGGGTCTTAACTCCAACACCAGGTCTCTTAACCACTGAGCAGTAGGTACCCTTCTAAGTTCCCAAGATTTGATCAGCCAGTGCCTCAACTCCCTGACTTTCTTTTGCTGTGTAGACCCAGCTCAAATATGGCTAGGTTGTCGGTTTATTTTTTTTTTCAATTTAACAGCTGCAAAACCTTAAAATGACTTTAATTTGAAAACATGGTTCTTTATTTCTTTAAACAAGCAAGAATTTGGTACATAACGTATTCATTCAGTTACTAAATTCAGAAAGCAGCATGTGATAAAAGTCCCAAAATGCTCTGTAATTTATGCCAAAACATCTTGGGTGCAGAGCTAGATTTTTAAAAATTTCAGATATTTATGAGCATTATTTGTGGAAAAACATTGCCCTCAGCAGGTTATAAAATGTTACTGGTGTTCATGATTCTAATCATATGTTTCTTAGAAGGACTGGATCCATCAGAGCCAAGCTGCTGTACTTGGCACAATGCCAAATCAAAAACAACTTTGGTTGGGAAAGGAGCTGAATACAATTATTTGTAAGTTTTCTTTTTTTTTTTTTTTTTTAAATTTTATTTTATTTTTAAACTTTACATAATTGTATTAGTTTTGCCAAATATCAAAATGAATCCCCCACAGGTATACATGTGTTCCCCATCCTGAACCCTCCTCCCTCCTCCCTCCCCATACCATCCCTCTGGGTCGTCCCAGTGCACTAGCCCCAAGCATCCAGTATCGTGCATCGAACCTGGACTGGCAACTCGTTTCTTACATGATATTTTACATGTTACAATGTCATTCTCCCAAATCTTCCCACCCTCTCCCTCTCCCACAGAGTCCATAAGACTGTTCTATACATCAGTGTCTCTTTTGCTGTCTCGTACACAGGGTTATTGTTACCATCTTTCTAAATTCCATATATATGCGTTAGAATACTGTATTTATGTTTTTCCTTCTGGCTTACTTCACTCTGTATAATAGGCTCCAGTTTCATCCACCTCATTAGAACTGATTCAAATGTAT